>NC_083280.1:87157289-87457289 GCF_963506605.1 Zootoca vivipara
AATGTCTAGTAGGACATCCATGGCCACGGTCAATATAGTGCCACTCATGGAATCAAAGAATTGGCAGGAAACTCACTATCAGCATCCCTGATAGGCAGCCAGAAAGGTGCTTTTTAAAAACCACTCATGAAGGAAAGTCCATGACTTTTTCAGGCTGTCAGATGCTTTGTAGCATCCAGAAAGTTGCCCTAATGCTTTGTGAAAATTCCCCATTTTGTAATCTGAACCAGCTTGTCTGGGTCCTACCATTTGCAGATAAAAGTTAGGAAACCTAGCCAGATACATAATAAATTATTATTATTATTATTATTATTATTATTATTATTATTATTATTATCATCACCATCATCATCATCATCTCTTATTGTCTCTTATTGGTAGGATGCCTGTGCATTCTGGCCCAGTGTGCAAGAACTTGGGCGCTAGGTGGGGGCAGGATGTGTCACATGATGTGTGACATGACGTGTCACGTGATCCACCCCCACAATGTGAGGGGCAAATTGGCACCCTTGTTCACCACAGTATTGTCTAGAACAGATTTCACTAGCATGCTGACAATATTGTAGGGGACTTTGTCAAAAGCCTTGCTGAAATCATGATAAACTACAATTACAGCATTCCCTTGATCTACCAAGGACATACTTCTATCATAAAGAGAGAGAAAGTCTGGCATGACTAGTTTTTGAGAAACCGGCACTGTCTCTTTGTAATCACGTTGTTTTTAATGACTGCTTATTTATTCTAGAACTTTTCCAAATATCCAATTTTCCAAAATGGGGAAATTGCCTGCCTCCAGTCTCTTGACACTTCATCTCTGCGAGAATCTTCAAAAATAATAGACTACAGGTGGGGAATCACTTTTGTCCAGCAAGCTGGATCAAGAAGTTGTCACTCGTCCAAAAGTCTGCCCAGCTATTATCAACCACTCAGTAGTGGATCCAAACATGCCAATAGAGCAGGCATCCCCAAACTCAGCCCTCCAGATGTTTTGGGACTACAACTCCCATCATCCCTAGCGAACAGGACCAGTGGTCAGGGATGGTGGAAGTTGTAGTCCCAAAACATCTGGAGGGCCGGGTTTGGGGGTGCCTACGTTAGAGAGAAACAAGACATAGTACTCCTGATTTTTCTTTGGCAGCAGAACCTGCAGTTAGCAGTGTCTAAATTCAGCACTGAATGCAAACCCCACTGCGGAAGGCTTGCATTTGGGGCCAAATTTAAATAAACAGTGGCGGCTGCAACCCCCGCTGCCAAAGGAACAATTGGAAGCTTGTGGGCTAGTGTGCGTCTGACTGTTTCTTGTTAGCAGGATTGTATATGGTGCTGTTTGAATTCAGCGCCAAATACAACCCTCGCTGCTTTGGGCAAGGAATATGTGCCCACCCTATTTTAAGATGCATGTGAAGAAACGGGGAAATAAGGGGAGATCAAGCATCTGCAATGGGTGGTATTATATGAAAAAGATGGAGTAGTCTTGGGCAACTGCAATGCACTGTACGTGGGGCTACCTTTGAAGGTGACCCAGAAACTACAACTAATCCAGAATGCGGCAGCTAGACTGGTGACTGGGAGTGGCCGCTGAGACCATATAACACTGGTCCTGCGAGACCTACACTGGCTCCTAGTACGTTTCCGAGCACAATTCAAAGTGTTGGTGCTGACCTTTAAAGCCCTAAATGGCCTCGGCCCAGTATACCTGAAGGAGTGTTTCCACCCCCATCGTTCTGCCCGGACACTGAGGTCCAGTGCCGAGGGCCTCACTGCAAGAAGTAAGGTTACAGGGAACTAGGCAGAGGGCCTTCTCGGTGGTGGTGCCCGCCATGTGGAACACCCTCCCATCAGATGTCACGGAAATAAACAGCTATCTGACTTTTAGAAGACATCTGAAGGCAGCCCTGTTTAGGGAAGTTTTTAATGTTTGATGTTTTATCGTGTTTTTAATATTCTGTTGGGAGCCGGTCAGGGTGGTTGGGGAATAAATAATAAATTATTATTATTATATGATTGCATATATATTGCTTTCTGAGGGCGGGAGAAGGTTAAAGAGGGGCCAAGGGAGACGTTTTCAAGCTCTTAAAGGACGGTTGTAAATAAAGCCAAAAGGTAGTTGTGACCAAGTGCCACTCAAATCAGTTGTACACTAATGCATTGCAAAGCTGTTATTTTGTGTTTAGAGAGCCAGAAATGTTACGTGTCCATATAGAAAATCAAAGTTAGTCAGTCCTGTCCTAAGAGGGAGCATGGAGTTTTGCACTGGCCACCAGCGTCTCTCTGGGAAGAGACCACCAACAGATAACCCAACAAAGTCATACTCAGAGTAAACCCATTTAAATCAACAAGCTTACCTTATCCGTGACCCATTAATTTCCATGGGCCTACTCCAAGGAAGACTTTGTTGGACTCAACCCTCTGTTGGAACGAGCAAAGCAAGAAAAAAAAATCTAGCTATTTACACCTTTCCTACCCAAATCGTGTCTTGGAGATGATACACGCTGTCTGGTTCTGTAAGAGTTTGAAGGACAGAAGAAGTTCTGCAGGGGCAGCTCAGTGTGGTGGTTAAAGATGGTTTTCTGGTCTTTAGCTGGACAATTATCCATGTGGCCATTAAATAAATCATGGGTCCAATCAGTCAAGAGACATCTTGGGGCAACAAAGGTGTGACTTCATGATGGCAACCTAATCTTTTCCTGTCTTCAGCATCCGCTGAAATCTGAGGCCTCCTCCCTGCGCTGTCCCTTTAACGGCCATCTGCTTATCAAGGTATCTAAAGAAAACAAGAGTGCAAGTCACTTAACACAGATGGAAGGAGAGACTTTCCCAGCTCGGCTAGGGAGGAGCTGAACTGAGCAGGAGGGGCTGAGGTGAAACCCAACATCAAAGGCGGAAAAAGGGGTTGTCAGCACATTTAACTTCACAGAAACTCTTCTCCTAATAAAAAATGAGTGACCTCGTTACTGCAGACACTAACAGTTCCCAGGGGAAACCCTTCAAGGCTGCAGACGGCATTTTTAATATTCTCCCTGCAAACAAATGAGGAAACCTTGGAATTATGTCATTGTTGTTCTTGTTAACAGTGTTGGGTTCTGGTGCGGGGGTGGGAGAGAGGAGGAAGAATTTGTGCAAAATGAATTTACCTTTTGGTTGACATGTATATATGTGTCATAGCTGCCAAGTTATCCCTTTTTTACAGGGATTTTCCCTTATGCTGAATAGGCTTCCTCGTGAGAAAAGTGAAAACTTGGCAGCTATGATATGTGTGTGTGTGTGTGTGTTAAATCTTCCCTGGCCATGCATAATAATAATAATAATAATTTATTATTTATACCCCGCCCATTTGGCTGGGTTTCCCCAGCCACTCTGGGCGGCTTCCAACCGAATATTAAAACAGTACAGCATTAAACATTAAAAACATCCCTAAACAGGGCCGCCTTCAGTTGTCTTCTAAAAGTAAAATAGTTACTTATTGCCTTGACATCTGCTGGGAGGGCGTTCCACAGGATGGGTGCCACTACCGAGAAGGCCCTCTGTCTGGTTCCCTGTAACCTCACTTCTCGCAATGAGGGAACCGCCAGAAGGCCCTCGGTCCTGGATCTCAGTGTCCGGGCTGAATGGTGGGGGTGGAGACGCTCCTTCAGGTATACAGGACCGAGGCCGTTTAGGGCTTTAAAGGTCAGTACCAACACTTTGAATTGTGCTTGGAAACGTACTGGGAGCCAGTGTAGATCTCTCAGGACCGGTGTTATGTGGTCCCGGCGGCCGCTCCCAGTCACTAGTCTAGCTGCCGCATACTATCCAAGAATGGGATTCAGAGAATCAGAGAATTGTAGAAGGGACCCCGAGGGTCCTCTGCACCCATGGCAGATGACCCTCCAACACCTGCTTCGAAACCTCAAAGGAAGGAGAGTCCACAACATCCTGAAGGCGTCCATTCCACTGTTGAACAGCTCTTACCACCAGAAATTTCTTCCTGGTGTTTAGTCAAAGTCTCCTTTCTTGTAAGTTGAAGCCACTGGTTCGAGTCCTGTCCTCCAGAGCAGGAGAAAACAAGCTTGTTCCCTCTTCCAGCCCTTGGGATATTTGAACAGTGCCTGATTTACGTACAAGCTAAACAAGCCATAGCTTAGGGCCCCACTCTCTTGAGGGTCCCCCCCAAAAAAATTAAAGAAAAAAACTGGATGTACATTTCCAAAATATAAGACAAAAAACAAATAAAATAAAACCTACATCCAGCAACAGTGTTTTTTGTTGTGTAGGCTCCTATGATGTAAGTAAAATAAATAAAATAAAATAATTTATTACTTATGCCTGCTATCCTGTTCCCTGAAATATCACTGGTTTGCTCATTTCTATATATAGGGTGCCTACATTCTGCATGGACTGGTAGCATGGCAACAGGTGCAAATGGCTTGTGATACCTATGAGGTCCATAAATTGCCATATAGCATATATCAGGCATCCCCAAACTGCGGCCCTCCAGATGTTTTGGCCTGCAACTCCCATAATCCCTAGCTAACAGGACCAGTGGTCGGAGAAGATGGGAATTGTAGTCCAAAACATCTGGACGGCCAAAGTTTGGGGATGCCTGGCATATATTCAACACAAAAAGCCGTGACAATTTGTTGCTGACAAAGGACAGCTGGACATATAAAGGGCCCCATTACCTTCAGTAGCTTAGGGCCTCATCAAACCTAAATCCGGCCCTGTATTTGAAGATGGCTATCCTCTCTTATCTCAGTCTCCTCTTGTCCAGGCTAAACATAACCAGCTCCTTCAACCTTTCCTCATAAGATTTGGTTTCCAGACCCTTGATCGCCTTAGTTGCCCTCCTGTGCCCACGATTGCTCACAGGTTCTTTTGGTGGTGCCAATGTCAGTGCAAATCCCACCCCTTGCGCCCCTCCAGGGCATTTATGCCCACAACCAAATTTAGGAACTGGCACCATCTGGGGCTTGGGGGTCTTCAGGATATGTGGGCATGCCTGTCATGGTCTCACCAAGCTATTCAATCAACAGCTGACACAAATAGCCCAAACAAATCATCTTCGCTTTAAAGTTGGCAACACTTACATGGTGGGGGGTTGTGTTAACATTTGCTTTTCGTGTTTTGTTTGTTTTCCATTCCTGGAGGAAATTTACAGCGCTGGAGGGGAAGCAGGGGTTACAGAAAAAACACTCCTGACCTGGGGTGCCATTTGGTTGAGGGCCAGCCCTGCCAGATCCCACGACAGCCGCAAAAGAGCCAAAAGTTTAGGAGGTGAAGCTTTTCTCATCAATTGAAAGGCACACAGCTCTTAAAGGCACTGGAGCGCTGCCGGAGGAAAGGTTGGCAACCACAGGACCTGTCAGCTGTGCCTGCCCCATCCATGATGTTGCTTCCATGTGGAAGGATGTGAGGAGAGTGTCTTCAGGGCACCACAAAGAAAGGATAGCTTGATCCGAGAGTCACTGTCCCAACTCCATTGCAGATGTCCGAGGCCTCAGCCCTAGCTCAGCCGCTCTACCTTGGGGGGTTGTATCTGAGGGGGAAATGCCAGTGAAAAAAATCAAGTTTGAGGTAAAGGTCTCTCTCCTCTTCCCATACAGACATTGCAGCACGCAAAGTGGATAATGTCCAGATGATTCTGTCCCAGGGAGGAATTTTTGCTCTGGCACAGTAAAGAGACTTTCACCGCCAGCTTTCTAAAGACTGTTGTTTATAGAATCATAGAGTTGGAAGAGACCACAAGGGCCATCCAGTCCAACCCCCTGCCGAGCAGGAAACACCATCAAAGCATTCCTGACATATGCCTGTCAAGCCTCTGCTTAAAGACCTCCAAAGGAGGAAACTCCACCCCACTCCTTGGTAGCAAATTCCACTGCTGAACAGCTCTTACTGCCAGGAAGTTCTTCCTAATGTTTAGGTGGAATCTTCTTTCTTGTAGTTTGAATCCATTGCTCCGTGTCCGCTTCTCCGGAGCAGCAGAAAACAACCTTTCTCCCTCCTTTATATGACATCCTTTTATATATTTGAACATGGCTATCATATCACCCCTTAGCCTTCTCTTCTCCAGGCTAAACACACCCAGCTCCCTAAGCCGTTCCTCATAAGGCCTTTGACTATTTTGGTTGCCCTCCTCTGGACACGTTCCAGCTTGTCAGTATCCTTCTTGAACTGTGGTGCCCAGAAATGGACACAGTACTCCAGGTGAGGTCTGACCAGAGCAGAATACAGTGGTACTATTACTTCCCTTGATCTAGATGCTAGATACTCCTATTGATGCAGCCCAGTATTTCCAGAGCCGGGCCTGCCATTAGGGAGAATGAGGCGAGTGCCTCGGGTGACAATGTTAGAGGGCAGCAGTGCTGGCGTCCTTTGCCTCTGCTAGGCCAGTCCTCTGCCCCTTGAACCAGCCTGCTGCCTTAATTAATTAATTAATTAATTAATTTTTGTACTGCCCGTCATCCATACCATACATTAAGTCCAGCGGAGGTCCCATCCCATTTCTAGGGTTTAAGTAAGGATCATCTGCCAGTCAAGTCGGCTTCTGTACGTGGAACGAGGGAAGGGAGCCACCTCATCCTTTACCTCAGGCGGCAAAAAATCTTGGGCCAGCAAGAGAATGTTTTTTATAGTTGTGGAGCATCACTGTCTCCCTCCCCGTAACCAGGCCAAGGTGGGCGCTACCAATTCCGCTTTTGAAATGAGAAAACGGAGACTCTGAGGCAGTTATCTGTCAATATGCACCCATAGGGTGGTGATCTGAACATGTATTTCCCCCGAATACTAACTCTAACCACCCACTAGACTGGTAGACCTCCCCAACCTCTGTGATAAGGCTGTCTCCCAAATCAGGGAGTCAGAAGTACTCTTCGGCTGCATTTCAACCATTCCGCAAAAGGCTCAGAAGCAACATTTCCACGATCATTCCCTGTAATATACTTTCCACTAGTAATAGGGACAGGTAGAATAAATGGGTTCTAGTTACAGGTAGGTAGCCGTGTTGGTCTGAGTCGAAGCAAAATTAAAAAATTCCTTCAGTAGCACCTTAAAGACCAACTAAGTTTTTATTTTGGTATGAGCTTTCGTGTGCATGCACACTTCTTCTGTATCTGAAGAAGTGTGCATGCACACGAAAGCTCATACCAAAATAAAAAACTTAGTTGGTCTTTAAGGTGCTACTGAAGGAATAAATGGGTTGTTAGGTAGGTACCCTTTCTTGGGCAGGATGGTACGCTCCAGTGCATGAAGTGGGCCGCGGAGAGCCCACTTCACGACAGCAAGAAATGTGTACAAAATGGCATGGCACATTTGAGAGCTACTAACAAATGAGCAATAGAACAGAGGGGACAATTGCTTCCTTACTAATCCTCCCGGGTATCTGGGGAGAAGAGCATTGCTAAGAAGATACTGCCACATCCCTGGCTGAATTACAGTTTTGGCTACTTCATCTCTTTCCTCCTTACGTTGCTAAGACCGTCCTCTGGTCCCTCCCCTTGAACTCCCCTGCTTGTAGGATTCTTGATAGTTCCCAGTCCTTTTATAATGAGCACTGCAGAATTACAGCTAATTAGGGATGTAAATGATGCTGGGGAGAGGGAAGGGAGGGCGACGCTACTAGCTGTGTGCAACTCTGCAGTAAAATGTTTTCGACATCAGCAGAAAAGTTATCGCAGGAGTTATCACAGGAGACAATGTCAACTTCAGAGGAGTTTGGGCTGCAGGAGTGGACTCTCAGAGCCGGCGTTGCTTTAGCACGTGGCAGGTGCTTTTCTTTAAAATCTGCATCATCAACGGACACCTTCAAAGGTTCTTGTGCTCCGTGGGACTCATTTTTGAGTATGGAAGGCTGCAGATAATGGGGGAAATGAGGCACCAAAGAGTTGAGGGAGAGAAGAACCACAAAAAGCACAGCTTCTTCTGTTACAGGCGCAAAGGTAGCCATTTCCCCCCTTTTTATAAAGGATAGTCCACATTACACGTTGTATCCAGTGTCCCCTAGATGCATGGCTTTGTTCTCCAGCGGGAGAGAGAAAGGGCCAGCCCCAACATGAGGCAGAGTGAGGCAGCTGCCTCAGGCAGCAAATGCTGAGGGGCAGGGAGTAAACAAAGCTGTGTGTGTGTTGGACATCTACCGCCCTCACTGTCCTGTTTCTCAGCAAGATTCTGCCGCAAGCCTGGCCGGCTTGTATACATGGAATGCTCGGCAGATGGGTGCCATCTTGTCTTTGGCCTCAGCATTACAAATTTCTTGAGCCAGCCCCGAGGGCTATGGTGGGACACCTAGCCAACTGTGAGGCCATATTGGCTACTGGCTTCCTGCATTGCCAGAGGCTGATTTAGGGCAGCGTGACCGGTCCCGCCGCGCTGAATGCTGAGCATAGGGGACGACGCAGTGCGCTGCAACTGTGACATAGTGAACTGAGCTGAATGGAAGGGGAGAGGCAGGGGGCACCAAATTTGGGCCTCACAAAGGCCGCCACTGAGATTTGAAAGGCCAAAGTTCGCCCCTGGCAGTCTGGCGGTCCTGCTATTGAACGGTCTCTGTTCTTTGTTGTCCCATAACCCCACCCTAAAAGTGTTCTACTTTGACGTAAGAAATATCAAAGACTTGACCTTAGCTGATATGTGTCCAGTTGACTAGGGTTGCCATGTGCCCTCTTTTTCCAGGACACATCCTCTTTTTTCCAGGGGTAAAATTTCTATCAGGGTGGATTTTAAAAAAATTGCCAAAATGTCTCTGGCTATACTTTCTTGATATAACATGGACATAACTGGTGGTTGAAGACTTGCTTTCCTCTTCTCTTCTCCTGCCCCCCCCCAATATATCACAGCTTCTATAGTCTATATATAGTAAAGGTATTTAAAACGCGAGTCGTCATAGCATTCTCTTTTTTTGTTCTTCAAAATGTGGCAACCCTACACTTGGCCACTTTGATCTGTGCAACTCACGCTGTTTTAGGTGTCACGTCATAGTTGTACCACAGTTGTAAGAAACCGATCTTTTAGTGCAGCCGCTTCTACACTTTGGAACTCCCTGCCCATTGACATCAGGCAGGTGCCTTCACTGTGCTCTTTTTGACACTAGTTTAAAACATTTTTGTTTTGTTTAGGAAAGCCTCAGTGCAAGGATGTTGATGTGCTTTCGTCTCTTTTACTGTTGATATTAATTATTTTGTGTTTTTTTTCATTATATTTTTTATTGAACGTTTTGTCAACACACATCAAAGAAAAAATACAAAATACAAGAATACAAATACAAAAAAAACAAAAAAACATCAAAATACAAAAATACAAAAATACAACAGAAAAAATATATCATCGCCAATCCATTTTAATATTCATTGTCTTCTGGCTTCCCCAATTCCCTACTATCTGATTTTCATTTTTATGAACTTCTGTAGCAGTTTCTAAATCATCTTTCTTACCCATCATATATACCCTTTAACACTTCAAAATTTCATCTTCATATCATCTACCAAAATTTCTCCCTTTCAATCTTCTATTATCTCCCTATTGCCTTAACTTCTTTATTTTCCTGGATGTTCAAAGTCTAATTGTCAAATACATTCCCTATATATATTTTAAATTTCTTCCAATCTTTTAAAACTTTGTCATTTGTTTGGTCCCGGAGTCTTCCTGTCAATTCTGCCAATTCCATATAGTCCATCATTTTCATTTGCCATTCCTGCATCGAAGGCAATTCCTCTTTTTTTCCAATATTTTGCTATAAAGATCCTAGCAGCTGTGGTGGCATACATAAACAAATTAACATCATCCTTGGGAATTTCTTCCCCAATTATTCCAAGCAAAAAGGCTTCCGTTTTTTTCAAAAATGTGTTTTTAAACATCTTTTTCAATTCATTATAAATCATTTCCCAGAAGCCTTTCATCTTAGGGCATGTCCACCACATGTGATAGAATGAGCCAACATCCTGCTTACATTTCCAACATTTGTTGTCACTTTTGTGGTACATTTTAGCTAACTTGACCGGCGTCAAATACCATCTATACATCATTTTCATCAAGTTTTCCTTCAACACAGTACAAGCCGTAAATTTCATACCCTTCTTCCACAATTTTTCCCACTCCGACATCATCACATTATGACCCAAATCCTTGGCCCATTCAATCATAACTGATTTTGTTTGCTCATCTTTCAAATGCCATTCTAGCAACAAATTATACATTCTGGACAAATTCTTGTGGTCTGTCTCTAATAATTCCGTTTCTGATATTAATTATTTTGGTTTCACACAGGAACCTAAAAGCCTCGCCTCGCCTTCTGCGGTGCTATTATTTCTCCTGACTTAGAAACTACGGTTATTGATGCTTGGGCTCCTTGATCACTGCAGATGGTGACAGCAGTCACGAAATTAAAAGATGCCTACTTCTTGGGAGAAAAGCAATGACAAACCTAGACAACATCTTAAAAAGCAGAGACATCACCTTGCCGACAAAGGTCCGTATAGTTAAAGCTATGGTTTTCCCAGTAGTGATGTATGGAAGTGAGAGCTGGACCATAAAGAAGGCTGATCGCCGAAGAATTGATGCTTTTGAATTATGGTGCTGGAGGAGACTCTTGAGAGTCCCATGGACTGCTAGAAGATCAAACCTATCCATTCTGAAGGAAATCAGCCCTGAGTGCTCACTGGAAGGACAGATCGTGAAGCTGAGGCTCCAATACTTTGGCCACCTCATGAGAAGAGAAGACTCCCTGGAAAAGACCCTAATGTTGGGAAAGATGGAGGGCACTAGGAGAAGGGGATGGCAGAGGACGAGATGGTTGGACAGTGTTCTTGAAGCTACCAACATGAGTTTGACCAAACTGCGGGAGGCAGTGCAAGACAGGAGTGCCTGGCGTGCTTTGGTCCATGGGGTCACAAAGTGTCGGACATGACTAAACGACTAAGCAACAACAAAACTGCAATGGCCTCCACATCACAGTTCTGACTCATGCTTTTTCATGTGTACCGTACTGCTGTCGGGGCAGGTCTCATTCCCCCCACTCCTTCTGTAAATTTCTTTTCCTTTCTTTTTGCCTTGCTCCAGAACTTCATTTCATTTGTAAAGTTTTGGCGCAGTTTTCCATTCTGCCAAGGTCCTTTGGAAGTTCATTCCTGTCTTCGGAGGGGTTAGCTACCCTTGCACATTTGATAAGCATTTCACTTCTCTATCTAAGCTATTGGAAGAAACGTTGAAAACTTCTGGGTCTTAAGTACAGAGCCCTGTGGCACTCCACTCGAAACTGGAGAGCTGTCCCAATAATTTTGGCCCAATTGTTTTTGGGGGAGAAAGTGGAGGGGAAGAGGGAGAAATAGTCCCTGAAAGTTGGGAGAGGGAGGAGAATTTTGTAGAAACCTTCAGGGGTGCGTTGTGGGTATTTCCTGATCAATTCTTTGTCAAACTTCACTTATAACACCCCTCTCACCTGCTAACACAACTGATGCAAGATTGCACACAATCCCCCTCAGGTTAAAATAGATGTTGAGCATTTGTGTTTTCTGCCACCCTGTAACATTTCTCCATTCCTTCAAATGGCCCTACCATTCCTTTTGCTTTAGATATGCCTGGTGGGCAACGGACCCTTGTTTTTGCTCTTAGCACCCAGATTTCATGACGCTGTCCTACAAGCTTGGGTTCAATGAATTGTTCTTCCTCCTTTTTCCTACAGGTTTCCCTTTTCTTTTCAACGCCTTGCTTTTTGTGCAGCCACATTGCTACTTTTGGACACTCCATTTTCCTGTCTCATTGGGTTGTTGTTGTTGTGTTGTTGTTGTTTTGAGTACACCTTTATTAGCTCCTCCTGCTCATCATTCGCTCCCTTCCCCAAGGCTATATCTAGCCGAGGATTACTCACCCTGTTACTATGTGTGGTTCACAGAGGAATTTTCAGTTATTCGCTATTTTTTGGTCCACTCTTTTGTGGGTGGTATATATATTTTTAGCTTCTGTCAGGCTTGGGGAATCAGATCCCTCCCTCGGTGGCAGCCCAGAATCAGAGAAACGATAAAAGTTCTTACCAAGCAATTTATTCAATAATTCACAGAGAACGACGAAGGAATGCAGCCTTCCTAACAATGGCGTTGCTCCAAGTAAAGTCCCAGCCTCCGACATCTCCCTTATTCGACATCACTCCTGCGTCGATTAAACTGAGCTTCTTCTCTGAGCTTTCTGTTCTAATACCCTCAATGCCCGTCTGGTCTTGGCCGGGGGGTGGGGTGCCAGATTTACATATAAGCTAAACAAGCTATAATAATAATAATAATAATAATAATAATAATAATAATAATAATAATAATTTATTATTTATACCCCGCCCATCTGGCCGGGTTCCCCCAGCCACTCTGGGCGGCTTCCAACAAAACATTAAAATACAGGAATGAAACATTAAAAGCTTCCCTAAACAGGGCTGCCTTGAGATGCCTTCTAAAGGTCTGGTAATTGTTGTTCTCTTTGACCGCTATAGCTTAGGGCCCCACTCTCTTGCGGACCCCCAAAAAATTAAAGGAAAAAAACACTTGGATGTACAATTCCAAAATGTAAGATTAAAAACAAATACAATAAAACCTACATACAGCAACAGTGTTTTGCATTGTGTAGGCTCCTATGATGTAAGTGATGGGCCCCGCCTGCTAGCCTGCTCATTTCTATATATAGGCTGCCTACATTCTGCATGTGCAAATGGCTTTAGATACCTAGGTAAAGGTAAAGGGACCCCTGACCATTAGGTCCAGTCGTTGGGGTTGCGGCGCTCATCTTGCATTATTGGCCGAGGGAGCCGGCGTACAGCTTCTAGGTCATGTGGCCAGCATGACAAAGCCACTTCTGGTGAACCAGAGCAGCTCACGGAAACGCCGTTTACCTTCCCGCTGTAGTGGTACCTATTTATCCCAGCCAGATGGGCGGGGTATAAATAAATTATTATTATTATTATTATTATTATTATTATTATTATTATCTGCTTGCACTTTGACGTGCTTTTGAACTGCTAGGTTGGCAGGTCCATAAATTACCATATAGCATATATTCAACACAAAAACCAGCGACAATTTGTTGTTGACAAAGGACAACTGGACATATAAAGGCCCCATTACCTTCAGTAGCTGAGGGCTTCACCAAACCTAAATCCGGCCCTGGGTGTGTGTCAGGAATGCTTTCCAAGGACACTGTCTCTCAACTGGTGCTTCTTCCTCTTCCAGTATTTCCCAGCTTCTCCCCTCTACAGCCTCTGAACTATGCCCTTCTGCAAACCACTGTTCTAAATCTATACTGTTCTCCTGTTCTCGGGAAAGTTCAGGAGAAGGGGCGGCAGTCCCCACCATTCCTCTTCAGTCTAGTCCCTGACAGCTACCTCAGCACACTTGAATTCACAGCCCAGAACTTTACAGGTGAGTGTGGGAAGAGGCTTGCTGCTCTTCCACCCACTTCAGAGAGTGAGGGAGAAGTGCAATGGTCAGAGTGCTGATTGACTCACTCACCTCTCCTTGCCTTGACCAACATGCCGAGGCAGGAATGGAAGAGGCTAGGGGTCACACTATTCCACACTGCCTCATTCCCTTCCATAATGACCCTCCAAGTGTCCCTCTTTTCCAGGGACGGTACTGGATTTACAGCAGCCATCCTAGTTTCTGATTTGATCCTGGAATGTCCTGCTTTTCCTTTAGGGTGTCCCTATTTTCATCAGGTGAACCCAGGTGGCGCTGTGGGCTAAACCACTGAGCCTAGGGCTTGCTGATCAGAAGGTCAGCGGTTCGAATCCCTGTGACGGGGTGAGCTCCCATTGCTCGGTCCCAGCTCCTGCCAACCTAGCAGTTCGAAAGCACATCAAAATGCAAGTAGATAAATAGGAACTGCTACAGCGGGAAGGTAAACAGCGTTTCCATGTGCTGCTCTGGTTTGCCAGAAGTGGCTTAGTCATGCTGGCCACATGACCTGGAAGTTGTACGCTGGCTCCCTCGGCCAATAATGCGAGATGAGCGCACAACCCCAGAGTCGGTCACGACTGGACCTAATGGTCAGGGGTCCCTTTACCTTTATTTTCATCAGAGGAATGTTGGAGACTATGGCAGGATGACCCTATTTTCACTGGGGAAATGTTGAGAGTATGAGAACCCCAAGCCAAGGAGATAAGCATTTATACAACCTTTAGAAGACATCTGAAAGCAGCCGTGTATAGGGATGTTTTTAAATGTTTCGTGTTTTACTATGTTTTAATATATTTTGGAATTCGCCCAGAGTGGCTGCGGCAACCCAGTCAGATGAGCAGGGTATAAATAATTAAATTGTTGTTGTTGTTGTTGTTGTTGAATAGGGTGTCTCTATTTTAATCAGAGAAATGTTGGAGGGTATGCCTTGAGTGGCAAAGAAAAAAGGGAGGGAAAGGCAGTAGTAGAAGCTTGTGGATCTCTTTCACACGGGACTTGATTGTGGACTTAGTTTCATAGAATCATAGAGTTGGAAGGGACCCTGTGTATCGTCCAACATGAATATGCAACTGTCCCATGTAGGGATCAAACCTGCAACCTTGGTGTCATCAGCACCATGCTCTAACCAGACTGAGCTATCCTTAGAACTTGGCGCTGCACGCGCACGTGAGTTTTGCACAGAACCCATGCAACAGCACTGTGGCTAACTCCTGCAACTTTCTCATTTAATCTGGATTTGCCATTTCTGCAGGGATTCTTCAGTGCCGGGTTTACATATAAGCTAAACAAGCCATAGCTTAGGGCCCCACTCTCTTGCCCCCCCCCCCGAAGAATTCAAAGGGGAGAAAACTGGATGTACATTCCCAAAATATAAGATTAAAAACAAATAAAATAAAAACCTACATACAGCAACAGTATTTTGTGTTGTGTAGGCTCCTATGATGTAAGTGATGGGCCCTGCCTGCTAGCCTGCTCCCTAAAATATCACTGGTTTGCTCATTTCTATATATAGGGTGCCTATATTCTGCATGGAGCGGTTGCATGGCAACATTAGATACCTATTAGGTCCATAATTTACCATAAAGCATATATTCAACACGAAAAACAGTGACAATTTGTTGTTGACAAAGGACAGCTGGACATATAAAGGGCCCCATTACCTTCAGTAGCTTAGGGCCTCATCAAACCTAAATCCGGCCCTGACCCCCTTCTTGCAAAAACAGAAAACCTTGAGTAAGTGTGTGTGTGGGGGGGATTTAGGATAGCATTTTGATGGGGACGTCTAGTGGCTGCTGTGAAAAACTAGCAATGCCTGAGCAGCACCATGTGAACGTAGCCCTAAACTTTTGAGGACGATTAAAATGTTCCAGATTTTCCAAGGAATGCTCAAAGAATAATGATTGCGTCTCAGACATGCTGCTCCATGGCTAACAGCTTCCACAGAGGAAGATAGCACTGTTTTGATTTCAGCATCAATGCAAAAATGAGGCATCTGAGCTAACTGATCCAGTTCCTGCCCTGTTCTGATACAAATACCAGCAGCATTCTTTTATCTCCCATGTGAGGAAAAACGTAACTGGGAAAAATATTACTGTTTTTTTTAAAATTAAAAACATCTTTATTTCCAATCTTTAAAACATTACAAAATTATAACAAAAACAAACAAACAAACAAACAAAACATAAAAAATTACAGCTCATAACGGAAATTATGAAAATATCAAAAGCAAAGCAAAAACAGAACATCGTTTCCTCCCTCCCTTCCCACCCTTCCCCGCCCTCCCCCCCCTGCTTCCCCCCCCACTTTCTCGACATCCATTTCCATTCTGGCATTTACTCGTGCATTTATTTTCTATAAAACTCTACAATAGTACTAACAATGCTAATAAAGCTAACTCAAAACTCTGTTTATCTTTTTCTTCATATCTCCTACTCAACGCATGTAAGCCTGTCCTCTTTCGAACAATGCTTTTTCATAAATATTACTGTTTTAAATAGAAGTCTATTATATATCAAGCGCATAGCTGCCAAGTTTACCTTTTCTCGTGAGGAAGCCTATTCAGCATAAAGGAATTTCCCTTAAAAAAGGGGAGAACTTGGCAGCTATGATCAAGCGCTACTTGATTGTGTGTGTGTGTGTGTGTGTGTGTGTGTGTGTGTGTGTGTGTAACTATTAAACTTTTCCTTCCCCCCTCCAAGTGGTGACCCTCACCAAATTTCAACCTTGTGTCTGCTTACTAGGCAGGTAAATCCCATTGCACACACCAAGATTTACTTTGGATGCAGAATACTGGACTGCAAGGAGCTGTAAATGTTTTAAGGTGAGCAGGGAGGAAGAGATCTAGATTTCCTGATCCAGAAGACTTATTTTATCATGTCTACTAAATAAACCCCCATCAAAGCTCTCTTTCATTTCCACCTAGTTGCTCTTGAAAATAAATAATTTTGGGGGAGAACTATGGTCACTTTCACACAGAAATTCCACTCCATTGACACCTAGGCATTGGTTTCGAGCTTTTGGATAACCAAAGCACTTCACCTCTATCATCATACAAACCTGGGGTGCTGAGGCAGAGAGAGAGAGAAAGATTGCTTGAGGCCATTCAGAGGGTTTATGGGGGAAGGGAAGATTTGAATCCAGGACTTTCTCACCTGTATATTTATAAGCCACTACAACACTCAACCTCTTATTGTACACTAGATTATATTGCAAAATAGGCCACCAATCACCTCCATCTGGTTGCCTCCACCTTTTATTAAGATATGACAGTCTGAAAAAGCTCTTATCACAGTATCAGAGGCAATTCTAGATCTTTTAACATAAGCTGTTGGATTTTATTCAGAAGTCTCTCCCCCCCCCCATGCTCATTAAGGCTGCAATTTTACGCACATTTATTGGGGAACATTGAACTCGGTGGGATTTATGTATTTTATTAGGGATATTTATAAACTGCTAAACAACCCAAAATACCACAGTGGCAAAGAACAATAAAAACAAAATGCGCAGAAAGAAATAAAACATTTCGGGTGGGGGCGGGGATCAGATACTGTCTGCAAGTAAACTCATCTTTCTAGGGAAGCCTGTAAAAACACACACACACACACACACACACACACACAAATCACTAGCATCTGGCAAAATCTGTGTGCAATGCTGGAGGTTGTCGAACTCCAAAGGGCAGTGTGTCTCATAGGTTAGAGGCCATTGTGCTGAAGAACCTAGTCTGAACCACTAGGGAACAAACCATGGCTACATGTGCCACCACAAAGAGGGCCTTGATAGATGGCATAATAATAATAATAATAATAATAATAATAATAATAATAATAATAATTTATTATTTATATCCCACCCATCTGGCCAGGTTCCCCCAGCCACTCTGGGCGGCTTGCAACAAAACATTAAAATACAGAAATCAAACATTAAAAGCTTCCCTAAACAGGGCTGCCTTGAGATGCCTTCTAAAGGTCTGGTAATTGTTGTTCTCTTTGACCTCTGGTGGGAGGGCATTCCACAGGGCGGGTGCCACTACCGAGAAGGCCCTCTGCCTGGTTCCCTGTAACTTGGCTTCTCGTAGCAAGGGAACCGCCAGAAGGCCCTCGGCGCTGGACCTCAGTGTCGGGCAGAACGGTGGGGGTGGAGATGCTCCTTTAGGTATACCGGACCGAGGCCGTTTAGGGCTTTAAAGGACAGCACCAACACTTTGAATTGTGCTCGGAAACGTACTGGGAGCCAATGTAGGTCTTTCAGGACCGGTGTTATGTGGTCTCGGCGGCCGCTCCCAGTCACCAGTCTAGCTGCCACATTCTGCATTAGTTGCAGTTTCCGGGTCACCTTCAAAGGTAGCCCCACGTAGGGGTCCACCTTGCTTGGTCTGAAGGCTGACCCTGTCTCTGAAGGTGATGAAAAGGGGTCCACCTTGCCTGGTCTAACAGTTGACCTGCCCAGTGGCTCTGAAGATGGTGGAAGGGTGTCCATCTTGCTTGGTCTGAAGGCTAACCCTGTCTCAACAGTTCTGACGGTGATGGAAGCTGGTCCATCTGGCTTGGTCTTCACAGTTAACTCTGCCCAATGGCTCTGAAGGTGCTGGAAGGCAATCCATCTCGCTTGGTCTGGTGGTTGGCCCTGCTCAATGGCTCTGAAGTGTGCGTACGTTTGCGGGGGTCCCATCTTGCTTAGAACCTCTTGGGACCCCGGCGCCTGGCAATAGCACACTGGGGTGCGCAGCCTCGCGCAAACAACAGCTGCCTCAGGCCTTTGCAGCCTCGCTGGGTCCTCCCGAGTGCCTTTCAAAGCACTTGCACTCCCCGCGGGTGTCTTTCTCCATGTACCGCCTGAATGAATGGGTTGCAGTAGCGTGTCTGTCCCCAAAGACACTGTCCATTCGAGGCAAGAGAGAGAGTCATGGGCATGAGCCATGATAGGACAGAAGCTATACAGTGGCAGGGGCTGCGTGCCATACTCGTTGGGCAGGGGGAAATATATATATTTTTCCCTGCCCCTTTTGTTGCTGTTATGGAACAGGATGGTTTTGTTTTGTTGTTTCACCGAGATCTGTCTGCAATATTTTCTGGGTTGTTTCCCCCCCTCTTTTTCTTTTTCTTCTTCCCCCTTCCTCTTGTCATTAAGCCAGTGCCTTGCAAATGATGATGCAGCCCCTATGTGGGCCGCAGAAAAGCACTCCGAGCGGGGCTGGAGTCGTGCTGGGTGGCTCTGATAGCAGAGCTAATGGGAGCGAATGGGATGCAGCGAACTGTTCTAATGATAGCAGCCAGGGAAGAGACAACAGTAAGAATAAATAAATGTTAACTATTTTCCTCTTCCAGACATTTGCATCTACTGCCATTAAGTTCATTTAAATAAGAAATAGAGGGGGAGAGGAATAGAGAGAGAGAGAGAACTAGAAGGGGAAAACTTACTGGCACTCTTAATAATGAGTGTCTAAAAATAAATTAGTATCTTGGGGTGCACTTAAGGCATTTTAAAAAAAATAAGCATGAACTTGCCCCTCCAGACACACATATACCTCCTTTCCCACCCCCCTTTCGAAAAGTGTTGGAGGGTTTTAATTTGGGCCGAGTAATTTTGGTGCAAACGCTTGGGCGCCTTTCGTTGGGAAATTGGGAGAAATGCAAACAAGAATTCACTTCATTAAACAGGGGCAAACACTAGAGAAATTGCACTTACTTATGGAAATGACTTTTAAACATGAACAGCATTTGCTTGCATCTCTTTGCGCAGGAATTTTCAAAAAAGATTATACATGTGAATAATTCACTGCGGGCCAATTAGACGATGGCTTCGTTGATTCCTCTGCTCGCTCTCCTTCTGCCTTGCATTGGAACTGCCTGTTCCCTCCCTGGATTCCCGCCCCCCCCGCCCCTCGAGAAATGAATTAACATGGGGGGTGGGATGGGAAATAAAATACCAAACTATGAGAAACTGCGATAGGCAAAGTTCAAAAGAGAGCTATTCAGACGCCTTAGAAATTTGGTTTGGAATGATAAGCGAGTTCTAGTATCACCAGGGGAGAAACCGTAGGGCAATTCCTGCATGGTGGTCTTCTTCTGAGTAAGTGTTACTGGTTATCACGGGGCCAATTATGGTGGCCTTATAGGTGGCAGCTCAATAGCAGAATTCTAAACATATTTACTCCACCTTTAGTTTCACTGAATTGAAAGTGGTTTGCTCCCAGGTAATTCTGCGTAACCAAGAACTTGACCGGCAAAAACTCAGTGTGTGTGTGTGTGTGTGTTTTGCTTTATGTTAGTGGTTCTCAAACTCTTTCCTCCCTCTGGGCTACCCTTTTAGAATAAAAAAATCTGCTCACATCTCACTGAATTTTTTATTGATAAGAACTATATTGGGAAACACAACTTAATGCCCATCTCTCATTCTAAAAAGGAGACCTATCCATATTCTGCAAATGATTGTTAAAAAGCCTGAAGCTTTCCTTTTAGGAATTCTAGATGTCAAAATCCCAAAGGAGCAGAAAAGACTCTTTATGTATGTGATCATGGCTGCACAGATGTGACTGGCCCAGAGATGGAAAGAAGTTAAAAGTCCCTACCAGAGAAGAATGGCAGATGAAGTTAATGGACTATGCTGAAATGGCTAAAATGACCGGAAGAGTCAGAAATCAGGAAGACCAAAATGTTAAGAAAGGAATGGGGAAAATTTATAATTTACCTTAAAGAAGGAGGCCGGCGTCTGGGTAGGTTGCGGAGCCATGAGTTTTGGAACGTCCCTTGAGTAGCTCTACTGGGAGGGAACCCTACAAGCCATCCCATAAAACATGAGGCTGAAGGTCTTTCCAGGGAGCCTGCCCCATGGATGGGCTGGAGTCTGTTTCTGGAGAAGGATCCTCAGATACCCAGAGGCCTTCTGCTCCCCCAGACGACCCAACCCTTCCTCGCTTGTTGCTCTTTCCATCTGCAACTGCCTCCCACAATGCCTCTCTCAATTCCTTCACACCAGGGCCGTCTCGAGCAGGTCCGGAGCCCTGGCGCTGAGGCGCGGAGATCGCTCTGGTGCCCCCGCCCTCGCAGCGCGCAGCACGGCTTCCGCACGGCTTCGCTGTGCAGCGCCCCCCCTGCTGGCCCGGCGCCCTGGCGCCCTGTGCCACCAGGACTGCACCTAGAGCCGGGCCTGCTTTATACCCCTCCTCACAACTCTTGTGCGATGCCCTTGACAAAGTTCCTAACCCAGGTGCCCTACTGGAACCCATTGCCAGAGTCCGCAGTCCCAGACATCTCATACGAAAGAACCATTTGCTTAGATTTTGCTATGTGAATGAATGAAGCAAAAGAACTTCCATGTACAGGAGTAGTGTATCTCTGAGCATCAGGTGCCAGGAACAAACACCATGTGTCTGTGCGGACAAATGTTCAGGAGCCAGCCAATTAAGGGTCCTGCATGTCTGAGTGCTTTCCTGCCAAATAGCAGCCCCTCCAAGTGTCCCTATTTTCCAGGGGCAGTCCCAGATTTACGGAAGCGATCCAGGTTTCTGATCTGATCCTGGAATGTCCCGCTTTTCCTTAGGACTATTTTCTTGGGGAAAAGGTTGGAGGGTATGGAGTTATGCGACCCCCGAGCCAAGGAGATAAGTAACTATTCAACCTTTAGAAGACATCTGAAGACAGCTCTAGGGACGTTTTAAAATGTTTAATGCTTTGTTATATTTTTATATACAGTGGTACCTCGCAAGACGAATGCTCTGCAAGGCGAATTTTTCGCAAGACGAATGCATCTTGCGATCTGATGGTGACTCGCGAGACGAATTCGTTTTGCGAAAAATTTGTCTTGTGAATCGCGGTTTCCCATTGGAATGCATTGAAATTTAATTAATGCGTTCCTATGGGCAAAAAATTAAAATAAAATAAAATTCAGTGCATTCCTATGGGAAACCGCGATTCGCAAGACGGATTTTTTGCAAAACGAATTGACTCGCGGAACGAATTAAATTCGTCTTGCGAGGCACCACTATATGTTGGAAGCTGCACAGAGTGGCTGGGGCAACCCAGTCAGATGGGTGGGGTTTAATAATAATCAGTGTTTTTTTCTGGGGGGGGATGCAGGGGTACGCATACCCCTAAACATTTTGTGAATCTAAGTTTGGCCTCACTGAGGGGCAGTATTTCAACATGAATAGGAAAATGAGAGTACCCCTAAACATTTTTAATAGGAAAAAAACCACTACTACTACTACTACTAATGGAATAGGGTGTCCCTATTTTCATCAGAGAAATGTTGGAGGGTATGAAATAGTTCCTAGGAGGTAAACAGGCCTCTGCTTCCCCAAACTTCAGCTTCTGGCCTGCATCCTTTACTCTCTCCCCTTGTCTTTCTCAGAAAAGGAAAGGTTAAAAAATGACGCAAAGACATACATGCCCACAGGAAACAGAGAGCTGTGTGCCCAGCCAGGGCCTGTCTTTGGTGGGCACCTGGCAGAGTTTTAAGGGAGATGTCTCTCTCTGTGTGTGTACATGCATGTTTCCGAAGCAACGGCTGTGGCCTCAGCCCCAGGTCTCCTGCTTGCTGTAATGTTTATGACATTCGTTCCTCTCCTCACCCTCCCCGGCTTCTAATAATTTAGGCAGTTGAGACAAGGACTAGTAATAGAGAGATGGAGATGGGACTCAAAGGGCAATAATTTAGAATCAGATTCCTGTGCTGTTATCGCCTGCAAAGCCATTCTTGGGAAATGACTCCCCCCCTCCCCGCTCGCCCCACCGCCTGCCTCCCCCACCCCTGGCCTGCCTGCCCTATTCTGCAATAACAATAACAGAAATGCCTGCAGGATGCATTTTTGCTCAGATTGTGAATGGGTTTGTGTGAGAGCGGGAGAGAGTCAGAGCGAGCGAGACAGAGAGAGAGAGAGAGAGAAGAATATCCTCCACTTTCAACCTTCTTCTCCGTTCCTCTACACACTCTAAAGCTCAATCGCTGCCCCCCTCCCCCGAGTGCAGGATTTTAAAAATAAAAATAAAAAAATAATAATGAAAGGGGTAATAAGAGAGGAGGTAATGGAACATTCTCCAACTGGGCACATGTCAGAAGCCATTATATGTGCAGTGGATTTGCATAATTCAAGAAGCATCAAATTAAATTTGCATAATTCCTTTGATTACACTTGTTATTAAATGTAAGTGACATTGATTTACAAAATGGCCCAATATAAGGTTAATAGCAAATGTCACCTTCCAACAGGGTGAAGAGGGGGCATGTGTGGTGGTGTTGGGGAGGGGAAGCAGGGAGGAAGTGAAAGGGGGGGGGAGAGAGAGACGGCAATTGATTCCTTCAAGGGCTCTGGCCTTCTTCCCGCATTTTCTCAAGGCTGGTGCATGGAGGCTTTTCGGTTTCATGTGGACAAGATGTAATTAGGATCGCCTGCCACGTGGAGTTAGCGCCGTGCATGATTCTATTAGGAGCATCGAGCTGCCGAGGGCATTCGAAAGCCTGTTGGGGGGAGTTGAAAGCGCAAGCCCACCCCCACCCCCCAGCTCAGGTGGCTGTGGAACTCCTGCGAAAGCAGCACAGATTTGTGTGGCAATGTCCCTCCTTCCCCGGGAAATAAAGACACGAGACACAAGAATTAAGTTATAAGTGGGTGGTTAAGGCCACAACTTTATTGATTACGGATGATGAGCGGTATTGGCTTAGGCGTTGGAACCTATCAAACTATATCCGACTCCAACCCGTGTGTTGGAGTCCGTGAGAAGTTAACCACCAGAAAGGAGTCCAGTGGTGTACATCTACCGAAACTCCTCCTGTGGCCACCGTAGGGGCGTGCCTTACGGCCCTGGCGTCTCCAGGCTCTGGTCCAAGCCCCGCCCCCAGAATCCTTTAATGGGCAGTGATGACACAACCTGCCCCTCCTTCCCCTTATTGTTATGCTAATTTCCAACGCCTAACCGCCAAACCAAAGTTGTGACGAGTTGCGAAAAACCCATCCTGGCTAGCCCAAGTGGGAAAAGTCCTACCTGGCCCCTGACTTACCAGGCAACCAACCGAAGTCCATAGCAGCGTCCGCCCAGCCTAACGGGTGGGCGGGCGGGTGAATCGTTCGCTCCGGCGAATAGGGAATAAAGAGGCCGAGTTCCCGCCTGCCGGGAGCTTTAAACGGCCAAGCCCTGCCCCCCAGCCGACCTTATTGGTCGGCTCGGGGATGACGCAGGCGGGAACCTTCCATCGCGCAGGGGGCTGAGCTCGCAGCCCCCGCGCGGTGGTTCAGTCGGGAAGCCCACAACCCCACCTCTGTTGAAGGCGGAAGTGGCTTTGCGTTACAAACTCTGATTTTAGAAACCCAACCTTTTCACTTAACACACAACTGATAGGGAGCACATGGCTTTCCAAACACTTCCCTCTGAGCCAGTATGGGTAGACTCAAACTAATCACCAGGCCTGGCCTTACCATGAGACAGAATGAGGCCGCCGCCTCAGGTTGCAGGTGCGGAGCAGCAGGCAGCTGGGCAAAGCTGTGCAAGTCGCAATGCCTGATCTCCTACCCTTAAGCTGGCCTGCTGCTCTCAGGCAGAAAAATGCAGCCTCCAAAAATGAAAAAGGATGTTTAAAATAACCTTTTTTAAAAAATAACCCCCCCCCCAAAAAAAAGCTTTACTTTTGGGAATTATAGGGACAGAACTACCCAAACTGTATAGGAACTTATTCATGTATGCTACTACAGTGGCAAGAATGTTACTCGCCCCAAAATGGAAAGAAGGAGAAGTCCCAGCAAAGGAAGAATGGATACAAAAACTTGTGGAATGTGCAGAAATGGTGAAACTTACTGGAAAAATAAGAAATCAAGGTAACCAACTTTTTATAAAAGAATGGAAATGGTTTGTTGAATGCTTACAGATACATTGCAAACAGATAAGAACATTGGCAGGATTATTGTAAAACCTGCAGTTTCGTAAGAGTATATATTTCAAGAAGATGAATAAATGAGCAAATGAAGTTAATTTGGCTATGCAGAAGATATTAAAAATAAATTTAAAGACCTGCAGAAAGAGGGGGGAGGAAGTCAGGTTTTGAAATGTTAAAATGATAGTAAAATTAGTGAAATGTATAAACTTGAAAAGTATAAATAATTTTTTTAAGAAAGCGACCTCCAAGCCAATGAGATATACAACCTTTAGAAGACTTTCAACATATATAAAAACATAACAAAACATTAAACATAAAAAACCATCCCTACATAGGGCTGCCTTCAGGTGTCTTCTAAAGGTTGTACGGTATACAGTGGTACCTCTGGTTAAGAATTTAATTCGTTCTGGAGGTCCGTTCTTAACATGAAAACGTTCTTAACCTCAAGTATCACTTTAGCTAATGGGGCCTTCCGCGGTTGCCAAGCCGCTGGAGCACGATTTCTGTTCTCATCCTGAAGCAAAGCTCTTAACCCAAGGTACTACTTCCGAGTTAGCGGAGTCTGTAACCTGAAGCGTTTGTAACCCGAGGTACCACTGTATCTCCTTGGCTTGGAGGTTGCATAACTCCAAGATTTCTCCAATGAAAACAGGGGTGTCCTAAGGGAAAGCGGGACATTCCGGGATCAAATCAGAAACCGGGATGGCTTCTGTAGATCTGCAACTGTCCCTGAAAAATAGGGGCACTTGGAGGGTGTGGTACCACTTAGAAAAGCACACGTTTGCAAATTTTGCAAGGCAGTTTTCCAGCCCAGCAACACGGATACAAATGCATATACTACTAGCCCAGTGTTTCTCAAACGGGGTGGCAGGAGAGGGTGGGAAGTGTGGCAGGAAGATTCAAGGACAGTCAAAGAAAAACACTGAAACATTTCAGTGTTGAACGGTATAGTATCAATTTTTATTTTTATTTATTTTTATTTTCATATTTGCAGAATCTTTTCAAAACGAGAGCAAGAGCATTAAGTGATGCTGAGGACAATCCTAGTTGTGTTTTCCAATGTATCCATTAAAAATGTGATGTGTTGCAAGCAAATGTTTATTCTGAAAGGGTGGCCCAGAGAAAAAAGTTGGAGAACCACTGTGCTAGGGCAATGTGTGCACAGACATGAATTCGTGAAAAGTAGCATGCAAAAAAGGGGGGAAATGCAAACGTACTGTATACTGTCTGTATACTGCATTACCATGAATTTGCAGTAACATGTTGATGAGCATTTGAAAAATCAAAATAAAAATCAAAAGCTGATGTGAAAATGAGGAGAAGTAAACTTTTAAACCCAAAAAAATGAATTCCGAAATGGACAAATCTGCCCATCCCTATGCGACAGAGCAGTCCTTACTCACAAGTAAGCCTGTGTTCATTAGAGCTTACTTTCAGGTAAATGTGCCCAGGGCTGCACTCTAAATCACAGTGCGATAGGAATAACAAGAGTAAGAAGGTTGCAGAATGGAGATTCCTGTTAGCCGCCGGCTGACAGTTGCTTCCGTTGTCATATTTAGCGCCCGCACGCAGCGAGCTCAAGACTCCAATAAACTGGAGCAGCAACAGTCTCAACCGCTGCAAATTCGTGGTCACCTCATTACTGCCTGGTGCCTTTCAGCTTGACAAAGATGCGTTTTCAAATGCAGCTTCAGTCGCAAGGTGCTGTTGGGGACAAAACTGGTCTCCTTTGATGTGGGCGACTAACCGTGCAACCCTAGACATGCCTACTCAGTTGTAAACTCCATTGGGTTCAATGGGTCCTACAGACCCTCCCTATTTTCCAGGGATGTCCCTGATTTAGAGAAATCATTCCAGTTTCTGATTTCATCCCAGAATGTCCCACTTTCCCTTAGGGTGCCCCTATTTTCATTGGCAAAATGTTGGAGGGTATGGAGTTATGTAACCCCCCCCCAAGCCATTTGAAGGCAATCCTGTACGTATAGGGGAGGGTTTTTTATTTTATTTTAATGTTTATTATGTTTTTAAATGTGTTGGAAGCTGCCCAGAGTGGCTGGGGCAACCCAATAAGATGTTCTGGGGTATAAATAGTAAAATTATCATTATGGGATGGGACGTCCCTGTTTTCATTGGAGAAATGTTGGAGGGTAGGGTTCTATTCCCAAGTACAGTGGTACCTCGGTTTATGAACACAATTGGTTCCGGAAGTCTGTTCATAAACTGAAGCGTTCATAAACTGAAGTGAACTTTCCCATTGAAAGTAATGGAAGGTGGATTAATCCGTTCCAGACGGTCCGCGGAGTAACCGTTCATAAACTGAAGTGAACTTTTCCATTGAAAGTAATGGAAAGTGGATTAATCCGTTCCAGAAGGGTCCGCGAAGTACATAAACTGAAGCGTTCATAAACTGAAACATGGGTGTAATTGGTTCCGGAAGTCTGTTCATAAACTGAAGCGTTCATAAACTGAAGCGAACTTTCCCATTAAAAGTAATGGAAAGTGAATTAATCCGTTCCAGATGGGTCCGCGGTGTTCATAAACCGAAAATTCATAAACCGAGGTGTTCATAAACCGAGGTTCCACTGTAAGTCCATATAGGCCTGCAGCCTTAATCTGAAGAGCTTCCATCAGGCTGCGGGGGCAGTGATGGAGGAAGCTTCTCCACAGGGCCGTCTTAAGCACCTTTGGCGCCCTGGCGCTGTGGTGCGACGGATCCCTCCGCCGCCCCATTTTCCAGCGCGACGGGCGGGCGGGCTCAGCACGCAGCGCGGTTGCCAAGGGTGCTGCTGCGCGACGGGCGGGCAAGCGGGCTTGCTGTGCGGTGGAGCGGGCAGCGGGCGGGCAGGCGCGGCTGCGTGGCGCCCCCCCTGGCGGGCTGCACCACCCAGCCTGGCCGTAGAGCCGGCCCTGCTTCTCCGTCACCTGGGGCGGGATGCCGAGGGGTGGGGCAAACATCCGTACAGACTGCACATGTGCTACGTCCGTATGGACTGATCATGCACGGCAGCCCATATGGACTGATCATGCACGGCAGCCCATATGGACTGCACACGTACGGCAGCCCATACGGGCGCTGTGTGGATGCAGCACGAGCGGCACCCAAACTGACTGCATGCACGCCCTCTGCCTCTCTACAGCTGGGGGAGGCAGCGGGCCATCTTGTCCCACACACCAGGGTGGTGCCTGGGCGGCCCCCCCTGTACGCCCCTGTGTAGGGTATAAGAGAGCAAGCTGGAGGTCAGCTCCGCTAGGCTATTTCCTCTTCTGTCATCTGCAAAAGCCGTCCCATCATAAGATAGGAGAGGGAGAGGGATGGCAGTTCAGAGCTTCTCCATCAGCTCTGCAGAAAAACCAGCAACCTTTAACTCCTCTCCTTAAAATATGAGTTTTCCTGCTGCTCATTATTAGAACTCTGTTTTCTTTTCTCCTCCTCCCTCCCAGTTCCTTTTCATTTTATGTCATGTATTTCCAGATTATTTAACTTATATGCAGAATTCATCATGCGAAAGGCTGGACTAGATGAATCCCAAGACGGAATTAAGATTGCCGGAAGAAATATCAACAACCTCAGATATGCAGATGACACAACCTTGATGGCAGAAAGCGAGGAGGAATTAAAGAACCTTTTAATGAGGGTGAAAGAGGAGAGCGCAAAATATGGTCTGAAGCTCAACATCAAAAAAACCAAGATCATGGCCACTGGTCCCATCACCTCCTGGCAAATAGAAGGGGAAGAAATGGAGGCAGTGAGAGATTTTACTTTCTTGGGCTCCTTGATCACTGCAGATGGTGACAGCAGTCACGAAATTAAAAGACGCCTGCTTCTTGGGAGAAAAGCAATGACAAACCTAGACAGCATCTTAAAAAGCAGAGACATCACCTTGCCGACAAAGGTCTGTATAGTTAAAGCTATGGTTTTCCCAGTAGTGATGTATGGAAGTGAGAGCTGGACCATAAAGAAGGCTGATCGCCGAAGAATTGATGCTTTTGAATTATGGTGCTGGAGGAGACTCTTGAGAGTCCCATGGACTGCAAGAAGATCAAACCTATCCATTCTTAAGGAAATCAGCCCTGAGTGCTCCCTGGAAGGACAGATCGTGAAGCTGAGGCTCCAATACTTTGGCCACCTCATGAGAAGAGAAGAATCCTTGGAAAAGACCCTGATGTTGGGAAAGATTGAGGGCACTAGGAGAAGGGGACGACAGAGGACAAGATGGTTGGACAGTGTTCTCGAAGCTACGAACATGAGTTTGACCAAACTGCAGGAGGCAGTGCAAGACAGGAGTGCCTGGCGTGCTATGGTCCATGGGGTCACGAAGAGTCGGACACGACTAAACGACTAAACAACAACAACATTTCCAGATTGTGAGCCTGAGGGCAGGGAATGACTTTTTTTGTGATCTGCAAACTGCTCTTTCCACACACACAAACCCTTCCTCTCTTTTTTGGATGAAGAGCGGAGTTTTAAAAAATCAACATTTTATTTTTTAAAAAAATGTTTCTTTTTTGCTTTAGTTCAATTTATCTTTCACCTGGCATAATGCTGTTCTGGCCATGCGCCAGGGCCGTCTTAACCATAGGCGTTAGGGGTGCAGGGAACCTGGACACTGGGCTCTCAGGGGTGCCAGGCTGAGAGTCTGGGGCCTGAGAGTTGGAGTCTGGGGAAGAACCCGCCCGTTGGAGTTCAGGGGCAAGCGAGCCAGGGAGGTGCTGGGGCAGCCGGCTGGCTCCGCCCTCCTGCGTGCCTGGGATTGGTGTAGGGCTGTGGAGAGGCCCGCCCAGGGCATGCTGCCCAGTCAACGAGGTGCCCTGCTCTGCTCTGCCTGCGCGCCGCGACGGCCGGCCCAGCGCGCGCCACCCCCCCCCCCCAAGAAAAGGTCGACAACTCTGGGCAACCTGGGGGGAGGGCACTGGGTGGATTTTTGCACCCTGGCGCCACATATGCTTAAGACAGCCCTGCTATGCGCATTTATGTCTGGGTGTTGATGTGATTCCAAATGCTCCTACAACGGAAAGTAATGCAGTAAGGGTCTGAAGCATTCATGAGTGCTCACTTCAATGTACATTCATGGTTCCTGCCTGAAGCATGGGCATGCCTGCTTCCTCTACTGAATTCTTCCTTGAGATACTTACACTTCTCCCACTGCCCCTCCCCGCAATTTCTCCTGCTTCCCCCTCCATGTCAACAAACCCAGTAGGACATTTTAAAAGACTGGATAGCTCCGTTGGTTAGCGTGTGGTGCTGGTCATGCCAAGGCCGCTGGTTCAATCCCCCATACGGGACAGTTGCATATTCCTGCATTACGGAGATTAATCAGTGTTCCCCAAACTTGACCACTGGTCCTGCTAGCTAGGGATGATGGGAGTTGTAGTCCAATAAGAGCTGGAGACCCAAGTTTGGGAAACATTGGATGATGTGTTGGGTCCCTTTCGACTCTGCAATTCTATTATTCTACTTGTAGTGTCACCTCCCCGTATTGGAATCACTTGACTGCTTTGCTGTGTGGAACTGGCAATGTTACAGGGACCACATAATACTCATCCTGAAATTCAACGAAATCAATCATTTAGTGTGGCGGCATCTACACCCAGCCAGATGGGTGGGGTAAACAACAACAACAACCAACAACAACAACAACTTTGGAACTCCCTGCCTATTGACAGCAGGCAATCACCTTCTCTGTACCCCTTTTGGCTCCTGCTTAAAACATACAGTCTCAAATGGCTTAGTTGTCAAACAGATCGGCTCCCGAACGCTGAAAACCCGGAAGTAAGTGTTCTGGTTTGCAAACCTTTTTCAGAAGCCGAACATCCGACGCAGCTTCCGCTTAGTGCAGGAAGCTCTTGCAGCCAATCGGAAGCCGCACCTTGTTTTTTGAACGGTTTTGGGGGTTGAACAGCCTTCTGGAATGGATTGAGTTTGAGAACCATGGTTCCAATGTATTTGTTTCATCAAGCCTGTCGAAGCAAGTAGATGTTGACATGTCTTTCCCAATCTTTTCCTATTAATCTAAAGTATCTTTTAAATGTTTTGATTACTTGCTTTTAAGCTTTTAAAATGGATAATTTTAATATTTCTCATAAACAGCTTTGGGGTCTTTTATTACACCCAAGAGTGTCAAATAAAGTAAGTAAATAAATGAATGAAACTCTGAAAAATATCCTGTTTAGGCACAGACTTTGATGAAAATCTCAATGTCAAACTTACCCCATTTCACTTCTCGATCTCATTGAGAAGCAAGCTTTCGGTTTTTTTTCCATTGGTTCCACTAATAATATGAGCAATTCTAACCTATCATATGCATTAGTATACCCATTATAATGACTATAATATTATATGCCTGTTATGCACATATATATTCTGGCTTTTGTGAAGTAACCAGCACAGAAAGTTATGTCCAGAACTTCATATAACTGTTCTGAAAATACTTCAGCATTAATAATTGCATAATATAGCAATTCTTATAGAATTATGCTGCAGAAGTATAGTACCACATGAGACTTGACACTTATACAGTCATACCTCGGTTTAAGTACGCCTCGGTTTTAGTTTTTTCAGTTTAAGTACTCCGCGGACCTGTCTGGAACGGATTAATCCACTTTCCATTACTTTCAGTGGGAAAGTTCGCTTCAGGTTAAGTACACTTCAGGTTAAGTACAGACTTCCGGAACCAATTGTGTTTGTAAACCGAGGTACCACTGTCAGGCCTTTAAAACAGAAGGCAGGAGCAGCGCTGTCACAATTGAACACTTGGTGCAAGACGCAGTTCAGTGTGGGCGAAGCTCGATCTGCTTGCAACTAGAATCATAGAATCATAGAGTTGGAAGAGACCACAAAGGCCATCCAGTCCAACCCCCTGTTGAGCAGGAAACACCATCAAAGCATTCTTGACATATGCCTGTCAAGCCTCTGCTTAAAGACCTCCAAAGAAGTAGACTCCACCACACTCCTTGGTAGCAAATTCCACTGCCGAACAGCTCTTACTGTCAGGAAGTTCTTCCTAATATTTAGGTGGAATCTTCTTTCTTGTAGTTTGAATCCATTGCTCCGTGTCCACATCTCTGGAGCAGCAGAAAACAACCTTAAATTCCATTCATAAATCTATGGTGACCAAATTCTTCCTCCATCCCTCAGCTTGTTTCCTGCTCTGGCCAGCCAGATGCCTCTGGGAAGCCCAATGTTCTCCTCTTGTTGCCCCCCAGCTGCTGGCGTTCAGCTTTAGGGTGTCTTGATGGCTGGTAGACATTGGAGGTTTTGCATAGACATCATGGCCAGTAGACACTGAAAGACTTCTTCTCCTCTTCCTCTTCCTCCACCACCACCAGCTATAACCAAATCATACGGTAAGCATATTCCAGACACAAATTATGTTGCTGTATGACATTGTGCGTTGTCTTCTCTGTGCTGATTTTGCGGCCGGTCAGTTTTGTTGGGTGGCGACCCTGAGTTATAGTAGTATGGAACATGCAGTGGAAACATTATCTCAGATTTTATATACCTCACTTTATCAGGCACCCAGTTAAACATCTTTAAGAGCAGCAGCAAAAGGTTAAGAGAGAGAAAAGGTCCTGACCAGAGAAGGAATGGCAAGCTAAGCTGATGGACTAGGCTGAAATGGCAAAGCTGACTGGAAAACTCAGGAACCAAGAGGACAGAAACTTTAAAAAAGAATGGGAGGGAATGTAATTTATCTAGGAGACCACTGCAAGCAGATGGAAACATTGGCAGGATTTGAAACCCACTTGTAATGTAACAAATACTATGTTTATAATTTTTGTTGTTATCCTTACTCCTAGATACTTTACTTTTTTGTATGCTTCTATCCCTACCATCTCTATTATTTCTTTCCTTTCCGATTCTTTAAGGTTTTTTTTAATAGCAATTTACTTTTGCTTTTATTTAATTTAAATCCTGCCACTTGACCAAACTCTTGTATTATATTCATTACTTTTGGGAGAGGATTTTTTGGATCTTCTACAGTTATTACCAAATCATCTGTGAATACTTTCAATTTATGCTCATTTTTCTTTACTTTTATTCCTACTACTTCTCTATCTCCTCTTATCCTTCTTGTCAGAACTTCCAGTACCAGAACAAACAACAGCGGTGACAATGGACATCCTTGTCTTGTTCCTTTTTGGATATTGCATTTATCTGTTATCACCCAATGTGCAATTATTTTTGCGTTTTGTTCTGAATAAACAGCTTGCAAGAGATGAGCTTACATATGTGCATCTCTGTATGCATGTAGGCTCTCTGCATTTTATGTGAACCCAGATGACTGTGTTTTAGAATCCACTGTGAACACTCCTAAGTTGAATAGAGTGTTGCAGTGCTTCTTCTCTGCTTGAAAAAAAAAAGCGCAAAGCAGCAGGAGAAGGTAAAAGTGGAAATCTCTCTGAGGAGCTGCAAGCCATGGCTTTACTGAGACACAGAAGGCTGAAAGTGCTGAGCTCTGGAAAGAGAGGAAAATACAATTGCTTGGGAGTTAGAAGATGAGACTGCAAGCCCATGCTTGGAGAAGCATGTGACTGTAAATATTGTGTCAATTCATCTATAAGTTTCGACAAGTAAAATTTTTGAATGCTAAAGTCTAGACATTGGTTTAATTTTGAAAGGAGGGTTTCAGTCATATATATGATTTGAGCTTCTTAGCAGTGATTTCACTATTCTTAATTCAACACAGAGAACTATTACTTCCCAGAATCTTAGGTTTTTGTTAGTAGGTAAAGGTAAAGAAGGTAAAGGATGGTTAAGTCCAGTCAAAGGTGACTAGGGGGTTGTGGCACTCATCTTGCTTTCAGGCCAAGGGAGCCGGTGCATAGCTGTCAAGTTCTCCCTTTTTTAAAGAGAAATTCCCTTATGCTGAATAGGCTTCCTTGCGAGAAAAGGGAAAACTTGACAGCTATGAGCCGGTGTTTGTCCACAGACAGCTTTCTGGGTCATGTGGCCAGCAAGACTAAACCGCTTCTGGCCCAATGGAACACCGTGATGGAAACCAGAGACCACGCAAATGCCGTTTACCTTCCCGCCGCAACGGTACCTATTTATCTACTTGTACATGTGTGCTTTTGAACTGCTGGGTTGGCAGGAGCTGGAACAGAGCAACAGGAGCTCACCCTGTCGTGGGGATTTGAACCACCGACCATCTGATCGGCAAGCCCAAGAGGCTCAGTGGTTTAGACCACAGTGCTACCCGCATCTGTTAGTATTTGAAGATGGCTGCCTTGGGGGTTTATTTAACCCCACACACTACAGGAAACCATGGAAGCTGAAAGAAGTCTTTTTTTAAAAAAAAAGTTACAGAGAGGTTATTTTCCATTTTGCACTATTTTAAAGATGTGTTTATATTTTCTTCCTTCTCGCCTGGTATTAATCTCTGGGAAGGATGCCTCTCCTGGAATGGCTAAGAAGGGCTTGCCTTTCAAGCAGCTGGTTTATGACTCACTGGAGTTTGCGGCTTCCCATCTTTGCTGCTCCCTCTTTCCCAACTGGTGGGAAAGTCAGGACGGGCTTTTCAGGGTCATTCAGCTTATTTCAGCACTTGAGTGTTAGGATAGCTTTTACACATTTACAACCTGAAAAGGGACGGCTTGAACACAACCTTCAGCACTCCCCGAATTTGCTCCAGTGGAAAGGTTGCCAGCTTCTCCCTCCTAGCCCAGTTCTGTATTTTCAGCAGCTGCCTGACATGCAGAATTTAAGGCTGTGCTCACAAGTATACCTTTAAAGCACAAGCGAAGCACGTTATTTGCCTCTATGAATTCTGGGCACTGTAGTTAAGGCTTGCTGGTAACTGTAACTCTCAGACCCTCCAAGTGTCCCTATTTTCCAGGGACAGTCCCAAATTCACAGAAACCGTCCCAGTTTCTGATTTGATCCCATAATGTCTTGCTTTTCCTTAAAGGTAAAGGGACCCTTGACTGTTAGGTCCAGTCGTGGACGACTCTGGGGTTGCGGTGCTCATCTCGTTTTACTGGCTGAAGGAGCCGGTGTACAGCTTCCGGGTCATGTGGCCAGCATGACTAAGCCACTTCTGGTGAACCAAAGCAGAGCCCGGAAACGCCATTTACCTTCCCGCCGGAGTGGTACCTATTTATCTACTTGAACTTTGACATGCTTTCAAACTGCTAGGTGGGCAGGAGCTCGGATAGAGCAACGGGAGCTCACCCGTCGCAGGGATTCGAACCACCCAACTCGACCCTATTTTCATCAGAGAAATGTTGGAGGGTATGGAATTATACAACCCCTGAGCCAAGGAGATAAGTAATCATACAACCTTTAGAACACATCTGCAGGCAGTCCTGTATAGGGAAGTTTTTGAATGTTTATTATGTTTTTTTATATGTTGTAAGCCACCCAAAGTGGCTGGGGCAACCCAATCAGAAAGGTGGGGCATTAACAACAACAACAACAACAACAACAACAACAACAACAACAACAACAACAACAACAACAACAATGTAGGACATCCCTATTTTCATCGCAGAAATTTTAGAGGATATGAATTCTGTGAGGGGTCAACTGCAGCGCCCAGAATTCTTTGAGGGAAAGGGTGTGTTAAAAATGTGCTTCAAAGGTCTCACGGGAGAATTCACTCCAATAAATCTGCCCCATAAGAAGAAAAGAAGAAGAAATAATGGGCAGCCCTTGTGGGTCTTCAAGCCCAGCTATGTTTCTTCTGTCCGTCTCTGCAACCTGCTCTCAAGGCATGCTCAGCTCAGCTCCTCAATTCACCTTTGCCGTTCCTGCCTTTGCTTTTTGGGAAAACTCTGCAGTTTCAGCCAAAGAACTTCAGAAGGCCCTTGACTTCCAAAGGCTGCTTCGAAAGTTAATGGTTCATCAACGTGGATCTTAATAGCCAGGTTTCAAGCTCTGCACAGATGTCACTGTAGAATGCTTAGGCAAATGCCGCTTTCCCTTCCCAAGCAGGCAGGCTGGCTGGCCGTGTGATTTTAAGTCAAACTGGAATTTAAAAAAAGACAGGCAACTAAGCATTTCTGAGTGACACTTGGCATGGGCCTTGGGATCAAACAGAGAGAGCCCACCTTACTTTACTTGCCCCACTTAACCAACAGGTGCCTCCCTAAACATAGTAAAGGTAAAGGGACTCCTGACCACTAGGTCCAGTCATGACCGACTCTGGTATGGGTTCTTAAAGGTGATTCATGGACAACAAGGCATTTTCCCAGAATTCATAGCTGAAGCGCTGATCCAAACTATGCCCAAGTTGGCAACATTTCTTAAAAATAATGCATGCCCTTTTTGCAGAAGCCTTCTCCGAACCAAATCCTGGGCTCCAAGAAGTTAGGCTGCAGGCAGGTCAACCTGACCCAAGCTGAAAGAGGGCTTGTGAAAGATTCTGGAGATCTCCCCCAGTCTGGTGGCTCTTTACACTTTGCCCACCCCTCCTCCTCCTCCTTTCTCCTGCGTAAAAGTTATTGTCATATTCCATGGAGGTTCAGGTAGGCAGATGAATGGAAAGCGTTCCTCTCCATTACGAGCTGCACTTGACTGGAGTCTCATTACATTACGATGGTGCTTTAGCAGGCGAATGGGCCTCGCGTCTGGGTTCCGAGCACCCCTCATACCTCCCTGATAACGTAAATTACCCTCCGCCTCATTGCTTCAAATGATCAAACATCAAATTGCAAGTTTAAAAAAAAAGAAAAGGAAAAAAAGAGGGGGGGAGGAAGAAGGGGGGCGGAGAAACAAGAAAAGCTGGAGAGAACTGCAGGTTGAATCTTGACAGTCAGCAATGGAGATGCATTCATGCCTCTTAAACGCTTGCTAAAGATGAATCCATTGAAAGCTTGAAGCACAGTAATTTTGCTGACATTACGGCACACCTGTAAAACCCAAACAAAGCTTTGTAACTCAGAGCCCAAGCCATCAGGCGCCAGATCTCATGTCTCTTGTCGTGGGCAGGCAGGCGAGGTGGTAACTGATCTTTCCCCATCACAGGCACAACTACTAAAGATAGATTTCGTTGATGTCCCTTGTTGTTGTTGTTGTTGTTGCTGCTGCTGCTGCATGAAGTGGCTACTGTTCCCTCAATGAAAAATCCCCCAACCATGTTAAAAAGCTCCTCCAGTCTGAGCCAAGCTGAAAATAAAGTGTTGGGCCGGGGAGGAGGACATTGTGGGTTGGGGTGTTGCTAAGGCAATTGTTTGCTTGCATGCATGGCGAGTGGGGGGGGGGAGAGGCCGGTCAACTCCACATCAAGAAATATGGATTTAGGGAGGGTAACGAGGCGCAGTCGAAAGAAGAGGCTGTATGTCTTTTCTCAGTATTTAAACGTGTGCTTAATGTGGTGCTCAGTGAAATGGCTAATCTGATAATGCGGAGAGTGTTTGCTGTAGTATTCTGTGAAATGTTTACCACAGTATTTCATGGGGATTGTGTTTGGTAAAAAAAAAAAAAGGCGTGCGAGAGAGAGAGCAGGAATCACTCTAGTGTACAGGAAAACGTTCATTGCACAATATAGCGGGGATATTAAGAGGTTTATTTAGACGTGCATTTAGGGCAGTGTGAAAAAAGAGTTAAGCGTGGGGCATTTTATTAATATTTTTTAGGGTGGGGCTGAGTTTAACGTGCATGGAAATGACGAATAAGCAAAGTTACCGAGAGCTGGACATTGGAGCAGATCCTCGCCCGACTCCTAATATGACACGTTTGCTTAAGTACTTTGTCGAATTGAATTGGACTCATGGTTAAACAATCCAGCTAGGTGGGTAATTCATAATTCATTATACCATTTATCCAGCAGCTTTCTGCCTCCTCTCTGCTTGTTGATTGTCTCCGAGGCCGTTCCCTCACATCAACTCATTGTTCAGAATCATTCACTGGATAATTTCAGCCATGGAAAAAAACCTCTCGATCTGTAGCTCATTGGTAAATCATTTGCTATAAACACAAACTAGATACTTGGGGGGCCTAATACTCCAATAACGTAAATGGGTTTAATATCACCAGCTTCCCTGGACTCACGCTGACTGAGGGCAACTGAGCCTCTCATTTAGAGGAGGGTTGGAATTGATTTGGTTGTGCAGGTCTCGCCATGATCTTCTGTTTTCTTCTGTTTTCTGGCCGGATAAAGATAAGGAGTTGCAGCTGTGCTCACACAGGTTGACACCTGTGAACTACACTCATCCAAAAGTATTGTGTGAATATCGTATTTTATTGGCACCCTGGAAAGATCCTGAACTGTGAGTCTTGAGCCCAACAGGCTTCTTGGAAGTTGGCCAGGGCAACCGTTAGTTTCTTAGGGCGGGAACAGATTGTCCCAAGAGAGTTGAAGGTGTCATGAAATCTGCCGAAACAATGTAACTATTTTATTTGAAGTCCATTTGTTAAAAAATTGGAGATTGAATAAATATTACATTGTAAAAAAAAAAAAGCCTGTACAATCGGGTCAAAGACAACCTAAGGATAAAAGAGATGGGTGTGTCCCTCATGGGGACCCCCTGACCATTAGGTCCAGTCGTGACCGAATCTGGGGTTGCAGCGCTTATCTCGCATTATTGGCCGAGGGAGCCGGCATACAGCTTCCGGGTCATGTGGCCAGCATGACAAAGCCGCTTCTGGTGAACCAGAGCAGCGCACTGAAATGCCGTTTACCTTCCCGCCGAAGCGGTACCTATTTATCTACTTACATTTTGACGTGCTTTCGAACTGCTAGGTTGGCAGGAGCTGGGACAGAGCAACGGGAGCTCACCCCGTTGCAGGGATTTGAACCACTGACCTTCTGCACCAAGAGGCTCAGTGGTTTAGACCACAGCGCCACCCATGTCCCCGAACCCCTGAAATAGCCCTGAATAATCAAAGGTTTTTATCCCTCCTGCAACAACATCATATGAGCATAACATATGAGCATAACATCAGTATCTGACCTGAGACCCTGAGACCCAGAGCTGGTAAGAGGGTTTTCAACAGTTTTCAACTTTTCAAGATTCATTTGATGACAATGGTTAGCTGGTGTCTGCTTTTAGCTTTCGTATGGTCTTATGCAGTGCAATTTTTCGAGAAAAAGAGGTGCCAGAACTCACCCTTATTCTCTTCTAATGGCAATGGTTTCCACCTGAGAGATCCCAGAACTGAGTTTCGGTGAGTTCCAACTGGGGGGGGGGGAGCCTGGTTTTATGTTTGATTGCTGTAAGCTGCTTTGATTCTTTTAGGACACAGCAGTATATAAATATTTTTTATAAATTTATAATTTTTATATATAAATAAATATTCCCCAGCCCCACTGAAGCTAAAGTAAGGGGATTTTTTTTAAAAAAAAATTATTATTATTATTATTATTATTATTATTATTATTATATTAAAATTTTATAATGCTAGTCATCCAAGGATCACAGGGCAGTTTAAAGTTGTATAAAGAAGAATGTCCCCAGTGTTGCCAGCTGACCAGAAGAAACTGACCTAGCCTGCTCTTGTGCCTTCAAAAGTACGTACCTCGATCACAAATCAGTTGGTGATGCTCTCATGAGATAAATAATTGCTACGGATCTGTCTCTTTTTCAAGGGGACAGTTACAAGCCTCTCTTCTGTCTTACAATAAGAGCTGCAGCTTGTGTTTACAAAATAATGCCCACTCCCCCTTGGAAAGTTGGTCCATGAACCACTAACCTTTCTACGGCTAGTTTTAAAATAAGTCCTCTGTGTGTTTTTTAAAAAAATCTAATACAATTTTCAGCCAAAATTTTTATGGGAAGGACAAAATATTTCCCTGTCTTCAGTAGCAGGGTGTGTGTGTGTGTTAAAATACAGACATATTTGGAGAAAAATCTGGAATATTTCCATTGGAGCAGAACCCCCCACAAAGTGTATAATAATAATAATAATAATAATAATAATAATAATAATAATAATAATAATAATAATAGAGTTTCATCCACAAAATATAACTCCCCATTCACACACACACACCCCTGTTTGGAATATGCAGACAGTAGCCCTTGATGCTTTTGAAAATAATGAGCATTTTTATAGCTTCCCTTTGTCTATCATATAAATTCAGGCCTTACAAAATATGGTTATTAAGGATTCTGTGGCATGTTTTGAAACAGGAGGGTTGTTCTAGCAGTCACAGCAGCTTGGCTACATTCCAGCATGTATAATTACATTCTCTTGGTCTCTCCACTATCTTTCAGTTCTACCGGGTTGGCAAGTATTTTTTTTGGGGGGGGGGGAGAGAATGACTTTTTGCTTTGCACTCTAGAACATCACCTCCTGCCTATTGCTTTGACTACAGAGAGGCTGCTACGATTCTATTCTAGAGGTGGCTGCTTTTTGTTGACAAGGGAAATAGGAGCCAATATATTTTCTTCAGTTTATTTTACAGTAATAATATGCTGCATTTAAAGCTCTCCTTTTCTCATTTCAGGGCTTTCAGAGTCCAGTTATTAGAAAAGAAATCTATCTGATTCAGTTTTACATTGATTAATTTGTATTGTCTCAGTTTCCCACTCCCTTTTGGAGAAAAATACGTATAATAATAATAATAATAATAATAATAATAATAATAATAATAATAATAATATGCTACCCATATGACTGGGTTGCCCCAGCCACTCTGGGCGGCTCCCAACAAAATATTAAAAACATAAGACAACATCAGCCATTAAAAACTTCCCTGAGCATCCTAGGGATGGAGAAGTCGGTCAATTTGGGTTTGTCTCATTTTTATTTTTTTTACAGTCTTCAGATCAATTTGCCACATTTCTGAATCAGTATGCATGAAAAAAAATACTCATGAATATTTGTCTGTACTTGAATGTGCATTTCTTCTAATATACACATTATTGTGTACAGTGTTGCCTAATTCACACAGTTTTGCAAGCAATTTCCCCTTTAATGCACTTTGTATACTATTTTCATGATTCTTCCACATATACTCCTTTTTCTTTCTTGGAGAACTGCATCACACAAGCGCAGATTTACAAATATAGCCGTGTTCCAGTTCATATATTGTTTTGAAATGTGGAAAACCAGGTAGATTCAGATTAAAATACAAACTGAACCTAATTCTTGCCATACCTTGAGCCCCATTTTTCAAGGAGGTGGGTTCCTGTGTCTCCAGCCTTGCTCCTTAAATCAAAAAGCTGGATATATACATAGCAGAAGAATTTTCACCGAGCTGCAACTATTACTCTTCCTTAACCGCAAAGATCCCATGTCAAAAGTTGGGAAGTAGCACCTCTAGTCTCTAACTAACCAAGTTATGGGATGGTGAAAGAGCCATTTGTTTAAACACGTCAGCTATAAAGCCAAGAGGTGATCATTGCTTTTTAGAGCATGTCGATCAGGTTTGGGGAACCTTTGGCCATCCATGTGGCTGTACTACAACTCCCATCAGCAACAGTTGGGAGCTGTAGTGCCGGAAAAGTTGAGGTGCAACTCAGCTTGGATCACTCAGAGAAGCGTCGGCCTATAGAGCGAGATGAATGCGCAACCCCAGAGTCGTCCGCGACTGGACCTAACGGTTAGTGGTTCCTTTACCTTTACCTTAGGGGTGGGCGTGACCTTACCTGTCCAGGTAACAAAAGGACAAGGCATGCTGCCGCTCTTTCTCTTTTCCATCTTCCTTTCTTTGTGTGAACGGCAGTGATTGCCATTCTGCAGTCACTGGGATCATACCTCCATATGGGGTAGATACAAATGTATATATTTCTAATGGAGTCTGCCTTCAGGGGTCCAGCCATGAACTAAATGTGAGTAAACTACTTTTATTGACTTTAAATAAGATTGTGGCATGTTTATTCTTTTAAGAGGGATATAAAGGAACTTACCAGGAACCTAATAGTGAGAGCTGTGCATTAGAAGGGGAATGTAAACTCTGCTAAGTAAATGAACTTGCTAGCACATGTTAAAAGGTAAAGGTAAAGGGGCCCCTGACCATAAGGTCCAGTCGTGGATTACTTAGGGGTTGCACGCTCATCTCACTCTATAGGCCGAGGGAGCCAGCATTTGTCCGCAGACAGCTTCCGGGTCTTGTGGCCAGCATGACTAAGCTGCTTCCGGCGAACCAGAGCCGTGCACGGAAACGCCGTTTACCTTCTCGCCGGAGCGGTCCCTATTTATCTACTTGCACTTTGACGTGCTTTCGAACTGCTAGGTTGGCAGGAGCTGGGACCGAGCAACGGGAGCTCACCCCGTCGCGGGGATTCGAACCGCCGACCTTCTGATCGGCAAGCCCTAGGCTCTGTGGTTTAGACCACAGCGCCACCCGCGTCCCTGCTAGCGCAAGTTAGGAAGGATATTAATAAACAATATATCCTCTCCTGCCACCCTGAACATTCCCACGCGCAGAAGAGCAAGAAGCTTTCAAGAGGACTCTCACAGTGTGGATTTAGATGGTGGGGAGGATGCCTTCGTGATCAAAGTAGTCAGCCTCCCATGACTAGGCATGGTTTTCCTTCTCATGAACAAGAGAGCTTTGCCAAGGTAGCTCAGTACCTCTTTGTGCTCTCTGGGGACAGGGGAGCATCAGCTCCGCCACAATACGGGGCAGAATAGACGACTGTGGTGCTATGAGGAAGGCCATCGAAGATGACTCGGACCAGCAGAAGGGATAATAAGTTGGTAGGTTTGACCTATGCATGTTATTCGTTTTTGTTTTTGTTTAAAAAGAAGAAGAAGAGGGGGGGAAAACATTTTTACACCAGATCAATGCTTCCCTCAGCACTTTAATGCACCCCATTGGTGTTCTAAAACTCTAATGATGCAGTCTGTGAGAAGCTGTCATTTATTACCCACAGATGGGGTGATAATTATTGACAAGATTGTAACTAATAATTAAACCCATTTGCTCCTTTTAAACAAGTTGGTGTGAATTATTTTCAGGGAGTTCTGCAGCAGGTCTGTGTGGTCACTCCTGCCTTGTGGGTAGAATTATAATGCAGGCTACCTGATGGTGAGGGGGGGGGGAGAGTGGAAGAAGAAGAAGAGTTTGGATCTGATATCCCGCTTTATCACTACCCAAAGAAGTCTCAAAGCGGCTAACATTCTCCTTTCCCTTCCTTCCCCACAACAAACACTCTGTGAAGTGAGTGAGGCTGAGAGACTTCAAAGAAGTGTGACTAGCCCAAGGTCACCCAGCAGCTGCATGTGGAGGAGCGGAGACGCGAACCCGGTTCCCCAGATTACGAGTCTACCGCTCTTAACCACTACACCACACTGGCTCTGGACCAAGGAGACAATGCCCAGATTTCCCGACAACTCCTAGGCTGGGACCTCTCTGAACCAAACTTTCTGTTGTGGCTTGAAAAGGCTTCCTTTCAATGTTCTGCATCATGCCTAGGGCAGCGCGGGTGGGCAGCAAGCAGAGCGCTCATAGAAAATAATGTCCAGTTGATTAATATATGAATCATTTCTACTCTGCTCCTCAGTCGAAAAGGCAACCGGACCAGCTTGTGTAAGGTCAACTGGAAATAAGAGGGCGCCAGCCCACAGGGTTACAATCCAAAAGGAACAGCACAAAAGGTAAAGGGGATGAGTAGGGAAGAGGAAAGAAAGCAAACTTAGGTGCCAGTTCTGAAAGTTCCATAGGACTTTTGTTGACCAGCTGGAATGGAAACTGCCAGCCGAGTCAGTTGAGTAGCACCCATCTCTCCTCTTCTGCAATGGCTACTGCATCACAGAGATGGCTCGAAAAGTTCGAGATCGTTATAGATAAATCATCCTAGCCAATGAAACCTGCACACATTTAGTGGGCTTATTTTCATGTTTCCCTGTTACCTTACCTTCTATGATGGACAGAGTGGGCTTGGCCTTGTCACTTGGCCAAATATTAGATGGAAACGCATATTATCACCAAACTGAAATCTGCCCAGTGTGCTTGCAATCTCTATTTCAACTAACCCGCCCGTATTCCTTAATATTTCACCTATCTTTACTTTGCCTTTTTGCTTAAACTGGGATTCAATAAGCAGCAGATCAACCAGTATGTTTCAGACTTTCAAAAGTTCATCGGGACAATTAAAAAATGGGTAGGTTGCTTTTATACTGTCCATTTGATTTGAAATTCCTGCCTTTGGTTTACAGAGAGTTTAGGTCATATTGTTACCAACCTGTTGAAGTCCAGTATTTTTCCATGTTGCCATCTCCATCTTTTCTCAGAGCTAATCTGTTGCACCGTTGTTGTTGTTTTGTAGCTGAAATACAATTGCAGCACCGCTCTGCTACTGCGGACTGGCAAAGTGCTGATGAGACTTCCCAGGATTTTCTTTGCTTCTGAGCTTCTGCAGCTTTTAATTAGTTGTTTCCTGTTCACTTGCAAGAGAATAGCTTAAGTGCATTGGACCTCAATTGATTAGTTCCTGTTCCCGGTGGTTGTGGTAGTTGCGTTCTAGTCTCTGGTTTTCTTTTTGTACCCAGAATCACCACTCCATGTTCCCCACCCCAATTTTCATGACTGCACATCTTAAAAGGGGGAAGGGGGACCACAAGCTGTACAGTGGAACCTCAGCTTATGAACACCTCGGTTTATGAATTTTCGGTTTACGAACGCCGTGGACCCATCTGGAACGGATTAATTCACTTTCCATTACTTTCAATGGGAAAGTTCGCTTCAGTTTATGAACGCTTCAGTTTATGAACAGACCTCCGGAACCAATTACATCCATGCTTCGGGTTAAGTACGCTTCAGATTGAGTACTCCGCGGACCCGTCTGGAACGGATTAATCCACTTTCCATTACTTTCAATGGGAAAGTTCACTTCAGTTTATGAACGCTTCAGTTTAAGTACTCCCCGGACCCGTCTGGAACAGATTAATCCACTTTCCATTACTTTCAATGGGAAAGTTTGCTTCAGTTTATGAACGCTTCAGTTTATGAACAGACTTCCGGAACCAATTGTGTTCATAAACTGAGGTACCACTGTATCTGCAAAGCAGTTGTTAAATCCCTCTTCCTTGCAACCAATAACATAAACTAACTAAGATGTGTTTCAGGTATGTTGTCTTGTGACTGACCAGCAAAGCACCTAAAGGAGACAGAAGCTATATTTAATAAAAAAAGGGCAGGGAGAAATTAAAATTTCCCTGAATAGGACTTGTCAGTAGACGGCAAAACACTAGGATGGTCGTGTTTGTCCAAATGTATGCCCCCATTTTTTAAAAAAAGGGGAGTTGGAATTCAAGGTGTCTTATAATAAATGATCTTGCCTCTGGGGACAGATTTTCAGGGGGAATGTAGCAATGTACTAAGTGCCATGTGGAGCTTGCATTTTAATTCTACTTCCTGCTGATTGTGGAAAAGCAATGTGTCAGCAACACAAAAGAAAGAGCCTCTTATTCAGGGGTACAGTTGCCACACACGTTGTCTCAGTTCACATACCCTCCGACATTTCTCTGATGAAAAATAGGGACGCCCCATTCCATAATGATAATTTTACTACCGGTATTTATACCCAACATATCTTATTGGGTTGCCCCAGCACTCTGGGCAGCTTCCAACAAATAATAATAATAATAATAATAATAATAATAATAATAATAATAAACATTAAACATTTTAAAAACACCCCTCCCGATACAGGATTGCCTTCAGACGACTTGGGTTTTGGATAATTCCATACCCTCCAACATTTCTCCAGAGAAAACAGGGACGTCCTAAGGAAAAGCGGGACATTCTGGGATCAAATCGGACACTGGGATGGCTTCTCTAACTCAGGGATGTCCCTGGAAAATAGAGACACTTGGAGAGTCTGAGTTCATCCATTACTGGATGGCGGAAGAGTCATGTGGCCAACTCCCTTGATCTGTACTCACAATATAACCTATGAGCTGGAGCTTCCATACGAAACTCCGATTGTGCAAAGGCCCCATTTCTATCATTTCTTCCCCACCTGTTTTGGAGGCCTGTGTGTGACCAAGCATGAGCCCAAGCTCACAAGTTATTATTTATTATTATTATTATTACAGACCCTCGAAGTGTCCCTATTTTCCAGGGGCAGTCTCGGATTTAAAGAAGCCATCCTGGTTTCTGATTTTATCCCAGAATGTCCTGCTTTTCCTTTTCTCAAACCCGGGCGCCTTGAGTGTTTCCTTCCTATTCCCTCACACGCCACATGATTACTGTTGGGAGAGTTAGAGATGAGCCTGGCGGCTCCATCCCTCCGAGACACCTCCATCCACAGGGCTGGCCCAAGACATTGGGGCACCTGAGGTGAACCGCAAAATGCCACTCTGCCCACCAAACCAGGGAAGGAGGGGCAAATGAAAATCTACAACAGGAACAAGGTGGGGAATCAAGGTCTTCATCAGGATCTGCTGCCCCTGTGAATCCTGCCACTTCTTCTTGCCTCATGCGTGGGCCAGCCCTGGTGAACAGGTGGGAGGTGACGCAGCGCCTCCTAGAGGCTGCTGTAGAGGCAGCAGGGGCGGGCAATACATTCCTTGAAGGTCAAATCCTGCTGATTTACCTCTCAGAAATTTAATGCCCTTTCTGAGTTCTATAGATGAGAAGAGCACACATGCCATTTTTACACTTTTGGCCCACATCCGCAGAGGGAAGAGACCGATATTTTATGCATTCCTTGGTTCCTGCATTTTGTTGTGAGGGCTTGAAATTTTGATATAAATTCTTACTTCAAACGTGATTTTACAGTCCACGTTAGATTTGTCTGATTATTTTTTATTTTTTTATATTCATCGTATTCTTTTATGTTAGAGCTCCTGATTTATTTGTAGACTTGCCATTTTTTATTTTTGCCCTGCTTAATGTGATTTTGTGCGATGGCCAATGGCTAAACACTTAATAAAATGACTGACTGAATTTCATTCCGTTTCTATTACTCCGGTTCATGAGGTCACCCAATTCGTGCTGAATAACTTCCTGAACCTTCTCTGCATCAACAATGCTTCCTAATGGGTGAAATTATATATAGGACTAGCCCGGGTGGGCGAGGGTGCCTGGAGATTTAATTTCCTTACAGCTCTTCCTAAGACAGAAGGATGGCAATTTAGGTTGGTGCAGGAGGATGCAAGCTTTTGAGCTTCACAGAACTCTTCATCTAATAGAATATAGCCATGCCTCCAAACAGTTCTGTGGAGAAGGATCAGGACACGATGCTGTGTCCTGTTATGTGATATCAGTGAAGGGCATCGGAATAAGCATGGCAGGAATTCCAAGGAGCTCCTGAGACATTTGGTGAAACAATTGTAATAAAGTACGGTGGGGAGGAAGGTAAAGAGAGGCTCAAGAAGCAGCTCTGGATCATGTTGCAAAGGAGCGCAGACCTTTCTTGCCATGTAAGCATCTAAAAATGATTTTGGCCCAAAGCATTCAGAGGAAAATCCAGCGCTTCCTCGACCAGGCTAAAGACATTTCTCTCTTATACTTCCTTTCCCTGAGCTGATGAGAACAGTAAACTGGAATCAAGTCGCAGAGACCAGACCTTCCAAGTGTCCCTATTTTCCAGGGACAGTTCTGGATTTACAGAAGCCACCCCAGTTTCTGATTTGATCCCAGAATGTTCCGCTCTTCCTGTGTCCTGTTTTCCAGTGCTGAATGTTTTATTATGTTTTTATATATGTTGCTCAACATAAAAAATAAAAAAAACAAGATCATGGCCACTGGTCCCATCACCTCCTGGCAAATAGAAGGGGAAGAAATGGAGGCAGTGAGAGATTTTACTTTCTTTCCCTGATCCCATTCTTAGGGTTGGCCATCTGCTTTTATTTGGTCCCCCTGCCCCAATGGTTATTAGTTCAAACATTCGATTAGCAATTAAAAATAAACCTCCCACCTTCTCCACCTTTCAAAAATCTTAATAAACTGCTCCATGCCGGTCAGTTAAATGAAGGCAGTGAGAGATTTTACTTTCTTGGGTTCCATGATCACTGCAGATGGTGACAGCAGTCACAAAATTAAAAGACGCCTGCTTCTTGGGAGAAAAGCAACGACAAACCTAGACAGCATCTTAAAAAGCAGAGACATCACCTTGCCGACAAAGGTCTGTATAGTTAAAGCTATGGTTTTCCCAGTAGTGATGTATGGAAGTGAGAACTGGAACACAAAGAAGGCTGATCGCCGAAGAATTGATGCTTTTGAATTATGGTGCTGGAGGAGCCTCCTGAGAGTCCCATGGACTGCAAGAAGATCAAACCTATCCATTCTGAGAGTGTTCTCGAAGTTACGAACATGAGTTTGACCAAACTGCGGGAGGCAGTGCAAGACAGGAGTGCCTGGCGTGCTATGGTCCATGGGGTCACGAAGAGTCGGACACGACTAAACGGCTAAACAACAACAACAACATCCATTCTGAAGGAAATCAGCCCTGAGTGCTCACTGGACAGACACATCCTGAAGCTGAGGCTCCAATACTTTGGCCACCTCATGAGAAGAGAAGACTCCCTGGAAAAGCCCCTGATGTTGGGAAAGATGGAGGGCACAAGGAGAAGGGGACGACAGAGGACGAGATGGTTGGATAGTGTTCTTGAAGCTACAAACATGAGTTTGACCAAACTGCGGGAGGCAGTGGAAGACAGGAGTGCCTGGCGTGCTCTGGTCCATGGGGTCACGAAGAGTCGGACACGACTAAACGACTAAACAACAATAACAACAACAACAAATATATGTTGGAAGCCACCCAGAGAGGCTAACACAGTGGTTTTCAACCAGGGTGCCGTGGCACCCTGGGGTGCCTTGAATTATGGTCAGGGGTGCCGTGGGCAGCACTGGCCTCCATCCCTCTTTCCTTCCCTCCCTCCTCGGACGCCCTCTCGCGTCTCTGCATCCCAAAGGCTTGCACAGCTCTTTATTGAGAGCCTGCCAGTTCTGCAGGCAAGGGGTGACATAACTGGGCTCCTGGGCCCCACAGGGGGTGCCGCAAAAAGAATGTAGTTGGTGAAGGGCACCGAGGACTTGAAAAGGTTGAAAACCCCAGGGCTAGCACAACCCTGGAAAATAAGGCCTGCTCGGAGGGTTTGGACTCGGGCTGCAGCGCTTTTGAGAAACCAACCCTGGGTCCACCTCTTGCCCTTTGTAGCTCTGTTGCTGCCTGTATCCAAAGTGCTGTGGAGGCAGCCGAGAGGTTAAGCACCAGCCAGCCTTTGCCGCGGAGCTCTTCTGTTGCAAGATCGCTGGGGACTCACAAGAGCGCGTGCCAGAGCATGAAGAACTGTGTTCAGCACACCAGAGACTGGCGGGTTGGTAGTTGGAGGGTGGGGGAGGCAGGAGGAGGCAATGTTCTCGAATCGCATATATTTCCAGGGAGGGTGTAAATCTAATCTCTGTGCTAGCTAGGGTCCATTACCAGTGGAGGGGAGTGTTGCATTTGCATTTATTCCCCCCCTCTCCAAGCACAAACCCCTTCACTGCACAGTTTAGTATATGAAGGAGGCTGCGCATTAATTTTGCAGAGGCAGTGGGTGAGGTTAATATGGCCAAGGGCACTAGGCATGTAGTTCTGTAACGCCTGTGAGGAGATAATAAATAGATCCAGATTGCACATAGAATATAGCCAGTGCTTTTCAGGCTTGCCTCCTCCTGGAATTCTCCATGTTCTGCTGCTTAAATCTGCAACTCCAAATTTGCCTAAGAATCACCCCAGAATGGCGCTTGGACATACTTGCAATTTACACCCTCCTAACAGGTATTCTGGGCTTCTTGAAAAGGATAAATGAGCAGCGGCTGTAATTTCGGCAGATCCTTTCTCTAATGACATGAACTCATTTGGTCCAGTTTAACAGGCAGATTTTAAGCAATAGCCTCGGTCGTAGTTGTCTGCAACATAGGATTACAGTGGTACCTCGACATCCGAACGATTCGACTTCCAAAGGTTTCGACTTCTGAAGTCGACAACCCCAGAAGTCTTTTCGTCGCCTGCACGCCCTGCCCCTGCGCAAAGCGGTGCGCACGGTCGGCGCATGCGCAGAAGCGCAAAATCGCACCTTGCGCATGCGCAGAAGCGGCACTTTGACAACCAAAGACTTCGACTTACGAAGACAGCCGCGGAACAGATAGTCTTCATAAGTCGAGGTACCACTGTATTATTTTTAATAGGTACAAGGCAGCAGTTTGCATTTAAGGCACAAGGCAGCATTGGAAATGTTTAGCCCTTTGAAATGAACAGATTTAAGTAAGTCTTAGTTTTGGGTCGGACTGTGGTGTGTAATAAGTGGAACAGGCTATCACTGTAGGCCGGATTCATACATGCAGTAGCCTGCATCCTGCACATGGAGTGTCTCAGAGCATCAAAAATTGTGCTGCCTGAGCACTGTCTCACCAGTGGTACATGCTCTGGTTATCTCCCACTTGGACTACTGTAATGCGATCTACATGGGGCTGACCTTTAAAGCCCTAAATGGCTTTCGCCCAGTATACCTGAAGGAGCGTCTCCACCCCCATTGTCCAGCCCAGACACGGAGGTCCAGCTCCGAGGGCCTTCTGGTGGTTCCCTCACTGCGAGAAGTGAGGTTACAGGGAACCAGGCAGAGGGGCCTTCTCAGTAGTGGCGCCCACCCTGTGGAACGCCCTCCCACCAGATGTCAAGGAAATAAACAACTATCTGACATTTAGAAGACATCTGAAGGGAGCCCTGTTTAGGGAAGTTTTTAATGTTTGATGTTGTGTTTGTTTTGACTAAAAAAAATGTTGGGGGCTGCCCAGAGTAGCTAGGGCAATGCAATCAGATGGGCTGCTGCATATTCTTAATAATAATAATAATAATAATAATAATAATAATAATAATAATAATGTCCTCTCTCGGCCGAAAGGGTTCCCTTCCTCCCTAAGGGATGAGGCACACAAGCCATGTGGTCCCAGGATGCTTTCCCAGGAGTTTTTGACGTGGCTCAACCCATCAGGCAATTTGCGAAGTGAAATTTATCAGCTGGTTTGGGGTCTCTCTTTCCCTCATGACCAGAAGCTCAACCGCTGGCTGAAGGAGGGCCAGCAGGCTGGAGCTGAGAAGAGCAGAACCAGGGGGTGGGTCACCTAGTTCAGTGTCCTGCCCTAAGGTGAGATATCCAATACTTAAGGAACACCTGAGAGAACCCATCATTTTTCCTTGAGGTAAAGAGCCTGTGCAAGATAGCTTGTTCTGTCACTGAGCTGCTGCTGCTGCTGCTGCTGCTGCTGCTGCTGCTAAGAAGATCTTCCTGGGCTTTTTGACCTTAAATCAACACCCCTGAACTTCAAACCGATTGCTTCTTCTCTTGTCCTCACGTGGCACGACAAGCTATTCTTCTTTCTTCCCTCTTCCTGACATCCTTTTAGAGATTTGGAAACAATAAGCAGGTACCCCTGGATCTGTCCTTTGTTTCAAATGTGCACAGTTGTCTGGACAAATTTCTTCACCTTTGGTGATATTTCTCTCTCTCCAGATGAGCTGCCCTAAAGCTGTTCTGTTTCTTCTTTCCCACCTCTTAAAACTATAACGCTCCTAATCAATGACATTCAAAATAGCATCCCTGTGCCATAGAATTGTACTTCGGCCACATTTGACTGGGCTGCCCCAGCCACTCCGGGCGGCTTCCAACAAACATAAGAACGTTAATAAAACATTACACATTGAAAAGCTTCCTTATACAGGGCTGCCTTCGGATGTCTTCTAAAGGTTATATAGTTACTCAACTCCTTGACATCAGACAGGAGGGCATTCCACAGGGTTGATTCCTCTACCAAGAAGGCCCTCTGCCTGGTTCCCTGTAGCTTCTTGTCTCACAATGTGGGAACCGCCAGAAGACCCTCAGAGCTGGACCTCAGTGTCTGGGCTTGATGATGAAGGTAGAGATGCTCCTTCAAGTATACTGGGCTGAGGCCATTTAGGGCCTTAAAGGTCAGCACCAACACTTTGAATTGTGCTCAGAAACGTCCTGGGAGCCAATGTAGGTCTTTCAGGACCAGTGTTATAGGGTCTCAGCAGCCACTCACCAGTCTAGCTGCCGCATTCTGCATTAGTTGCAGTTTCCAAGTCACCCAGGTGGCGCTGTGGGTTAAACCACAGAGTCTAGGGCTTGCTGATCAGAAGGTCGGCGGTTCGAATCCCTGCAACGGGGTGAGCTCCCGTTGCTCAGTCCCAGCTCCTGCCCACCTAGCAGTTCGAAAGCACATCAAAAAAGTGCAAGTAGATAAATAGGTACCGCTCTGGCGGGAAGGTAAACAGCGTTTCCGTGCACTGCTCTGGTTCGCCAGAAGCAGCTTTGTCATGCTGGCCACATGACCCGGAAGCTGTCTGCGGACAAATGCTGGCTCCCTCGGCCTATAGAGCGAGATGAGCACCGCAACCCCAGAGTCAGACATGACTAGACCTGATGGTCAGGGGCCCCTTTACCTTTACCTAAGTCACCTTCAAAGATAGCCCCACGTAGAGCCCATTGCAGTTGGAGATAACCAGAGCATGTATCACCCTGGCAAGACAGTCTGCGGGCAGGTAGGGTCTCAGCCAGCATAAAGCTGGTAGACAGCCGCCCTGGACACAGAATTGACCTGCACCTCCATGGATAGGTGTGAGTCCAGAATGACTCCCAAGCTGCGCTCCTAGTTGTTCAGGGGCACAGTTACCCCATTCAGGACCAGGTAAGTCACCCACACTGCCTTGAATCCAGTTGAATCCATCAAACGGCTGCCAAATAATAAAGACAGGAAGATACAGGAAGGAGTTAATGAGCGGAGGCCTGCTCTGGGCTAGGCTAATGTTATCGGATAAATCATTAAAAACAAACCCTACACCACAACATAGCCAGTGGCTACTGTCTGAAATATGGGCATGTCCGAAGTAAGGATTCGGAGAGAAAGGAGGAAAGCTTGGAGATTTCATTAGCAGGAGGGAAGCCCTTAAACTCAGACAATAGAGGAAGCTCAATATGCCTGGAGGGTTTGGTTGGGATTTCTGCAGTGCTGCCTCTGTGTGTGTGTTTTAACCCCTTTATTGGTCTTTATCCATAAGAAGACCCATGGGCATCGTTTTCTTCCGCTGAAAAGCCGGCAGGACAATAGCACGGCTGGGGGAGCTATTAGGAGACACAGTGGGCCCTGGGATCGGACATGCTCCTGCCTGAGATCAGTATCTGGGAGACGGGGAGCAGGAGCCTTGGAATCTGGGGGTGGAATGAAGGGAAGGCCTCCCCCCCTCCCTGGGCTCAGTTGTTATGTTAAGAGCTCTTGCCCTGCAGCAATGGTGGCAATGGGATGCTCAGGCCAGAGGGGCCTGGCTGCTGAATGGCACCCACTCTGCATCCTTCTGTTCCCCATATGGAGGCATTGACTGAGATTTGCCTAACAGGCTCCCTCCTTATGGGCTGCCTCTTATCTCCCCCCTGCTGCGTTCACATAATCGGTTGTTTCCCCTTTTGATTAAAACCCTCTTGTGTTGCCAGCATGACCACTACGGATTTGTAGGCTGAAGAGGACGTATCTAGCTTTTGAGAGCTCACAGGGCTGGACTGGAATGGGACGGTGTGCTGAGACAAAGCTTGGCCAGCCTGGTGCCCGCCCAGTGTTATGGGCTACAACTCAGGTGCACTCAGCAAGCACCGTTTGCCGACTGGTGTGGCAGGTGTGGATTGTTGTCTCAGGGTACCAGGTGAGGGCTGAAAAGGTCCTTGCTCACCTGGTGCCCTCAGACGATAACTCCCATCCAAGGGCAGCAGGTGAGGAAGTGTTGTTTCAGACAAAGAGGTGACAGCAAGCACACTTGCACACAACACCAACGGACATCTAATGGACCTTTAGAGGCTGATGGGCATCCTATGGTCCTGATGTTTTCTTTCTGGCGGTCAGCACAGTTGCCCCCCAGTTCACTGGCAAAACACAGTCAGTTCAGAACTCACCTGCCCCACGGCCCACTTTGCCAGATGGTCTGTAAAATAAATGTTGTTGTTGTTGTTGTTGTTGTTGTTGTTGTTTAGTCGTGTCTGACTCTCCGTGACCCCATGGACCAGAGCATGCCAGGCACTCCTGTCGTCCACTGCCTCCCGCAGTTTGGTCAGACTCGTGTTGGTAGCTTTGAGAACACTGTCCCACCATCTCGTCCTCTGTCGTCCCCTTCTCCTTGTGCCCTCAATCTTTCCCAGAATCAGGGTCTTTTCCAGGGAGTCTTCTCTTCTCATGAGGTGGCCAAAGTATTGGAGCCTCAACTTCAGGATCTATCCTTCCAGTGAGCACTCAGGGCTGATTTCCTTAAGCATGGATAGGTTTGATCTTCTTGCAGCCCATGGGACTCTCAAGAGTCTCCTCCAGCACCATAATTCAAAAGCATCAAGTCTTCGGCGATCAGCCTTCTTTATGGTCTAGCTCTCACTTCCATACATCACTACTGGGAAAACCATAGCTTTAACTATACGGACCTTTGTCGGCAAGGTGATGTCTCTGCTTTTTAAGATGCTGTCTAGGTTTGTCATTGCTTTTCTCCCAAGAAGCAGGCGTCTTTTAATTTCATGACTGCTGTCACCATCTGCAGTGATCATGGAACCTAAGAAAGTAAAATCTCTCACTGCCTCCATTTCTTCCCCCTACCAGGAGGTGATGGGACCAGTGGCCATGATCTTATTTTTTTTGATGTTGAGCTTTAGACCATATTTTGCGCTCTCCTCTTTCACTCTCATTAAAAGGTTCTTTAATTCCTCCTCACTTTCTGCCATCAAGGTTGTGTCATCAGCATATCTGAGGTTGTTGATATTTCTTCCAGCAATCTTAATTCCGGCTTGGGATTCATCCAGTCCAGCCTTTCGCATGATGAATTCTGCATATAAGTTAAGAGTGTTTGTGATGACCAGCTTGTTCTCTTGACAGAACTCTATTAGCCTTTGCCCTGCTTCGTTTGGAACTCCAAGGCCAAACTTGCCAGTTGTTCCTTTTATCTCTTGAATCCCTACTTTAGCATTCCAATCCCCTATAATGAGAAGAACATCCTTCTTTGGTGTCATTTCTAGAAGGTATTGTAAGTCTTCATAGAAGTGGTCAATTTATGTTTCTTCAGCACCGGTAGTTGGTGCATAAACTTGGATTACTGTGATGTTAAAAGGTCTGCCTTGGATTCGTATTGAGATCATTCTATCATTTTTGAGATTGCATCTCAGTACAGCTTTCACCACTCTTTTGTTGACTATGAGGGCCACTCCATTTCTTTTACGGGATTCTTGTCCACAGTAGTAGATATGATGGTCATCTAAATTTAATTTGCCCATTCCCGTCGATTTTAGTTCACTGATGCCCAGGATGTCAATATTTATTCTTGCCATCTCATTTTTGACCACATCCAGCTTACCACGGTTCATGGTTCCTACATTCCAGGTTCCTATGCAATATTTTTCTTTACAGCATTGGACTTTCCTTTCGCTTCCAGGCATATCCGCAACTGAGCGACCTTTCGGCTTTGGCCCAGCTGCTTCATCAGCTCTGAATCTACTTGTACTTGTCCTCCGCTCTTCCTCAGTAGCATGTTGGACGCCTTCCAACCTGAGGGGCTCATCTTCCAGCGTCATAACTTTTATATGCCTGTTGTCTTTGTCCATGGAGTTTTCTTGGCAGGGATACTGGAGTGGCTTGCCAGTTCCTGTTCCAGGTGGATCGCGTTTAGTCAAAACTCTCCACTGTGACGTGTCCATCTTGGGTGGCCCTGCACGGCATAGCTCATAGCTACAACAAGGCAGTGATCCATGAAGGAGGTAAAATAAATAGCACCTCTGAAATGCCCCCCCACCCCGATTCAGCCTGGGAATTCAGTTCTGTAAATACTGTACAGTCTTTATGATAGGCCCTTAACCATTGCAAATACAGATACATATCCCACTCATTTGATCATCACCTGGTCTTGGTGAGTGGGGTTGAACATTCCTACGATCCTTGTGAGCGAAGCTTTCAGGAATCTCGCTTACATATACATATACAAATTCATGCAAAAAATCTTGGAAATTGAAATAATTTTTAGAAATAAATTTATAAAAAGGAAAAAAGGAAAATCTGGTTATCCAACCCCCGGTAGCTATGACACTGCCAGGGGTCAGCAAACTTTTTCAGCAGAGGGCCAGTCCACTGTCCCCCAGACCTTGTGGGGGGGCAGACTATATTTGGGGGGGGGGGTGGGAGGGTGGGAAATGAACGGATTCTGATGCCCCACAAATAACCCAGAGATGCATTTTGAATAAAATCACACATTCTACTCATGCAAAAACATGCTGATTCCTGGACCATCCACGGACCAGATTTAGAAGGCGATTGGGCCAGATCCGGCCCCCGGGCCTGAGTTTGCCTACCCATGTCCTATTCTATGGCTCCATAGATGCAAGGCTGGCAGCTCCGAAAGGGAAGTAAAAGGTTACAAAAGGATGTCAGGGAATGACTTTTTTGCACCTGCACCAGCCAGCACAATCCACTGTCCCTTCGGTCAAACGAAATCAGAACCACAAATATGCCTGTAATCTATTTCCGCTTGCAACGTTTTCTTCTTCTTCTTCTTCTTCTTCTTCTTCTTCTTCTTCTTCTTCTTCTTCTTCTTCTTCTTCTTCTTCTTCTTCTTCTGATAACATTCTATTAATTCTCCAAAAATAATAACAAAAGCATCCTCAACAGATTTTTAAACCATATTTTTTACTTGACTTCCCTTCACTCCCCCTCTTGGTTCCATTGTTTATTACTCGTTCACGCACGTCCTTATAACCTTATATTCTTAATATTCCAATTTTAAACCTTCTTCATGTTATTACCAGTGACTTTTAAAAGTTATACTAATGTAAAAATCTATGAGTTTGACCAAACTGCAGGAGGCAGTGGAAGACAGGAGTGCCTGGCGTGCTATGGTCCATGGGGTCACGAAGAGTCGGACACGACTAAACGACTAAACAACAACAACAACAAATATATACAAAGCTTAAAAGATATGTATTAGACATTTCTCCCTTATGCGGCTTAGGACCCTCGTACTTACAGGACCGCCTCTCCCGGTATGACCCGCAGAGGACATTAAGGTCCACAAATAATAACAGACTGGAGATCCCGAGTCACAAGGTGGTTAGGCTGGCCTCGACCAGGACCAGGGCCTTCTCAGTACTGGCCCCGACCTGGTGGAACACTCTGTCTCAGGAGACTAGGGCCCTGCAGGATTTGTCATCTTTTCATAGGGCCTGCAAGACAGAGCTGTTCCATTTGGCCTTTGGACTGATGCAGTCTGACCCCGGGATTGCCCTCCCCTAAGGTTTTATCTCATAATGGTTTTATCTTACTTGTAGATTTTTAATTTTAAAATTGAATTTTAACATTCTATTAACCTGCATTTTAACTGAATTGTTTCTTTTATACTTGATATTTTTGTTGTTAGCCGCCCTGAGCCCGGTCTTGACTGGGAAGGGCGGGGTATAAATAAAATTATTATTATTATTATTATTATTTTAAAAATTCGGAGTCCTCTTTCTTTTTTAGGTTTCAAGTTAACTGATTTGTTCTGCATAGTCAATAGTTTATTTTGCCAATCTTCTTTATCTTCTTTGGCGGAGGCTTCTTCCTTCTGTAGGAGCTGGCTGGTCTTGGCCTGGCATCCACTCTTAAGAACAGGAACAAAGTCTTTCATTCAGTAAGTCCAACTAAACCTGTACATCTCAATATCATAACTTCATTTTAAAAAAACAACAACAATCATTTCCCACATTCCTTCCCAATCTTTATATGTCTTTTCCCAGGCCTTTTTAATGGTTTTACATTGTCACCACATATAATAACCTTTTATTGCCCTCCCTTCCTGTTTCTTCTCTGTCACGGTCAAAGCCCCCCAAATCATTTGTTTCCGCCTGCAACTTTGATACAAGCTGCTCCTGTGAGTCACACTGCCGGACTCAACGGCACAGGGCTCTTCCAACAGTCTTAAGGTGCAGCTGCTGTAGCTTCCCATACCCTCCGTTCAAGACCGTTGCCCTAACCAGTAGCCCAATCAGACTCCCAGAGCAATTTGGCTGCGGCTTCACAGAATTATGGAGTTGGAAGAGACCCTGAGGATCATCCAGTCCAACCTCCTGGAATCATAGCTTCCAAGTCTCCCGTATTCCCCGGGAAATCCCCGTTTTTCCAGCTGTTCCTAGCTGAAAAAACGGATTTTTTTGTTTTCCCCCGGTTTATTCTGGCGCGGCAGCCATTTTGGAACTGGGCAAAGCAGCATCAAAAGTCACTTCTGAGCATGCTCCGCCCAGTTCCAAAATAGCGGCAGCGCTAATTCCAGTCTGCTACTTCCGGCCCGGTCCCTTATTTCTCTGACAGCAACTTGGCAGGTATGCCTGGAATGCAGGAATATGCAACCGTCCCGTACAGGGATCGAACCTGCAACCTTGGCATTATCAGCACCACGCTTTAACCGGCTGAGCTACCCAGGCTAACTTGGCTCTTGGCTCTGACCAGGAACCACCTAGGGCAGCTTTGGCACATTGTGTTAACAGAGGTGGCCTGTGGGATGCCCTGCCCCATCCGTATCTTTGCGATGTGGGAAGCATTCGCCGCCATGACAAAGAAATGGCAACAACTCTTTACCCTCTCCTTCTTGCTTGCGCTCTTCTGGAAGAGGACCAGAGCTTTGCTGGTGTCGGAGAGCTGTTTATAAGAAAGAGATGCCTTTTTTCTGAATCTAGCACGTGCTGGACTGGGAGGATGGGGAGAAGGAGGGAGGGAGGCGGGGAGAGGTACTAACACAGCAATCCTTGTCAGTGATTTATAGACTGGGTCAGGCACAAATTGACTCGTATGCAAGAAATGTAAATGGAATAGAGACTTTTGATGGAGAAGCTCATTTTCAGACTTAAACGTTTTAGATTAAACACACTCACACACAAATGCAGGTGGGGAGTGGGGGGGGTGTTTTATATCATTTACATTACAAATCAATTCATTATCCACCCAGGCAGGTTTGCACTGATTTTCAAGGATCGGAGATTTGATGAAGAGGATTCATTTCAAGAAATAAACCTTTTAAATTAACCACAAGATGAGGGAAATTTCTTTATTTAAAAAAATGTGCCAGCTCCCTTCTTTGTTTCCTTTATGAATATTGATATTATTTTCAATTCGGGTTTGGGTCACTGAGGAGGAGCCAGGAGTCACGGAAAACCTTTCCTGAGGAGGGGGAAAGAGCTCCCATTTTCATGTTGGTGTGGCCTCCGATTCTGTCCTTTTTATTCCCCAAAGTGGGTTGTGCGGTAACCCCGCTGCGAGGAAAGATGCTCTTCCAAAGTTTGGGAATAGGCTGCTTCATTGCCCTGCCTGTCAACCAGTACATATTATGGGCAGAGGTTGCTATTGGGTGGTTAAAGCAATTGGGGTGAGCGAGTCATAGAATCATCGAATTGTAGAGCTGGAAGGGACACAAGGGTCATCTAGTCCAACCCCCGGCAATGCAGGAATCTCAACTAAAGCATCCATGACTGATGGCCATCCAACCTCTGCTTCAAAACCTCCAAGAAAGGAGAGTCCGCAACCTCCCGAGGGAGACAGTTCCACTGGCGAACAGCTGTTACTGTCAGAAAGTCCTTCCAGAATCCCCTTTATGATAGCTTGAAGCCATTGGTTTGAGTCCTACCCTCCAGAGCAGGAGAAAACAAGCTTGCTCCATCTTCCATGTGACAGCGCTTGAGATATCTGAAGATAGCTATCATCTCACATCTCTTTTCCAGGCTAAATATACCCATTTCCTTCAACTGTTCCTCACAAGGCTTAGTTTCCAGACCTATCGGCTACAAGTTTATGTAAACTGGAATGCAGCTCTGGGAGATAAGCAATCTAACATCTAGGTGGGAACTGGAAGATTCGTGTATTTATTTGAAACAATTTCTAAGCTGCTTGGCTGTTAGAAACCTCCACAGAGGTGTACAGAAGCACAACATAAATGCTCTAAAATAGTCATCATTAAAACAGAGTTAGAGACAGCAAAGCAGGGTGATAAAAACAGGATTTCAGAAATGGCAGGGTCCAATTTTTACGGGTCAGGGAAAGGCTGGGCAAAAATATCTCATTTTATAAGGCCTATGAAGCAACAGGTGATGTGTACAGTGCAGGGTTATGCAGGGGGCCCTCCTCACCTCCTGGCAAATAGAAGGGGAAGAAATGGAGGCAGTGAGAGATTTTACTTTCTTGGGTTCCATGATCACTGCAGATGGTGTCAGCAGTCATGAAATTAAAAGGCGCCTGCTTCTTGGGAGAAAAGCAATGACAAACCTAGACAGCATCTTAAAAAGCAGAGACATCACCTTGCCGACAAAGGTCCGTATAGTTAAAGCTATGGTTTTCCTAGTAGTGATGTATGGAAGTGAGAGCTGGACCATAAAGAAGGCTGATCGCCGAATAATAATAATAATAATAATAATAATAATAATAATAATAATAATATATTATTTATACCCCACCCATCTGGCTGGGTTTCCCCAGCCACTCTGGGCGGCTTCCAACCGAATATTAAAACAGAACAGCATTAAACATTAAAAACTTCCCTAAACAGGGCCGCCTTCAGTTGTCTTCTAAAAGTAAAATAGTTACTTATTGCCTTGACATCTGCTGGGAGGGCGTTCCACAAGACGGGTGCCACTACCGAGAAAGCCCTCCGTCTGGTTCCCTGTAACCTCACTTCTCGCAATGAGGGAATAGCCAAAAGGCCCTCGGTGCTGGATCTCAGTGTCCGGGCTGAATGGTGGGGGTGGAGACGCTCCTTCAGGTATACAGGACCGAGGCCGTTTAGGGCTTTAAAGGTCAGTACCAACACTTTGAATTGTGCTCGGAAACGTACTGGGAGCCAGTGTAGATCTCTCAGGACCGGTGTTATGTGGTCCCGGCGGCCACTCCCAGCTGAAGAATTGATGCTTTTGAATTATGGTGCTGGAGGAGACTCTTGAGAGTCCCATGAACTGCAAGAAGATCAAACCTATCCATTCTGAAGGAAATCAGCCTGGAGTGCTCACCGGAAGGACAGATCCTGAAGCTGAGGCTCCAATACTTTGGCCACCTCATGAGAAGAGAAGACTCCCTGAAAAAGACCCTGATCTTGGGAAGGAGAAGGGGATGACAGAGGACGAGATGGTTGGACAGTGTTCTCAAAGCTATGAACATAAGTTTGACCAAGCTGCGGGAGGCAGTGGAAGACAGGAGTGCCTGGCGTGCTCTAGTCCATGGGGTCACGAAGAGTCGGACACGACTAAACGACTAAACAACAACAAAACTCTCCTTCAAGGTGGGGAATTGAGGAACAGCTGGCCTTCTGCCACCATAGCAATTTTCATTTCACTGTTGCCAGTTTTTCAGACCAACTTACTCTGGGTCTACCAGAAAGACGATGCTCAGAAACGGCTGCATCAACGTCTCAGCTCGTTTCACCCTTCCAGAGGTTGGGCAGGGCTTCCCTGAGGTCTAGCAGTCATTATTGCAGGGGTGGGGAACCTGTGTCACTCCAGATGTTGCTGGATTACAACTCCCATAATCCTTGACGATTGGCTATGCTCCCTGGGGCTGATGGGAGTTGGAGTCGCACGACATTTGGAGTGCCACACTGCCACAGGCTCCCCCAGCCCTGCTGGACCAAGACCAAAATGGAACGACAACGACAAATCTCTCGGAGCTAAATTGATGGGAGATTACAAAATATCAAATAAGTACATTCCTGCAAATGTACCCTAAGGTCAAGTAATGTATTTCAGTCACATAAGTTAAGTTATCACTTTGGAGAGTTTGGGATTGTTAGGACTGGTTCCTATGCCCCTAAATGAAACGAAGATTACTTCACAGAATGCACACTGCAGGGGGGGAAATCAAAGGAAATATAATGCAATTACCCAAATTGAAATGTAGCCAAGTCCCCAAGGTATATCACCAGCTTTGCTCGGAAGAAAGCAAGAAAAAACTTTCCTGTCTGTAAAAGGAAGATAAATGGACACAATCTAGCCAAATTTAAGCACTTCTAAGTCCTGTTGATTTCAGAGGAGGTCCTTCCATACTTGGCATTTAGTGTGGAATTGCTATGTTTTGTTCACTCATATTTTAAAGGACATCCACACAACACCGCCATCCACGCATCATCATCCTGTCTTTTCACCATGGTTCTCCCATCAGTTCTTAGACGGCAGATTTTTCTCAGGTTGCTTCCAGACCGTCGGTGAGAATCGATCGCACACTAGCCAAACCAGTTCGTGCAATTAATATGATTTGGGTGCAATTCTCGTGCAACAAACTCCCCGCTTCCGCAACCAGACATTTTTGCGCCAAGGAAAGAGCTGGAGGAGAGAGCTGGAAAGCATGGGATCACAATTGCTTGGTGCAACCATGTCCAAGTCAGAAAGAATGCTCAAGAAACAGTTGAGAGTGTAGAACTTCCTTGCGGAATTTGTGCGAACAAACCAGGAAGCTTGATAAGGAGGTCATCTGGAAGCAACCAGGAAGGCCGGCTTTTTCCAGAAGAAGGGATGAGTACTGCAATCTCCACAGGTGTAGATCGAATCTGAACTAGCCAAGACTGTGTTAGGGGATTTCATGGACACCTGTGTTAGGGGAATTTCAGGATTATAGTGGCAGCAGTGGTGATTCTACACTGGTACCTCAAAATGACTGAGCTGATGTAATATCATGGAACAGTCATAAACATGTGGTCTTCTGACGGGTGTTGCCCCATTGAGCATTTGCCCCATTGAGGGACGTGGGGAGGTGTTTCAGGGAGAGAACACCTGAAATCAGCTGGATAGCTCAGTTGGTTAGAGCGTAGAGCTGACAACACCTTGGTTGCAGGTTCAATCCCCGTAGGGGACAACACCATGGGGGGGGGGTCGGACAGAATGATCCTCGGAGTCTGATCTGACTCTATGATTCTCTGAAATTCTATAAATTCAATGAAATTCAACAAAGGGTGGTGAGGAACAAAACATTAAGGAATGATTCAAGGAGTGAGACGGGAGCTTGCAATTGCCGCAAGCTTTTGGGGGGAGGCACTTTTCTGCAGCTTTCATGTGCAGCAATTCCTGCCATCGCACCACTCTCCAGGGAAATGCATCGCTGCCAAAACGCCTTTCTATGCAAGGATCTTCTCACTAACTGGATCCAGAAACTGCCCAGAGGTGTTGATGGCATCAGGAGAGGAGATGAACGTTATTCGACAGAGGGACTGTTTTGCAGATGGGTTGCTGAGATATCACAAATGGGTTGTTGGCAATAGATTAAAAACAAAATTATTGAAATTTCCTCCAAGAGAGGGTCAATCTGGATTAAATGTGGGACACACACTGGCATTTTGATGACATCGACGTCATGTGGCTGCTGCAAATACTGTGGAAATGTTTTAAATACTAGGGGATGGTATATTGATTTAATAGTAGCCTTCCTAACTCACGCTTGCAAGTCAGCAGCAGAGTGCATTCCCCAATATATAGCAGAAAGCTAGTTGGTAGATTCATTTGAATCTCTTTAGTTAAGCAATCCAATCTGGCTTTGTTCAGACTGGAGTATATTCCTGGTAAGACCCCTTTTATCCATCCTAAAAAGAATAAAGGCGCAAGAAGCTTCTTTTAAAAGTAATAATAAGTTTACTCACATTCAGTTCACAGTTGGATCCCTGAAGGCAGGCTTTAGCTTAGAGCAGGCATCCCCAAATTCGGCTCTCCAGATGTTTTGGGACTACAACTCCCATCATCCCTAAGCTAACAGGACCAGTGGTCAGGGATGATGGGAACGTTAGTCCCAAAACTTCTGGAGGACCGATTTTGGGGGAGCCTGGCTTAGAGTTACAGAAGAGGGTTTGAGTTCATCCCATATGGGAATGAGCCCATGTCCTGGTGACTGAGAGCCAGCAGACAGCAAAAGACATCAGTATCAGGAGAGTATGGCATGAAGAAGAAGAGGAGGAGGAGGAGGAGGAGGAGGAGGAGGAGGAGGAGGAGGAGGAGGAGGAGGATGGCTGTGTGGCCATCCCCTTTTATGGGGTCTCCTGGGGTCACGCCCATCTACCTGATCACATGCAGGGGAAGGAAGCTCCAGACCAGGTGTGACAGGAAGTCCTCCTGGCTATGGAATAATACCCCCCCTGCATGTCCACTCTGGGCAAACAGGAAGTGTTGTACTTGACTGCTTATGTTACATCCCACATAGACTTGCATGCACGAGGAGCACTGATCCCACAACATGCATTTGACTGGAAGCACTAAACAGCTAGATCTATGAATCTCTAGAATCCTTAGGTAGACCCCACTGTGGTCTGTTATCTTCTTTAAGCCAACTTTACGCGGATCCCACCCCCTGGAAGCCTGATATTGCCTTGCATAGTTTTTTGGGATGTTTTTCAACATGAGCAGATATGAGAGGGGAAGGAAGCAGGATTGACCTTAAAAAAAAAAACTTCCCCTCTGGGCCATCAGGGTCTAAACCTCGAGGAATTTTCCCGAGTGACTCTGTCCAAAGCCGAATTCCCCACATCATTCGACAGTAGCCGCAGGCATGCAGAAAACCTGCTTATTGGGAGACAGTCCTGGCCCAGAGTCAACAGGCAGCCAGGTGTGAGAAGTTGAAGAGAGATACATCTCATTAATGTGGAATTGTTTTTAGGTTAATAATCTTGCATTAATTTTCCTTTAAAATATTGTCTTTGACCGTTAAATGCTCGCACTGTTATAAAAAGGAACGTAATAAATGATCTTGAAGCAAATTCTCCTGCCAAATGTCATAATTTATTTGCATAATTAGCTCTTAATTTTAATTCAATATGCAAATCCATGCTTCCTTTAAATTGCAGCAGCCTGTTTCTCCAGCCCTGGCTGCCATGAATTTATTGTGACGCGGCTGTTGGAAGAAGAAGCTTCATTGCTTTCTGGGGATGGCTGGCTGGGGGAGGGGCTGCTGTTTGCAGGCAGGCTCAGTGGCCACTTTTCAAGTTGTTTGGCTCTGCTTCTCTGAGCGTCAAGCCGATCTGCCTGGAAAATCCATGTGTACAGCAAACAGCCACCCCCCACCCCCCACCCCACCAGGTCTTCATCGCATCCCTTTTGTGCTTTTATCTTCTCTAGCTACCTCCAAGAGGGCTTTATTATTTTTATTATTATTATTAGGTGTACCCGACTACGCGTTGCTGTGGCTGAGTCAAAGATTGGATGTGAGTTTCGTTGGGAGGTAAGACAGAGACAGCAGGGTTGTATTGAACGTACAGAGGGCCCCCCTGTCCCCCCATTTCATAGTCCTTCATTTTGTAGACATTAATGTGCCCCCCCAAAGACTCCTGGTGCCTAAAGGTGTATAATTAACTTCCCTGGGGTGAGCATTCCACAGACAGGGAGCCACTGCAGAGAAGGCCCATTCTCGTGTTGCCACTCTCCAGACCTCACTATTTGCATCTGAGAAATGTTGGTGTTTATAGAGTTATGCAGCACCTGAATAACCATAAAACCATAAAAAATGCCAACAGTGCCCTTCAGCTCTCTGTATTGGACAAACAGGCCAAACCCTACATCAAAGGATAAATGGACATAAATCTGACATCAGGAACCACAAGACAGAGAAACCAGTGCACTTCAATCTCCCAGGACATTCTATACAAGATCTCAAAGCAGCTGTTTTATTACAGAAAATTTTCAGGAACAGACTGGAAAGAGAAGTTGCTGAATTGGAACTCATTACCAAGCTTAAAAGCATGGAGCCACCTGGGATGAACAAAGACATAGGATTCTTATCTCATTATGCATGATCAAGCTTTCTTTAGCGCCTCAGCCCTTGCTTTTCCCCCGCAGGACCAATTGCAGTCATCAGCAATCGTTAACAGCCATCTACAGGTTTACCACTCCCATCATCCCATCACCCATTCCCACCCACCCCCACCACCCTCTGTATATACATAAGGGTTTGGTGGATTCTGTTTCAGTGTATCTGAAGAAGTGTGCATGCACACGAAAGCTCCTACCAAAATAAAAACTTAGTTGCTCTTTAAGGTGCTACTGAAGGAATTTTTTTATTTTGCTTCGACTCAGACCAACATGGCTACCTACCTGTAACATAAAACCTTTAGAAGACATCTGAAGATAGCCCCATATAGGGAAGTTTTATTTTTTAATGTTTAATGTTTTATTACTATTTTTGTATGCTTTTTATATGTTGGAATGGCTGGGGGTGGGGTATAAATAATTAAAATTATTATTATTATTATTTTATCATCATCATGGAATAGGACGTGCCTGCTTTCATCGGAGAAATGTCGGAGGGTATGTGAAGAACAAGCTCTGGTCTGCAGCAGCCTTAACATGGATTTAAGGAGGTGTTTTGCTGACTGAATTATATCAGGTTGTGCTTCTGACAAAGACACCTTAGGTTGCACCCGAGGCAAGAGAAAGACAAGAAGCATTGTCACACTCCCTTTTCAAACACAAAGGCAACAGTTGCCCGAGACCTGCCTTTAGCATGCAGATTAGTACTAAAGATAGGACTGGCATTTTCTGTTTACAAAGGAAGTGCAACCATGCTTCCCTTTCCGTGCAACCTTAGATCCTTTTTTGCAAAACATTTCTACAATTCCATCTCTTAAGGCTGTTGTCTGATTCCCCCACCCCCACCCCCGGCCAGGACTCAAGAATCTTCTTAAAGGGCCACCTGCCTCCATGGAGGAGCCTGACTGTGAGAGAGTACAGGGTGAAGGGAGCCTTGTGCTGACCACATGGACCTGCAAACTTTCCTGTACAGACAGAACTGTTGACATGGAATGGTCCCTGAGCCCCTCTCTGAAATCCTCTTTGACAGAAAGACCACACCTCTCTTCTCCCCTCTGTGAATCACTGCCTTTCATTGCTATTTTATTGAATAGACATTTGGTGCTCTTCATTAGTCCCTCATTACAGGAATCGTCTTCTTCCTTCCTTCCTTTCTTTTTGGATACAGTAGTTTTTTGTTTTTTTAATGAACTTGTTTGTTTGGTTTTTCAGGTTAAATTTTTACAGTCACATACCCAACATACGCAGGTGGCGCTGTGGTCTAAACCACAGAGCCTAGGGCTTGCCAATCAGAAGGTCGGCGGTTTGAATCATGCTGGCCACATGACCCGGAAGCTGTCTCGGCCTATAGAGCGAGATGAGCGCCGCAACCCCAGAGTTGTTCGCAACTGGACCTAACGGTCAGGGGTACCTTTACCTTTACCTGGACTCCCCCCTTCCCCTTTGTGGGTCCTATTGTTAATCATTTCCTGCTGCATCTTTTATAATAATCAAAATCTTTTACCTCTCCATTGTATCCAAAATTCACCATTAAACTACAAGTGTTTTTCCAATCCTTCCAAAGGTTTTAACTGTTTACGATGGTCTTTGAGATAAATGATAATTTCCCCCGATTCCTTATTAAATGGTTGTTCTTCCTGATTTCTGATTCTTCCGGTCATATTAGCCATTGTGACACAATCCATCGACTTGATCTGCCATTCTTCTCTCGCAGGGACTTCATCTTCTTTCCATCTCTGGGTCATTGTCTTCTGTCACTTTGGGTATCACTCTACGCCAGAGGAGGATGCTCTCAATTCAGGTGATTATTCTGAAGGCCCTCATTGTGGAGTTGGAAGGAACCCCAAGGGACATTTAGTCCAACCCCCTGCAATGCAGGAATCTTAGCCTCCATGACAGATTGGCATCCAACCTCTGCTTAAAAAACCCCCCAAGGAATAGCCATGGTTTGACTCGTCTGAATCCTCTGGTCTGCAGTAGTGCGACCTCTTTGCTCTTCAAATGTGCAATAAAACAACACACATTTGGGGTGAAGACAAAGGGTGCTTTCAAATGAGTGTTTAAGGTGGGATCGGTGTTCCTCAGGCTTTTCACGGCATCCACACTATTGGTTGTTGGCACCGATAATGCCATTCTGTATCTCCCCTCCCCAGTTTAATCCAGATTTACCCTTTAAGTTCTTTTAAACAACAAGAGCAACCTGTGGACCAGGGGCCAGCAAACTTTTTAAACAGGGGGCCAGTCCACTGTCCCTCAGACCTGGGGGGGGGGGGGCTGGACTATCTTTTGAAAAAAAGAAGAAGAAATTTCTATGCTGCACAAATAACCCAGAGATGCATTTTAAATAAAAGGACACATTCTACTCATGTAAAAACACCAGGCAGGTCCCACAAATAACCCAGAGATGCATTTTAAATAAAAGGACACATTCTACTCATGTAAAAACACCAGGCCCCACAAATAACCCAGAGATGCATTTTAAATAAAAGGACACATTCTACTCGTGTAAAAACACCAGGCCCCACAAATAACCCAGAGATGCATTTTAAATAAAAGGACACATTCTATTCATGTAAAAACACACTGATTCCCGGACCGTCCGCGGGCCAAATTTAGAAGGCAGTTGGGCCAGATCCGGCCCCCGGGGCTTAGTTCGCCTACCCATGCTGTAGACAGCTACCCATTTGTAATATTAAGCCCCCTGCTGGAAGTACCCTAAAGCAGATCACCTGAGAGCCCTGTTGACATCAATGCAGGTAGCTTTGCTACCTTCGCTTACAAAAAATTTTTAACACATGGGAGCTGACTGCCTCTGAGCATGGGCCAAGTTCAAGATAAAGAAGTTTTTTAAGATAGGACCTAAAGGCAAAGTACCTCAAAGCATGCACAAAGTGCTGGGGGCGGGTAAAGAAACTTGTTTGCTCACCTGTCTAAGGTGTGCTGCACAAGCTACTACCATGCACTACTCTCCAGAGGCGTAGCATTGGGGGGGTGTTTACTGGGGCAATTGCCCTGGGTGCATTTTTTTTAGAGGTGTGCCTCTGAAGTTGCAGCCCCAACAGGAGACGCTCCCCATCCTGCCCACCCGCCTCACCTGAACAGTGGACTGAGGAGGAGCTAGGAGAGGCCTGGCCCTTGCATCCCTTGGCATCCCCCGCTGGGGGGGGGAGGTGGACAGACGGTGAGATTTGTGGTGACAGTGCCCCAGCATTAGGGTACGCAATACTTTCCTTGCCCTGGGCACTGGCAACCCACGCTATGCCTCTCTCTCTCTCTCTCTCTCTCTCTCTCTCTCTCTCTCTCTCTCTCTCTCTCTCTCTCTCTCCTTGCCTGTTTAGGGTGGCAGTGGCCCAGATGCAGCACGGCCTGAGGCCCTCTTTGCTCACACTTCTGACACCACCCCGCACCGATCCCTCAGTGCTGAAGGCACAGCTGTCCTGTCCCTTCAGTTGCTGGCATCCGTCTGTCTCAGGAGACCATGGAGGAGTGCGCCTTTGGGGGTGAAGTCAAACTGTTGATAAGGTCGCAGCGCCTGCTGTGGCTGTAGAGACCGATACAGGGGAGACATGTTTCGTTGCAGCTGGGGCAGATGAAGGCGTCTGGTTGTGTAGCTTGCAGATGGGCCATGCTTTTCTTCTTTCTGTGCTCCTCCCTTCTGTACTGCGGGAGAATCCTAGAATCGTAGCGATAAAGATTGCGCACACACACACACACACACACACACACACACACAACCTTTCATTCCTGCTTGCAGTCTTTCAAGAAAAAGGAAGAAGAAATATCGAGAAAAACCAGCCCCTCGGGTCCAGGGGTTGAAGGGTGGGACGAAGTTGGAGGCCGAGGCCATTCCAGGTGCAGGAAGAGCAGAGAGCTATCCGTTTTGGTGTCATGAATCCATGTTAGGAAACCCACTGGAAGGGGCAATTAGCATAGACAATGGAATATCTTTTTCACGGAGGGAGGGAGGATAATTAAATGTTCCTTCATCAAAGCCATGACAGTTTGCAAGCTGCTCTCCCTTGTAACTCTATCACGTTCACCTCCTGAGAGGGACTTTTCAGGTGGGCCAATTGTCCCCAAGGCTGCAGATGCATTTGAGTGCCGAGGGGCCGCCTGCGAGGGGTATTAATTCTGCTCTCGGAGGTGAGCGCGAAAGGTATGACGTTGCTGGGTGGCCGCAGGGGAAGGATGCCAGTTGTCACGAGGTGGAGGGCAAGAGTTTAAAGAACGATCCAGTCACGGGGGCGGGAGGGGGGACAGACACAGGTGGTTGGTGACAACGGCAGAACTGCAAGGTCTCCAGTTCTTATTCCAGCCTAACTTATTACTCTTTGTCATTGTGAGTTCAGGTCAAAGGTCAAGGAAGCTCACCTCTTTGTCAAACTCTGACCAGGACATGCTGAGAATAACTAGGAAGGGGGAAGCAGCTCAAATCCTGGCTCCTCCAAAGGTTCCCATTTCCCAGGGACAGTCCTGAATTTTCAGAAGCCATTCCGCTTTCTGATTTGATCCTGGAATGTCCTGGTTTTCCTTAGGACGTCCCTATTTACATCAGAGCAATGTAGGGGGGGTATGGATTTATGCAACCCCCCCCCCCCCCGAGCCAAGGAGATGAACAACTATTTAACCTGTAGAAGACATCTGAAGTTTTATTATATAGGGAAGTTTTATTATGTTTTTATATATGTTAGAAGCAGCCTAGAGTGGCCCATTCAGATGGGCAGGGTATAAATAATAAAACTTATTTACTGTATTAAATGAAATAAGACAAACTTAGTTGGTCTCTAAGGTGCTACTGGAAGAATTTTTTATTATTGTTTTGTTTCGACTACACCAGACCAACACGGCTACCTACCTGTAACTAAAATAATAATTATAATAATAATTATTATTGAATAGGATGTCCCTATTTTCATCAGAGTCATGCTGGAGGGTATGAAATCCAGCCTTGACTAATCACAATATTCTGTTGTTGCTTTGTTTGCCACATCGACCAGTCCTGGATGAAGGGGTGATGAAGAGGTGGGGGTGTCATGCTGAAATCTCCTTGCTGCCTAGACTCTTGAGGAAGGACCTGAAGAGGAGTCTGTTTACTCAAGGCATGACAATGCAGTAAGTGCCCTAATGTACTGCTGAGCCCCTTGAAGTAATGAAGAGGAATAAAGCCATCGTAAAGAGAAAGAAGGGAGGCTTTTAAAAATGCTCATTTCCTCTTCCTTCAAGAAGAAGCTGGGATGCTAGCTGAGCCAGTGAGAACGAGGGAGGGAAAGGTTTTAGCACCAGCCTGTTAATGTTTTTTCCTGGCTAGGATTGCAGAAAGTGCCGTCTGCGGCAAATGATTTGTGTTCAGAGGCACCCTCGCATTCCCTTGTGATAGCTTCTGTCCTCTCTCCATAGGACCTTCATGGAACACAAGGGCTTATCTTGGCTGGATTGTTAAGGAACCCACCCTTCAAGGTGGATCTGTGTAAAAGCTTCACAGAAAAGAGAAATGTTGCCATGTGCGGTTTTCCTCCTCACGGTGCTGCCATTTCGGAGGCCAGTGTTATCACCGAAGAATAATTTTTGTTTGGTAAGTTGAATCGGTGTGGGTTTTTCCCCACCTGAGAGAGAAATTATTTGGAGCTTTCAAATAGGGATCTTTGTTGAGAGTTTGCAATTTAATGCATTTCAGTTCAGCTGCTGGAATGATTGATAAACTGTTGGAAAAAAAGCTGTTTAATTAAAGCTGTTTTGTGTGGGTTTTTTTAAAGCTCTAATTTGTTTATGGTGCTGCTACAGCTGAAGCCACAGTTAAACTATGTGGCTTGTCTCATATCACTGTTTAACATCAATTTCTCAGGCATGGAGAACTACAGACCCAGACCCCAAATCTGGCCCTTGGGACTCTCACAAGGCCACACCCCTCTTCCCAGGCCACACCCCCTCTTCCCAGGCCACACCCCCTCTTCCCAGGCCACACTCCTCTCCAGCTCTATTTCATAGCATTGAGTGTTTTCGCCTGTCTGGAATGTGTCCTTTGACTCAGATAAATGCCTCTTGGTTGTGTGGTTGGAGGGCAGAGAGGGGCTGTGAGTTTGTGCAGAAATGAGCCTGTTGAACAAAGTTTAAAAATTACACCCTGGAAGGAATGTCCAACTCTTAAAACAGGAGAATTGGTTTAATATAGAAGTTTTGTCTCCAATATGAGAAGAGAGTCCCAAATGTGAACATCCAAGTAAATAATGTCCATGTGGCCTTGGATAAATGGTGCTATATCATTGATCCTGGGTTTCTCTGCATTTAGAGTGGACAAGCTGATGTTTCCTAGCCCCACAGGGCAGGGAGAGCTCATTAAAGTTTAAGAACTGCTTCAGGACACTCGGCACCAAGGAGGCACAAGCTACCGTAGTCTGCCGTGTGCCAATTCACCATATGGCCAGGCTGGAAATTGAGTTGGTACGCTGCCAGGATTTTGGACAACAGTCTCTGTTGTGCGATTAGCCACAGGGAGCGACAGAACCAAGATCACAGGGACAGCATTTCTTTGGACCCTAGGACATCAACGGTATCAGGTTTCATCTCTGAAAACCAGTGTGATGTAGTGGTTAGCATGTCGGGTTAGAATAATACAAATTGCAGAGTTGGAAGGGACCGTGAGAGTCATCTAGTCTGACCGCTTGCAATGTAGGAATCTTTTGCCCGATGCGAGGCTCGAACCCATGATCTTGAGTTAAAGCATCTCAGGAGCTACCATCAGGAACAGACCAGAAAAAACCCAGGTTCTTTTTGGGAATTATAGGGACAGAACTACTCTATATTCCTGCATATAAGACTACTTTTTAACCCAAGAAAATCTTCTCAAAAGTCGGGGGTCATCTTATACGCCGGGTCGTCTTATTAATATGGCGAGTATATCCCAAACTCTATATTTTAACTGGAAAAGTTGGAGGTTGTCTTATACGCCCAGTTGTCTTATACGCCGGGATATACGATACCTAAATTGCATGCTACTACAGCAGCAGGAATGCTACTTGCCCCAAAGAGGAAAGAAGCAGAAGTCCCAGCAAAGGAAGAATGGATACAAAAACTTATGGGATATGCAGAAATGGCGAAACTTACCGGAAGAATAAGAAATCAAGATTTTATAAAACTTTTTATAAAAGAATAGAAATGATTTATTGAATATTTACAGATAAATTGCAAACAGATAAAAACATTGGGAGGATTATTGTAACAGCCGGCAGCTTTATAAGCGTATATATTTAAAGTAGATAATTAAATGAGCAAATTAAATGAATTTGGATCTGCAGAACATATAAAAAAAATAAATTTAAGGAATTGCAGAAAGAGGGGGAAGTCAAGTTTTGAAATGTTAAAATGATTGTAAAATTAGTGAAATGTATAAACCTGAAAAGCAAAAATATTTTTTTCAAAAAAATAAAAAACATAAAAAGCAGATTGCAGTGATTTTATTTCACTTATATTACTACAATGGTACCTTGGTTTACATACGTTTGCATACGTTTTGGATTACAAACACGTCAAACCCGGAAGTGTGTGTCCCAGTTTGCAACCTTTTTTTGGATTACAAGCCATTTTTATTTTATTTTTTGGGATTACGAGCATTTTTTTTTAGTCCCCATTGGTGAAAGCGTGCCTTGGGTTACAACCTGTTTTGGTTTACAAATGGACCTCCGGAACGGATTATTGTTGTAAACCAAGGTTCCACTGTATGCCACATTTCATTCAAATGAATCGCAAAGTAGCCTACAAATAATGAATAACAATAACATGATAGAACATAATGGAACCTCGCAAATACAGCATAAATCAGAGGGGGGAAGGAAGTCAAACTTTGAAATGTTAAATTGTAAAATTAATGAAATGTATAAACTTGAAAAGCATCAATAAAAACTAAAAAAACAAACACAAAAACCCAGGTTCAAACCCCCACTCAGCCATGAAACTCAGCCAAGTGACCACATTTGCCTGGCCACTGACACTGAACGTACATCAAAATACACCTTGTTGCTTGGCAGGACTATTCTGTGCCAAACTGCACATGGGGCCCAACAGACCACTGTGTATAAACTCAAGCTCTGCAATCACATAGGAAGCAGAGGCGGGGACGTACACTTCTCCTAGAAAAACTATCCAGTGTTTGTGGCTTAAAGTAGAACCCTGATTGTGCAGGGTTCTAAATTGCGAAGAGAATCGGAGGAGTTTACAGGGCCCTGTAGCTCATGTCTTCAAGCTCAGAAAAGGAGAGGGTGTAGTGAAGAGGGTGGAATTTGGTAATGCACCTCTTTCCCTCCTATATTCATTTACACATGAGTAGAGCTAACACTCCTTTTTGCGGCAGTCAGTGGCGCACTTAGTAACGTGGTTCTTGGTGCCCCATCTTTCTGCAACCCCTCTTCTTGCAAATTCTTGGTTGCACTGCCATTATAACGGTTGTTTTTGCTCTAAAGTGCAAAGGCATAAATGAAAACGGTGCATCTATTTTTCATTTCATTTCCCCACCACCACCAAAACACACTTGCGCAAAAGAATATAATGAACGAAGAATGTATGTCCCGGTGCAAATAATGTTGGTGGCCGGAACGGATGCAGGAGACAGCTGCTTAAAGGGCTTTTAGCTAAAAAGAGAGAAATTCTCTTGTCTTTAATCAGGACGCGTCCATAACTCACCACATGCTTTTCATCCAGGTTCAATACTGGCTTTCCCAGCTAAATGTGAAGGACCCCTCTCTGCCTGGAGCCCTGGAGATCTGTTACCACCAGGCAGAGTAGACAACAGTGGGTTGGACAGGCAAAACACAGTTCCTGTGTGTAATTACTCATTTCCTGAAGTAACGCAGGAAGGAACTAGTTGAGTAAATGACTAATGAAAGGACTGGTACCTGGGAAAAGCAAGAGCTAGCCCTCCCTTCTCAAAACACCTAAATCCTAGCCACACTTCCTAGGGAATAAATCCTGCTGAACTGTGTACCTTTGAGTACACAGACTTAGGGTCTTGCCTCGGGCGACAGGCATTGTTGAGTGGTTAAAGGGGCTATTGTATTACTTTAAGTGTCACAAGGAACTGCTTTTTTAATTATACCTCTAGCTTTCGTTGTAAGAGCAGCACCCAAACGCCGGAAAAGCCTTGTCCCAAAAGGGACAAGGGGGCAATTCCCTAAAACAGGGGAGGCCAATAGAGTTGCCACCCATCCCTAGAAAAACACGGTCTTTTCTTTTGGAGAAAAGTATCCAGTGTCCTGTTTGGACTTCAAACGGGATGCCTTTTTTCATGTATCCGAGCTCCTGCTTCTCCTCTTCGAAGCTGCCTAGGCAGAAGATGGGCCCAGTAGAAGCAGGAGAGCGAGAGCCTGAGCAGGAGTTTGTGCAGGCAGAGGTCCATGGGGCAGAGAGAGCTGAGAGTGACAGCAAGAGTTATCGCAGGATGCAGGCAGAGGGTGTGTCGGGGCAGGGCTGGGAGGAGAATTTTCAGAGAGAGAGTATTTGTGCAGGCACAGAGGGGGTCACGGAGGGTGAGAGAGGGGTTTGCCATGCACAGGCCTACTGGGCTGGGGTCTCAGGTTCTGCATGGGCAGTGGTGGCGGCAGGTGGGTCAGAATTGGAGAGTGAGGGGCAGGGGTTCCACAGCCCTGGTGGAGAATGGGGACGAGAGAGTTTTGTGTCCCTACCAGAGAAGAATGGCAGATCAAGTTGACGGATTATGCCAAAATGGATAAAATGACTGGAAGAATCAGAAATCAGGAAGACCAAAATTTTAATAAGGAATTGGGGGGGGGCATTCATCATTTATCTTAAAAACCAATGTAAACAGCTAAAATTGTTCGTAGGATTGGAATGGCACGTAGTTTAATTGTGAATTTCGGAGATGTAAAAGATTCGGATTAACATAAAATATGCAGGAGGAAATGATTAACAATAGGACCCACAAAGGGAAGGAGGGAAGTCCAGGAGATCCTTTGAATATTTTTTTATGTTGTATGTTGGAAATGTGATTGTAAAATTTTAATCTGAAAAAACAAATAAATTTAATTATGAGGCTGGTGGGTCAGAAATGGAGGCTCTGATTCAGATAGCGAGTAGCGAGGGTTTGTTTTTGTTTCGCTTTTTGTTTTTTTGCACGGACCTGGTCCGTCCGTCTGGGGTAGAGTGGGCAGCTTTGAAATCATTTTTGCACCAGGTAAAGTAATTTTCAGTCATTCCCCCTCCTGACCTTTCCTATATTTTGGCCAACCAAAGGTGGCAACCATAGTGACTAACCCTTCACCTATTGTCGAACTACAGTTTGCAGTAGCCCCAGCCAGCACGCCCACTAATCAGGAAGGATGGGAGATGTAGTTTGGCAACATGTGGAGTCCCGCAGACTAGCCAACGCAGCCCTGAAACCTCAACCTTGATGTGCACAGCCTCCTCCAACCAGGTCACTGTTGGCTGTGGGTGATGGGAACATCGACTGAAACAACATTGTGCAATGGAGGTTGGGGAAGGATGTTCTAGAGGCATGTCTAGTGACTATACCCAGCAACCAAAAAAATAAAATGCCCTTCTGATCTCATCTAGTATTCTCTGCTTATGAGACTTGGAAGACTAAGAAGAAGGACTGACTGGGCAGTCAAGCCATTGCATGCCTTAGTGCTTCATAATATCCACCATTCTCCATGGTTGACTCTGCTTCTGATCTAAGACGCCACATGGCGTGTTACAGAGATGTAATTTTCTGTCCTTTGCTACGACCCCTTGCTAATGCCTCTTTCTCTCATCCTTAATTAATAGTGATGAGAGATACTCCCCCTTTTGGGGTGCTTGAATGTGGTCCCTGAGTAGATGGAAGTGTGGCTTTTATCAAAAGTACAAACCTGGTAACTGTCCCAGGTGGGCACCATTGCCATTCACAGAGAACAAGGGAGAAGTTCGTGGTGAGCTCTGGCACCTCTGTTTCTAGAAAAATAACCATATACAAGCAGAAAAGTTGCTTTCCTTCATTTGCAAGGAATCTTACTAAACAAAGAGGCACTAATAAAAAAAGTTCCAGGGTGGCAACAGAAAGCAAACTAAAAATGCTTTTGCTGTTCATCAATACTATCCAGCAATATCAAGTTATAGGAAAACTGGTGCTATTAACAGTAATCCTTCTAGCTGGTTAATTGGTTCGGCAACTTCCATGCACATGAGGTGTGATGCGAATTATTTCCCCCAAGAGTTAAATGATAACTAATCGGAGGCAGCTACAGTTGAAAATGGCAACAAAATATCTGTGAAAGGAAGAGGAGCAGGTTTGCTCAAGTGTGTTGCAGGTAGAAATAGTGTTTGTAATGAAGTGAGAGCAGTAGTTTACTTGCTCGAATTAACAAATAAGAGCTTTGAGAATTTAAATTCTAGATTAAATTCTAGATTAAAATTGATTACTTAATTGAGAAGGGTATTGTAACAAAAACACCGGGGCCTAATTTGAATAGTAGAGTGCCTGGTATCTGGTGGGCAACCTCATGCTTTATTTCCACACTGTGACTGCAGACCAAAGCACTTGTCAGGAGAGCTATGAGATTCAGGTGAGGGTCAGATGCCTTGTCAATCCCAGCAGGTATATAACAGGCCAACCCGGCCTGCAGCGGTTTACAAAGTTCATTTCTTGCAAAAGTTTTTCAGCGTTAATTTTATGCATTAAGCGAGATGAACACCGCAACCAAAGTCGCCTTGGGCTGAACGTAACTGTCCAGGGGTCCTTTACCGTTTACCTTACTTCTGAGAAGCCCAAAACGAATATGTCAAATCAAAACGGAAGTTGTCCAGCGTGTGCGAGCCTACGCTCTTTTTAGATTCCCTGGTGGCCCGCTGGAATGCGGAGTTAACCAGCGCTATTGACTGTCTGGCTCCGAAGCGCCCTCTCAGATTGCATGGAGCCCGGACAGCCCCGTGGTTTTCCCCGGCGCTGAGGGCAATGAAACAGTCGTTGAGACGGCTAGAGCGCTGGTGGCGGAAAACTCATTTTGAATCAGACCGGACACGGGCTAGAGCTCAACTTCGAGCCTACCAAGTGGCAATGGCGACGGCGAAGAGGACCTTCTTCACCGTCTCCATCGCATCTGCAGAAAACAGCAGCAGGAGACTCTTCCAGGTGGTTCGCAATTTAGCAGAACCACCTGCTCCATCCGGGCCCAGTACGGGCCACATGATCTCCTGCAATGATTTTGCAAAGTTTTTTGCAGATAAAGTCGCTCAGATTCGGGAAGAGGTAGACTCCACCGTGGGAGCAGGGCCGGGGCGGGGGAGTGCTAGAGTCCTGTCTAGTCAAGTTTTGTGGGATCAATTTCAATCTGTTACCTCCGAGGATGTGGACAGGCTGCTTAGACGAATGAAACCAACCACCTGTCTCCTTGATCCTTGCCCATCCTGGCTTATAAAAGCTAGCCAGGAAGGGCTGGGCGATGGGCTTCGCGGGTTGGTAAATGCTTCTCTCCATGAGGGAACCTTCCCAGACCCGCTGAAAGAGGCGGTTATTAAACCGCTTCTTAAAAAACCATCTTTAGATCCGGCCAATATGGCCAACTATCGCCCAGTCTCAAATCTTCCATTCTTGGGCAAGGTGATTGAGCAAGTGGTTGCGGAACAACTCCAGGCACGCCTGGAAGAAGCGGACCATTTGGATCCCTTCCAGTCAGGATTCAGGCCTCATCATGGGACTGAAACTGCCTTGGTCGCACTGGTCGATGATCTCCGGCGGGCTAGGGACAAAGGTAAGAGCTGTTTCCTTGTTCTGCTGGATCTCTCAGCGGCTTTTGACACCATCGACCATAACATCCTTCTGGACCGTCTAGAGGGCTTGGGAGCTGGGGGCACTGTCATGCAGTGGTTCCGCTCCTTCCTCCTGGGCCGTGTTCAGAAAGTGGTGGTGGGGGATGAGTGTTCAGACCCCTGGGCTCTCACTTGTGGGGTGCCTCAGGGTTCTGTCCTCTCCCCCATGCTTTTTAACATCTATATGCAGCCGCTGGGAGAGATCATCAGGGGGTTTGGGCTGGGTGTCCATCAGTATGCTGATGATACCCAGCTCTACCTCTCTTTTAAATCAGAACCAGTGAAGGCGGTGAAGGTCCTGTGTGAGTGCTTGGAGGCGGTTGGAGGATGGATGGTGGCTAACAGATTGAGATTGAATCCTAACAAGACAGAAGTACTGTTTGTGGGGGACAGGAGGCGGGCGGGTGTGGAGGACTCTCTGGTCCTGAATGGGGTAACTGTGCCCCTGAAAGACCAGGTGCGCAGCCTGGGAGTCATTTTAGACTCACAGCTGTCCATGGAGGCACAGGTCAACTCCGTGTCCAGGGCAGCTGTTTATCAGCTCCATCTGGTACGCAGGCTGAGTCCCTACCTGCCCACTGACTGTCTCTCCAGAGTGGTGCATGCTCTAGTTATCTCTTGCTTGGACAACTGCAATGCGCTCTACGTGGGGCTACCTTTGAAGGTGACCCGGAAACTACAACTAATCCAGAATGCGGCAGCTAGACTGGTGACTGGGAGCGGCCGCCGAGATCACATAACACCGGTCCTAAAAGACCTACATTGGCTCCCAGTACGTTTCCGAGCACAATTCAAAGTGTTGGTGTTGACCTTTAAAGCCCTAAACGGCCTCGGTCCGGTATACCTGAAGGAGCGTCTCCACCCCCATCGTTCTGCCCGGACACTGAGGTCCAGCTCCGAGGGCCTTCTGGCGGTTCCCTCATTACGAGAAGCCAAGTTACAGGGAACCAGGCAGAGGGCCTTCTCGGTAGTGGCACCCACCCTGTGGAATGCCCTCCCACTAGAGGTCAAAGAGAACAATTACCAGACCTTTAGAAGGCATCTCAAGGCAGCCCTGTTTAGGGAAGCTTTTAATGTTTGATGGATTTCTGTATTTTAGAATTTGTTTTTTTGGAAGCCGCCCAGAGTGGCTGGGGGAACCCGGCCAGATGGGCGGGGTATAAATAATAAATTATTATTATTATTATTATTATTATTATTATTATTATTATCTATGACTCCACCTAGCTCCTAGCCACAATTGGTCATTTCCTTCAATCCATCTCCCATGTAACGGTGGTGGGCTTTAAGCTTTCCATCTATCGTTGCATGCATGCATGTTTGCTTGAATGCCCTTCTGAGCTGCTCTAGCCATATGCCTGAATCTAGGAGAACGAGCGAGGTGGCATTTACTAGACCTGCACCAGAACCAGGGGAGACCCCACCAAACCACCAAGGGACACGGCTTTCCATAGTTTTTAGCACCTCTGCAGGCAGTGAACACATCTGTTGCCAAACCAGCCATTGTTCAGGACTGCCCTGAGTCACCTGGTGACTTACTGTAACAACTTCGTGGTGAGTTTCGGCGCCTATTTTTCCCTGGGAAAAGGCACTGCGGAGAGGCATGGAGGCTCTCTCTACCAGAAAGCTCTGTCTACCACCGAGACAGAGGTAAAGGATGGGGAATGGCAATGGGATACAATTGGGGTTTAAACTTGCATTTGTATGCAAAATTCAATTGCACTATTAATCCAAGCGGGAGGGGGGGGTGTTCATCTACCATTGACAACCCCAGCATTAATTACCATGGGGTTCCTCCCCCAAGACACATACGCTGACCTTCATCTAGCCCTGATCCAACTCTGCGCCTCTCTTCCCCTGGGAGCCACCTCTTGATCCTCAATAGCATTTCCCTCAGTGCCTGTAGAAGTCTGCAAAGTGTCAACCTCAGCTTAGTTTTTAACCTGGAGTGATAGCTTTACTGATTTGCCACTTTACTACTCTTGTTAATGAATTTTTAATCTTCTTAATGACATTAAACACGGAAAGTAATTAAGGAAAACAAGTTTGAAACTGCTGACTTAAACCCTTTATTCAGAACTATTTAATGTAGAATTAATTTGATTTTGCCCATTATTCAAATGAACGCATTACCTTCCCAGGCATTGGGCTTTTTCTTCTCTTCACCTCCTCCTCCCCCCCCCCCCCCAGCAAACTATTTTATTAAATATATCATACCACAGAGTTTGTTCTTTTCCCTGGTGAGCTCTGACATCTACTGAAGGCCGGGGCAGATCCCTCCAGGGTCTCATAATCCTGCTGCAGAAAGGATTCGATCGTCGTAAGGAGCAGAGGGAATGTGCCCAGGCCAATGCCAGCTTGGCACGATCTAGAAAGTGGCCTGGGCCAGGAGGAAAACAGCATTTGACACTTTAAAATGTTATCTGAGGGGGAGAGAGAGCAGAACCAATTCATTCCAGGCGGTGATCTGCAGAAGCTCTGTGGATGCAATAGCCTTCCCCTAAAGAGATGCTAGAGTGCCTGGCATTTGCATGCCTCTGAAATAGACTACCAACCGTACAGGCTGTTTCGCTGAACCTGGCAGCATCTTGGAAATCTCCAGCTTTCATTTTCTTTTCACCCTCCTGTGGTTCCACAGCAGCAGCAGCAGCAACAACAACATCCCTAAAATGTGCCAGCAGTTTACATCATGGCCAAAAGAAATATGTTCTTTTGAGATATTGCAAAGCCCTCTCTTATCCCCCCCCCCAGTAGTCACATGCTGTATTTGTATGGGAACGTCGCCGTGTGGGAAAAGCAAAACGTTGCTATCGTTTGAGAAAATGCCTGGGAATTGAGTGTTTCCTGCAGACGTGGCTTTGCCTTTTCCACATGAAAGCTGTTCCCTCCCCCAAACGTCCCCCAAAAGAAGCAGGGCAATGCCACTGGCGGAGAACTATACCACATAAAAATAATTTCAAAAGACAGAATGAAGCTTGGCTGGTTGAGGTTTCTAGTGGATAGGGGCAAACTGTTTTGCACAGTACAGCTCTCGATCCACCTACTTTCAGCAGCCAGAAACATCATAGCCAGACACTGGAGAGACCTGTTAGGAGTAAGCATGGACCAATGGTACCAAATAGTATGGGAAACAGCCCTATTAGAAAAACTAACCAATAAGCTGGAACTGACATGGGGACACATGGAAGAAGACGCCTTTATCACATACACAGCCCAACAAGACAATGACAAGAATCCCCCGACAGCATGCAAATCAATATGGCTAACCTGATTCAAAACACCCACCCACCCCACTCACACATGAAAACAAAGTTCACCACAGCCAACCACAAACAAACAATCACACCCTAGGGCAAGGGTAAGCAAACTTTTTCAGCAGGGGGCCAGTCCACTGTCCCTCAGACCTTGTGGGGGGCCGGACTATATATTTTTTTGGGGGGTGAACGAATTCCCATGGCCCACAAATAACCCAGAGATGCATTTTTAAAAGAAGCACACATTCTACCCATGTAAAAACACCAGGCAGGCTCCACAAATAACCCAGAGATGCATTTTAAATAAAAGCACACATTCCACCCATGTAAAAACACCAGGCAGGCTCCACAAATAACCCAGAGCTGCATTTTTAAAAGAAGCACACATTCTACCCATGTAAAAACACCAGGCAGGCTCCACAAATAACCCAGAGATGCATTTTAAATAAAAGCACACATTCCACCCATGTAAAAACACCAGGCAGGCTCCTCAAATAACCCAGAGATGCATTTTAAATAAAAGCACACATTCTACGCATGTAAAAATACCAGGCAGGCTCCACAAATAACCCAGAGATGCATTTTAAAAAGAAGCCCACATTCTACCCATGTAAAAACACCAGGCAGGCTCCACAAATACCCAGAGATGCATTTTAAATAAAAGGACACATTCTACTCATGTAAAAACACGCTGATTCTTGGACCATCCGCGGGCCGGATTTAGAAGGAGATCCAGCCCCCCGGGCCTTAGTTTGCCTACCCATGCCCTAGGCCAACCCCAACCTCTCTCACCACCAAAGGAACACAAGCGAATAGTAAAGAGAACCTGCACAAGCAATGCTGACACAAAAACCCCACAGATACATTAAGTAAAATAGAAACATCATCACCCAACCCAGCCCCACTCAGCTTCCCCCCCTCCACCTCTTCCCCCCCCCTTTCTTCCTAATGTAACACTAATGGCTCAGCAAAAATGTAACTTGAAAAAAGAGACATTGCACATATTTTTGTAAACCAAAAAATCTTTAATAAAAAATTCGTTTTAAAAAAAATACAGCTCTTGATCTCCAACCTCTCCTCTCACTGCCCCTTCAAACACCATTCTTATTTGTGCTGCTCTCCGTGAAAATATATAAACCCACCCGAACTCCAAAAGCAGTAAATCATCATTATTCCATCATTTTTAATGTATTGTTATTGCATAAAGTAAATTTTCTGACTGCAGATTTGCCCCGAGAGAGACAGAACCAAAGTTGTACCCGTAGGAGACAACTCCTAGGGGCCAAGATATCTCTATGTATCTATGCAGTGTGTGTGTAACAATACTTTGTTATATATAAGCTATGGCATGGGAAATATCCTTTACTTAAACAATGTAAGGAAGATGGCATTTGGACATCCACTGAAAGCATTCAGTTGGCTTTGACGTTTATTGGTGAATGTCAGCTGTTGTTTTTTAATTTTTAATTTTCATTTATAACAAAAAACATTTTGTCAGTAATTTAACATTTCAAACCTCGACTTCCCTCCCCCCTTTCTGTGGCTCCATAAATTTATTTTCATCTTTACTTGTGCATCCCAATTATCTCTAGTTATCCTTTTCTTCGTCTATTTACACATATGTTTTGGAAACTGCAAGTTTTTACGATGATCCTGTTAATGTCTTAATCTGTTTACAATTAGTTTGTAAAAAATCAATAAACCATTTCCATTTCTTAATAAAAAGTTTGTCATCTTGATTTCTTATTCTTCCGGTAAGTTTCACCATTTCTGCATGGTCCGTTAATTTCTGTAGCCATTTTTCTCTTGTCAGGACTTTCCATTTTTAGGCTAATAACATTCTTGCAGCTGCTGTTGCATACATAAATAAATTTCTATATTGTTCAGGTAGCTCTTTTTCAATTCATTATATATCATTTCCCAGTAAGCTTTAATCTTATTGCATGATCACCGATAAATGTCAGAATTTTTTGATATTACCCTCGTAAGATCATAAGAGTTACTGGTAAAATTACTATGATTATCAAAATCTGGACACATTGTAACATTCACTTAATAGCCAGTTTCCACCTTTTCGTCTCATTTTTAAAAGTCCAGGTTCTGTTATGATGTAGCATTAAACCAAGGAAGACCAGACTAGAACAAGCATATATAAGTGATGTTCTGGGACTCTGTAATTAGAAGCTGTTCTGTTCTCAATAACTCTAATTGAATTCTACAGAACTGGGGACATTTCCAACCTAGCTGTTTTGTTTTGAATTGCTATACTTCATTCACTCCCTTTTATTGGAGAATCCAGATAATATTGTTATCATCCTGCTGCTTCTCTTTTTTTCCCCTAGTCCCTACTAAATCCATTTAAAACTGAGACTGTTGCCTGATTAAAAAAACAGCTTATAAATCATATAAATTTTAGTTGATTAATCATCCAATTAATCAACTAAATACATACGATTTTGCACGTAAGAAATACGATGGTTTGTATCTAATGGTAGCTTTTTGCCTTAGCAGAAATCACTTCTGCTCATGGAAGTTACTGTTGCAGAATCCATTACTTCCCACATTGCTCCCCCTCAAAAAAAAAAAAAGTTACTGAGGATTGGAAGTTTCTATTAGGATAGGTTTTGGCATAGAGGACTACAGAAAGTAGGGGACTGACAAAAATTGAGTAGTCCAATTTCAACAAACAGATGCACTTTTTGCTAAGTCAAAGGCACAAATGGATACAAGAGACTAAAAAATCCTGCATATGTTTCAACTGTCATCATTGTGGAAAAGACACCTCACTTTCTCACACAGGGTGGAAAGCCAAGTTTAATGTAAATTTTTATGTAAATTTATGTAAAAGAATTATGTAAATTTTTCGCACATACTTCTTTTTTTAAGTGTCTACTGACTTTTTTAGTTGCTCAGAATGCTGCAATTAGTCTGACCAATCCAGTTATTCTGTAGCCCGACTTAAAAAGCAGATTCTTTGGGGAATTATAGGTGGCGCTGTGGGTTAAACCACAGAGTCTAGGGCTTGCCGATCAGAAGGTCAGCAGTTCGAATCCCTGAGACAGGTTGAGCTCCCGTTGCTCGGTCCCAGCTCCTGCCCCACCTAGCAGTTCGAAAGCACATCAAAGTGCAAGTAGATAAATAGGGACCGCTCCGGCGGGAAGGTAAATGGTGTTTCCGTGTGCTGCTCTGGTTCGCCAGAAGCAGCTTTGTCATGCTGGCCACATGACCCAGAAGTTGTCTGCGGACAAACGCCGGCTCCCTCGGCCTATAGAGCAAGATGAGCACCGTAACCCCAGAGTCGGACACGACTGGACCTGATGGTCAGGGGCCCCTTTACCTTTACCTTTAATAGGGACAGAACTACCTAATCAGTATAGAAATTTATTCATGTATGCGGCTACAGCGGCAAGAATGTTACTCATTCCAAAACGGAAAGAAGCAGAAGTCCCAGCAAAGGAAGAAAGGATACAAAAACTTGTGGAATGTACAGAAATGGCGAAACTTATCAGAAATATAAGAAATCAAGGTAACAAACTTTTTACAAAAGAATGGAAATGGTTTATTGAATATTTACAGATAAATTGTAAACAGATAAGAACATTGGCAGGATTATTGTAATAACCTGCAGTTTCATAAGAGTATATATTTTAAGTAGATGTATAAATGAGCAAATTAAGTTAATGTGGATATGCAGAAGATATTAAAAATAAATTTAAGGAACTGCGGAAAGGGGGAAGGAGCTCTGAAATGTTAAAATGATTGTAAAATTAGTGAAATGTATAGACCTGAAAAGCATAATTAAAAAAAAAACATAAAAAGGAGATTGGAATGATTTGATTTGATTTTTTTATATTACTATGCCGCATTTCATTCAAATGAATCCCAAAGTGGCTTACAAATTATGAATAACAATAACATGATAGAACATAATGGAACATTGCAAATGCAGCATAAATCATATGGAGGAATTAACAAACCACCTATAAGACAGTTACAATTTATGAAACACTGTTAACAAAGCAACAGCGAACACATAAGCAAAACCTCACAATTAAACCAAACCTCATATTATATAGGGTTTGCTATAGGGACTATAGCACCCTTAATTAGAACATTCCTGTTCACTACTGCTGCTTATAATTGTTCCCTATTCAGCATGGTTAATGATGAATTACCCCTTAATTAGTTTCCTTTTTTATGAAAAAGAGTGATTTCTAGTTTCTTTGAATAATGTATTTTTTTCTTATTATTGAAAAGTAGTGCTGTTTTGCAATTTTTTAATATATTTTTAAAAAAAGCAAGAAGAGGAAGCCAGTAATTAAATTTTCCTCCAAGGGAAACAGGAACTGATTAATTAGAAGTCAATTTATCACTGCCTCCAAATAGCACAGAATAAGAAGCAATTAGAGGGAGAAATAACAAAGAGAGAGATTCTGAACGTCTGTTGCAGGGGACCTTTCCGAGATGGGATTTCTTTTGATTAAAATTTACAGAAAGATCTCGGCCATAGTGATGGATACTGATGGGAAATACAGTGCCATGCAGAGAGCCATATGGAATGATCATTCAAAATTTACTTCCAAATGACCGGAGGAAAGCAATGTCTCAGGTGGGCTAAAGGGTCTTAGCACAGAAGAAGCCAAAGTAAACATGCTTCAGGAGAACAGCTCTTCTGGATCAGACCAAGTTTGTTCAGAAGCCTTTGGTAAAAGCCCAAATAAATAATTCTTAGAGTAGTGAAAACAGAGCTAAGAAGCTTAAACTATATATATTGCCGACACCTTTGGAAATTAAGCCAATGTCTAGACTTTAACATTAAAAAACTTTACTTGCAGAAACTTATAGATGAATTAAAACATAATATGTACAGTCACGTGCTTCTCCAAGCATGGGCTTGCAGTCTCTTATTCCAACTTCCAAACAACTGTATTTTCCTCTCTTTCCAGAGCTCAGCACTCAGCCTTCTGTATCTCCGTTAGGCCGTGCCTTGCAGCTCCTCGGAGAGATTTCCACTTTTACCTGCTCCTGCAACTTTGCTTTCTTTCTTCCAAGCAGAGAAGAAGCACTGCAACACTCTATTCAACTTAGCAGTGTTCACAGTGGATCCTAAAACACAGCCATCTTGCTTCACATAAAAATGGAGACTCTCCTTCACTAGATACCTCCCACGTGACCAACCTTAGCCGATCACATGAGAACTGCTAGAGAACACTCTAGAATTCAGTTACCAACCACTCAAAATTAAGCACATCGCCATGCATACAGGTGCTTACAATTTCAGTGAATTAAATTACTATACTTAACAATAATGTCTACCAGGCACTCTCAAGAACTCTAAAATGTTATTGTGGTAGAATGTACCTTTGCGGAAGCCATGCTGGTTCTTCTTCAGCAAGACTTGTCACTCGAAATGCTTAATAACTTAATATTTAGTCGTGCTTTCCACAAATTCACACAGAAATGTTAAGGTAACCGGTCTGTCATTTCCTGGATTGTCCAGGATCCTTTAAAATAAATAAATAATGGTGTTACTTTATCTGCTTTCAATTCCTTTGGTACAGAGGCTGGCCTAACAGGCCTGATCCTGATGAGATTTAGTCCCCTCTCACCTGTGCATGAACCCTATCTCTGCCTGAACCGGCATTTTTCAAGAAGGGAGTCTGAGGAACTGAGCGAAATGCTGGTGACAAAAGATCGTGTGCCCTTGCAAGCAGAACTCCATACAGTTCAAACAATTTCTCACCTGGACTTATTTTATTTAGGCAAGCTGCCTACCTTTTGCAACCTGAGATCATGGGCACCCACAATCCTTGGCTACAACTGAAGGAGCCCCAGGCAATGAGAGGCCTTTCTGCAGGATCTCGCCATGGCTAAAGAGCAGTCCCTTTCCGCCAGAACTGTGGAGCTTAGTGTAGGGTTGCCCGGGGCCGGATTTAGGTTTGATGAGGCCCTAAGCTACTGAAGGTAATGGGGCCCTGTATATGTCCAGCTGTCCTTTGTCAACAACAAATTGTCGCTGGTTTTTTTTTTTGAATATATGGTGATTTATGGACCTAAAAAAAAGGTAAAGGACCCCTGACAGTTAAGTCCAATCGCGAATGACTCTGGGGTTGTGGCGCTCATCTCGCTTTACAGGCTGAGGGAGCCAGCTTTTGTCCACAGACAGTTTTTCCGGGTCATGTGGCCAGCATGATTAAGCCGCTTCTGGCGAACCAGAGCAGCGCACGGAAACACCATTTACCTTCCCGCTGGAGCGATACCTATTAATCTACTTGCACTTTGTTTAGTTTATACGTACATCCGGCACTGGGGTTGCCAATGTCCGGAATTTCACGGGCATAGCCGGTATTCAGCCCTTGTAAACAGCGTCCGGGCAGAAATCGCCGAAATGTCTGGGAAAATCTGGGTGTATGGCAGCCCATGTTGGAACTGTAGATTTAGGCAAAATTAATTAAAAATAACTCAAAATCCTTTTTTTAAAAAAAGGATTTTGCAAAAAAGAAAAAGAAAAAAAGCTCAAACACTTTTGTGGCCAGATTATCACTTTTTGAAATATGGTAGCCCTACATTGACTGAGCTTTATGTAGCTGAATTTGGATTGTCTTGGAAATAATTCAAGGCATTCTCTCCTCCCACCCCCACAAGGTAGGTTGGCTTATTTTGAGCCAATCCAACGCAAACTGTGAGGTACTCACCATTTGCTACCCCGAAGTACTTCCCTATGTTCTTGCATGAATGACTCTAGCTAGCTTGAGAGTTGCTTCTAGAGCATAGCTGCCAAGTCTCCCGTATTCCCCGGGAAACCCCCGTTTTTCCAGCCGTTTCCCGCTGGCAGCCTTGATTTAAAAAAAAAAACCCCGTAAATCCCCCAGATTCTTACCGGCCCGGGGAGGCTCCTTCTGTGCATGTCTGGAGTCTCTGGACATGCGCAGAAGCGATTTCTGGTGCTGCAGCCATTTTGGAAATGGGCTGAGCATGCGTAGAAGTGACTTCCCGTGCTGCTCTGTCCAGTTCCAAAATGGCTGCAGCACGACTTCTGGCGCTGCAACCATTTTGGAAATGGGCAGAGCCTGTGTAGAAGCAACTTCCGGTGCTGCCCAGCCCAGTTCCAAAATGGCCGCAGCGGGACTTCCGGTGCCGATCCCGGATTTTTCAATCTGGGAGTTGGCAACTATGTTCTAGAGCTTTCCATCATCAAAAAGGGGAAATGGGGCCTTGAAGTTGCCCATCAGAAGCTAGTACCTTGACAACAGCCTGAGCAGGCAGTTCTCCTAGACAGCTCTCCTAGTTACCATCTTCCCTTACTCTGGTGAGATGTATTCTATTTCTACTAAAATTATAGTAATTATTTCTGAATTTGCACCTATACATATAAATTCACAACCGCAAACACCATGCAAAAGTGTCGCCTTTTGACCTTTTTGGCAGTGCGTAAGTGGACAATTTCACGAAAGGTGTTCCATCACCTTAACAGATTGGAGAACTGGGCCAAAACAAACAAAATGAATTTCAATGAGGACAAATGTCAGGTTCTGCACTTAGGAATAATCAGATGCACAAATATAGGATGAGGAACACCCAGATTAGTCTTGGTGGACCGCAAGCTTAATATGAGCCAACAGTTACAGGTATGTAGCCGTGTTGGTCTGAGTCGAAACAAAATAAAAAAAATTCCTTCAGTAGCACCTTAAAGACCAACTAAGTTTTTATTTTGGTATGAGCTTTTGTGTGCATGCACACTTCATCAGATACATTGAAACAGAAGTAGCCAGACCCTTATGTATATTCAGAGGGTGGGGGTGATGGGAATGGGTGATGGGCTGATAGGAGTGGTAAACCTGTTGATGACTGTTAACGACTGTTAATGACTGCAATGGCTGAGGTGCTAAGGAAAGCTTGATCATGTATAATTAGATAAGAATCCTATGTCTCTGTTCATTCCAGGTGGCTCCATGATTTTAAGCTTGCTAATGAGTTGCAATTCAGCAACTTCTCTTTCCAGTCTGTTTCTGAAATTTTTCTGTAATAAAACAGCTGCTTTGAGATCTTGTATAGAATGTCCTGGGAGATTGAAGTGTTCTCTTACTGGTTTCTCTGTCTTGTGATTCCTGATGTCATTTATCCTTTGGCGTAGGCTTTGGCCTGTTTGTCCAATATAGAGAGATGAAGGGCACTGTTGGCATTTGATGGCATATACAATGTTAGAAGATGAGCAATTAAATAGTCCTGAGATGGTATGTTGGATGTTGTTGGGGCCAGTAATGGTGTTGTCCGGGTGTCCTCAGACTTTGAACTTTTGAGGATAACGTTTTGGTGCTGCTGCTTGACCTTTTGTATAATTTCTCTGATCTTTTGCTGGTTCTATTATTCTGATTACCTTGTCGATCACGCTGGAAATACTCATATAGAAGGGCAGTTTACAAATCATTGAAATAAACAAACCCCTATATTGGCATTCAGAAACATCAGAGCGTATTACCTGGGAGCAGAGTTCTGTGATTCTTCTTTCCAGATTATCACATAATTCTGTCACTTAGGCCCAATTCGTATGCTTGAATTTGAGGTAGTATGCTCTTCTTTTTTCCGTAAGGGCACAAATGTCTCTTCAAATGAAAATGACTGCCACCAGCCCTGCTGTGCGGTCTCTCCTTGAGTGCGTTTGACCAACTGGAAGACACACACACACACACACACACACACACAGAGAGAGAGAGAGAGAGAGAGAGAGAGAGAGAGAGAGAGAGAGAGAGAGAGAGAGAGATTGGTGGGTATAAACCTCTGGATTTTATGCACCTAGAATATAAATGACTAAGCCACTTTTGGCGAACCAGAGCAGCGTACGGAAATGCCATTTACCTTCCCGCCGGAATGGTACCTATTTATCTACTAGCACTTTGATGTGCCAGTGTGGTGTAGTGGTTAAGAGTGGTAGACTCGTTATCTGGGGAACCGGGTTCGCATCTCCGCTCCTCCACATGCAGCTGCTGGGTGACGTTGGGCTAGTCACACTTCTCTGAAGTCTCTCAGCCCCACTCATCTCACAGAGTGCTTGTTGTGGGGGAGGAAGGGAAAGGAGAATGTTAGCCGCTTTGAGACTCCTTCGGGTAGTGATAAAGCGGGATATCAAATCCGAACTCTCCTCCTCCTCCTCCTCCTCCTCCTCCTCCTCCTCCTCCTCCTCCTCCTCCTCCTCCTCCTCCTCCTCCTCTTCTTCTTCTTCTTCTTCTTCTTCTTCTTCTTCTTCTTCTTCTTCTTCTTCTTCTTCTTCTTCTTCTTCTTCTAACTGCTAGGTTGGCAGGAGCAGCGACCGAGCAACGGGAGCTCACCCTGTCACGGGGATTTGAACTGCCGACCTTCTGATCGGCAAGCCCCAGGCTCTGTGGTTTTGACCATAGCGCCACCCACATAGTGTAGCCTACTATAAAAAATTACATCACATCCAGAGGTTTTTTTCAGCCAGAAGTCACTGGAACTCAGTTACGGCACCTCTCACGTGGGCACCATTGCCATTATAAGAGGACAAGGCTGCCTGGCACCTCTTTTTCTAGAAAAATATACATTGCTCTACAGTGGTACCTTAGTTCTCGAACTTAATCAGTTCCAGGAGTCCGTTCGATTCCCGAAACCATTCGAAAACCAAGGCACAGCTTCCAATGGGCTGCAGGAGCTTTCTGCACTCAAGCAGAAGATGTGTCCAATTTTCAGCTTCCGAAAAAACATTCACAAACCAGAACACTTACTTCTGGGTTTGAGGTGTTCGGAAGCCTATTTGTTCGAAAACTAAGCCGTTCGAGAACCAAGGTACCACTCTACTTGCTTTTGGGCTTGGTCTGAAACAGGTTCCCCAGCCCTGATAGAAGTTCCAATCTTTTCCCTCTCTCTGTATTTCCTGTTTCTTCTCAGAGCACGTTCACATTTGTGCCCGTAAACGCCGTGCAGTTGCTCCCCTTCTTCTTTCAAGTCACATTTTGCGTAGCTGCACAAACCATGACCTGACCTTGCCTGCAAAAACCCTCCCAACTCCTATTCAAGGAAGCTGTCGTCTGCACATGTGCAATGGCTGTCTAAAATGTACACACCTCAGCTTAACTCTTATATTTTGTATCGGATGGAAGCTGGCTCATGAGAAAATGCACCCAACAGCAGTATTTCTCAAGAAACTACGGGATATATATGGATTGTGGCTGGCGCCGGGTGTCCTCTGTTTCAAACACGGGGTGGGGGGGACACACTGGAACCAGAGCAAAGGGTAATGCACAGGACAGCTCAGTCGGTAGAATATGTGACCTTTAATCTCAGGGTAATGGGTTCGAGCCCACACTGGGCAAAAATATTCCTGCATTGCATGGGGTGGGACTAGATGGCCGTTGTGGTCCCTTCCAACTCTACAATTCTGTGATTCTATGATTCTCCCTTTTCTCAGACTTCTTAGGGTCAGCTCACAATATCCCAACCGTTTTGTCTCCTTCATGCTAGCCATAATAACCCAAATGACAGGAGGGTACTGTTCCCCCTCCAGGAAAGAAAGCAAAATTCATTATTTTACATTTTCTTCAAGACGCAGGTCCAAACTTCTGCTCTGCAGCAGGGAAACCTGCCTCTTCTCTAGTACCGGCACACACTGTCCCTTCTCACCCACACTTGTCAGAAACATGGAGAGGAATTAATCTTCAAACATATAGGAAACAATGAAAAGAAAAAGTGAGAAAGAAATTATGTTTCTCTCCTCCGGCAAAGGGGGAGAGTAGGGTGGGTACTTGATGGGGCGGGGGCTTGCGCAGGGAGGAGGGTTGCTTTGTTTTATTGATTTAAAAAAATAAAAAAGCAGCCCCACGCAGACACACACACACACACACACATATCCCAGAGGCGCCCAAAAGCACAGGGCAATGATTAATGTCCCCTCAGAAAAAGAAATTATATAGAATAAATTAAACTACTGTGGCAGCAAATTGAAAAATAAGGATGTAAATGAGGTTTGAATACTTAATATCTGAGAAGGGGAAGCTAGTCAGGGGCATGGGCAGAATGAGCAGATTTTGTTAGGGACTGTATATTAGTTCCTCTCGAGGGAGAAGGACTTGGGGCAAGGGGAGGGGAGGGGTGAATGGGAACGGAGACAAGCCCAGTCCTTACCGACCTCACTCCTCCTCCACCTAGGACAGAAAACTTGTGCACTGCGCACACACGTTTCTTCATCACTTACCCCGGTGAGAGTAAGTCCTCGGTCCTCATGTTCTGTGCAGGCACTTCAATGTTTTCTTCTAGAGGTTTTCACCCAGTAACTAGTGCAAGAATGAGTTTGGGGTCTGTGTGATGTGCCCACATATCCCATCGCTGTCTCCTCAGCATCCATTTGGAAATGAACGGAACGGCTCAGAGGGCTACCTGCCCACCCTCACTGTGAGCACAAGCAGAGGAAGCACCATCGGACTAACCCTTTGCAAATAACCTGTGTGTCAGGGACTGGGCAGAGGAGGAATGGTGGAGACTGCCTCCCCAGCCTGACCCTTCTAGAGAAGAAGGAGACAGTTCAGAATTACAACAGGGGTTTGAGGGAAGTCACAGCTCAGAGGCAGAGGAAAAGCTGGGAAATAATGGGAGAGGAGGAGGAAGCCGCAGCACCAGGGGAGAGACAGCTGATGGACTCAGTGTCTTTAGAAAGCATTCCAGACCCCCTTCTCCCAGAACACGGCAGGCCTTGAAAGTAGGAGAGCAAAGAGCTCAAAGGCAGAGGGCACTGTCCAGCACCTGTTGCCATGGCTCATGAGGTGGTGGGAGGGGTGGAGATTCACTGTCATGAATGAGTCAGTTCCCAGGGAAGGTTTGCAGCCAGCTCCCAGGGAAAGGTTGCTGTCAACTGAAGAAAGCAGCCAAGAACAGAGAGGGTTAAACTGCCAGGCGGGATGAGCATCGACTAGTGCCAACTCCCCCGCCCCTTGGAATGCCGGCTGATAAGGGAATGGCGGGGAGCAAGCTAGAACGTGGTCAAAGCTCACCAGAAGCACAAACAGTCGGGAAAGAGTTAAGAGACAGCCTCTCAGAGAATGGAGAAAAGGAGGGAGCTGACCCACTCAGGCCGAGGTCTCGACGAATGGGAAGGCTGCAAGATAGGAAGCAAAACAAAAGGAAGGCGTATGAAGCGAACGTTCAGTTGTTTCTGGTCACACCGGAAGCAGTCTTCAGAAGGGTCACCTTGATTGATGAGGGCGAAGGCTGTGTTAAGCCATCTGGAGCTATCTGTTTGTTTTGACAATGAATTTTCCTTTTTAATTAACTATGCTCACTGTGTTATCAAGCCGGGGACTGGACTCCCGACATTCACTCAGAGCAACGCCATTATTCCGAGAGGCTGCATTCCCAAGCCTCTCTTTGTGAATATTGAATAAAAGCAGATGATAAGGACTTTTCCTTGTCCATTCGTTCCTCTGCTGCCTGACACTGTGGTACCTGCACTGACCTCAAGTGCAGAATGGAGCCAGTGGTGGCACAGTGTCGGACTAGGACCTGGGAGAGCTGGGTTTGATTCCTGACTTAGCCATGAAGCTCACTGGGTGACCTTGGGCCAGTCACTAACTCTCAGCCTAACATGCCTCACAGGATTTAAATAAGGAGCAGGGAAACTCTGTAAGCCACCTTGAGTTCCATTGGGGGGTGAGATAAATGCAACAAATAATAAATAAATAAGGTGGGTGCAGAGGAGAGTGTGGAGTTGACAAGGGAGTGCTTCTGGGAATGTACTGATAGTAAGCCATATTGCATTTAAATGTTTGTTCATTAGGCAAAATAAATTAAAAAATTGTCCAGCAGCACCTTAGAGACCAGCTAGGTTTGTTCTGGGCGTAAGCTTTTGTGTGCATGCACACTTCTTCAGATACACTGAAACAGAAGTCACCAGACTCTTATATATAGTGGGAGGGTCTGGTGACTTCTGTTTCAGTGTATCTGAAGAAGTGTGCATGCACACGGAAGCTTATACCCAGAACAAACCTAGCTGGTCTCTAAGGTGCTGCTGGACAATTTTTTGATGTGTTCATTAGGCAGGCAGCATGACTTCAGATGTACCATCTCGAAGGCCTGGATGGGTTAAATTTTAAAATACACAATGAAAACAACATTTAAAATAAATAAATGAAACAAAACTATCTCTCAAGTGAAGCTGAAATAAATTTGTTCCCGGGTGTGTGTGTGTGTGTGAATCCTCTGCAAAGTTTGATAGTGAATATTATCCGAACACTCTGCAGGCACGCGAATATTCTCCAATAGTTTCATAATATGTCAGAGACGACATGGCAGCCACCATACTTCGTTGTGATACTTTGTTGTCACAACGGCAGCCAAAAAGGAACGACATGTACCCTAGCTGCTGCTGCTGCTGCCAAGACATGGCAAAGTGATATTCAGGGTCTGCTCTAGAGAATATGGCGATCAGACATTTTCCAGATCCCCAAGTCCAGTAAAATGCTCAGTGAGGTGCCTTGCTTGCCGATCTACAAAATATTGGGTGCTGGTATTAGGGATGTTATAACTATTCAATTTCAGTGAGTCAGTTGAGCCATGAGGCCTGTAAATCACACATGACAGACTTACGCAATAGATCCCCTTTTCAGACGTTACAGGGGAATATTATTTGATGGGTCCAAGCAGTTTTTCGTTCGTCCCCTCACTTTCCCGAGGAAAACCAGCTCTTTTAACGCTGAATCGGAACAAATGTCAGTCATAGAAAACCTGATTGACGTTTATTCCGATTCAGCAGTAAACAGAAGTTTTTTCTGGGTGAAAGCAGTGAGACAAGTGGAAGTCTGGATGAGACCATAAGTTAGAAGTTGCTTTTTGATGTGGAACAGATACAGAAACTAACAGTTGAAACAGCCCAAAAAATGTGCAGCCCAGCCTACATCTAAAACCAATAACCCTCACTAATTCATATCATCCCCCCCCCATCCACTTTGGGAGTACTTTGTTCTGTATAAATTGAAGCAACAGTAGAAAAGGAACAGAACAGCCCTCAGGTGCAGCAGGCAAACTTGTGCAAATTAAACTTACATTTGGGTTGCATGAAGATGCACTTTCGTCTTTTGTTGCAATTCCTTTGCACAAAATTTTTCAGTGCAAAAAAAGAGCCACTCTGGCCATATTACATAGACCTGTTTACGAATCAAGCTTTCCTTTTCTGGAAGGATGAATCTGGAGTAGAAGCTTCTCCCTGCTTCTAATTTCACTTTGCGTAACCAAAGACAAACATCATCAGTTTATATTTTAAAGGTGGGGGAAGTTCTCAAAAGAGCGTAGTGTGAATGAATAAAACCTGCCCAGTTTCAAGCACAATTTATGCAATCATGGTTCTCTTTCACACACTCATTTTCCCATGATATACAAACATGCAGATATGAGCATTTTAGCAACCATTAAAGCACATTTTGAACCATCAACACCTTTCCATTTTGCTGCAGTCACCAAGGCTATATGAAGAAGGTGATGGATGTGTGTGAGGAACAAATTAATCCATATTTATCTGTACATGCATACTTGACTATGTCTCTCACACACATTAGATAACAAACATTGCATGAATCTTTTCACACTTTTGAAAATTTAGAGTATTTCTACGTCCTTTAGGATAGTCCAGGTCACACTCACTTTGCCTACAGCCCAGCAATACAGTTGTACCTCAGAAGTCGAATGGAATCCGTTCTGGAAGTCTGTTCCAAAACGTTCGAAAACCAAGGTGCAACTTCCAATTGGCTGCAGGAAGCTCTTGCAGCCAATCGGAAGCTGTGGAAGTCGAGTCGGACATTCGGGTTCCAAAGAACGTTCGCAAACCGGAACACTCACTTCCAGGTTTGCGGTGTTCAGGAGCCGAAATGTTTACTCACAAGGCGTTTGGGATCCAAGGTACGACTGTACTCTACACTGTCTGTTGATATTGTTCCTATGATGCTACGATCCTGATGGCAGGGACATAGCAGAGAGTAAACCCTTTTGAACTCATTGGGACTTAGTTCTGAGTAAAAATGCTTAGGATTGAAATGTATGGTTGCACAGTCTTTACCCGGTTTCACGGGAGTAAGCTTCATTGAATACCACAGGACTTACTTCCAAGTAGACAGCGTAAGGCTCCACTTTCAATGACAGAATCAACACTCCCTGCATTTCCTAAGAAAAGGCTGGCTGCTGAAGCATTGCAATTAAAGAAAGTAGCTGATTATCATGTCACCCACCCCCCTGCAATGCAGGAAAATGCAGCTGTTCCATACAGGGATCGAACCTGCAACCTTGGCATGATCAGCACCATGCTCTAACCAACTGAGTTATCCTGCATCTTTCCCTCCATTGCAACATGCACAATCGAGCGATCCTTTAGTGCTTTTGTGCAGGGCGAAGGCATGGCTGCATTCGACAGTGAAGATGGAAAGTTGTGTGCTTGTTATGTACTGCTGATTGGTCTGCAGGAGCCACCCAATCCAGCTCCAGGTGGAAGTCAACCCGCAACCTGATTGGCCTACAAGTGCAGCCCTGAAGTAGCCAACCACACAAGGCCCATTGTGTAAATAATGTATATAAGCAGACGTTTTGGGGAAAGGGCCATTCTTCTCTTCTTCTATTGCTACTACAAGCTGAATAAAGAGGATGAAATTCACTCTCGACTCCGAGTATATTTCAGTGCTCATAGAAAAAACTTGAACATCCATTCCAAGGAGAAAAGGCACAGTTGAAGTTTTTGACCATTGGCCAGGACCCTAAAAGACTCCAGTTCTTGTTTAAAGAGTGACCCACTTTGTATTATATTTTATTTTATTTTATGCTATGGCTAGATAAGCGTTCACACACATACATACAAAAATGGCATGTGGGAAAAATCTGACTCCCCTCCCCTCAACATTGTTGCTACTGCTGCCATCCGAAATTCTAGCTAAGTAATTGGGTTTCAATGGCTTTTCGATGGCTGGGCAAGCAGTGGAGCTGGGATCTGAGCTGGAGAAAGGTAGGAACAGGGTTGCTTTTTGAGGCGTCCTTTAAAGAAGCCTAGAAGTACCTTTCCCAAGCCAAGCAAGAGCAAAAGTCCACAGCTTCCCCCATCCTTTGCTCATTCTCTTTTTAGTGAGAAAGCAATTGCTGTTGTCAACTTGTCAACATCTATTTCCACGTTCTTTATTTCTATGTCCAAACAATTGCAGTAATACCTATCTGCAGTACCAGTCTATTCGGCGGGCAAAGGAAAGCGTTACTTAAATATTGCCTTTAATTTAAAATATCCTGTCTGCAGTTCTTGACTGTTGACCACAGCTAGGTAATTTGGGATGAATATCCTGCTAATTGTGCTCCAGAGTTGCTTTCTATTCCAGGGATAGTTAGCAGCCTTAATTTCTGGTTTCCTCTTATTCCCCTGCCCTCCCCCAATTTTCTTTCTTTCAATAGTGAAATAGTGGTTTTTGTTGTAAAAAATGGGGGGGGGTGTGTGCAAAAAAACCTGTAATTAAAGGCTTCCTGACCTGTCTGAGAACAAAAATTGGGGCAAGTTCGTGTTGTTGTTTTTGTTGTTGTTACAATTACTTTTTAAATAATCTTCTAAACCACCATTTCAAGGCAATTTGCACATATAATAAAAACAGTTAAAAATGCAAAAACAGTAAAGACACTTGAAACAGGAATAAAGCCCTAACAAGTAGACACTTGTGATAAATTACCGTAGTATTAATACAGTGGTACCTCTACTTACGAATTTAATGCGTCCTGAACGCACATTCGTAAGTCGAAAACATTTGTAAGTCGAATCCCACAGGAATGCATTGGGAGAAAAAAATTCGTAAGTCGAAGCAACCCTATCTAAAAATTCGCAAGTAGAAAAAATCCTATCTAAACCGCATCCAAGATGGCGGACGGAGCTCCGTTCGTAAGTAGAAAAATTCGTAAGTAGAGTTATTCATAAGTAGAGGTACCACTGTATTAGTATTATTAGTATTAGTATCAGTAACCCGTCTTTTACCTGACAGGACTCAAACAGAAACGACATCACACACAACACCACGCATCACATGTGTGACATCACAAACGACACTGTGGCATCATCCGGCCCCCTCCATCTTCGGTACAAGTTGGTGCCTCTGGCACATATTACAGAAGATCATAGCGTTGCTGGGTAACATAGAGCTATTATATTAAGCGGTCTGTGGTACCTCTGTTTTAATCCCAGTCACAGCTAATTGCAGAACAACAGTGTCTCAGCAGTTGAAAGGACTTGAGTGTGGAAGCAGCCCAAGGCAGGTTCAAATAAAAACACCATAGAAGTAATCTGTTTGGGATAATTAGTCATTACATTTTTATCCTATTCCTCAGCCAAGGAGCTCTGAATTGCTTATACTGCTCACCCAGCCAGCCAGCCCTTTATCCTTGGCTATCCAGCTCTCTGGTGTAGGTTAGGCTGAGAATGAATGGCCCATTTTAGAGGGTGAAACTTAAATTTGGCCAATTTCTTCAGTGAGGGGGTCTTAAAAATAAGTTTTTAGGTCTGAAGAATTCAAATCTGCTCATTATTTTTGTGATTGGGAAACATTTTGCTTGGTAAGTCTACGTCTGATGAAGAAGCACTGCTTTTGGAGAACCAAAGAATTTTAATTTTGCCTTCTGAAAATGTCAGGTAATGCTAAACAACAACAACAACAACAACAACAACAACAACAACAACAACAACAACAACATACAATATAATTGCAAGTACTTGGCCATTGTTTTTAATGCAATTTTTCACACATTTTACTTACCAAGCAAAGGCAAAGGTAAAGGTAAAGGTAAAGGGACCCCTGACCATTACGTCCAGTCGTGACTGACTCTAGGGTTGCGCGCTCATCTTGCGTTATTGGCCGAGGGAGCCGGCGTACAGCTTCCAGGTCATGTGGTTAGCATGACAAAGCCACTTCTGGCAAACCAGAGCAGCACATGGAAACGCCGTTTACCTTCCCGCTATAGCGGTTCCTATTTATCTACTTGCATTTTGATGTGCTTTCAAACTGCTAGGTTGGCAGGAGCTGGGACCAAGCAACGGGAGCTCACCCCGTCACAGGGATTCGAACTGCCGACCTTCTGATCAGCAAGCCCTAGGCTCAGTGGTTTAGCCCGCAGCGCCACCTGGGTCCCTACCAAGCAAAGCTGAATTTTATTAATTTAACCCAAATATATTTTGAATTCCCAAGTCATATTACAGCATTTTTCATGTGAAAGTAGGGGAAAAAATCAGCAAGTCCTGGTTTGCTTTATGGTGGCATGGAGATTTGAACCCATGCTTTTCTAGCTTTATTTTGCTAAAGACTTTACTACCCTGGCTCTCCTGGTTAATATGACAACAGGCCCAATGACAAGACAGAAATATCTCTGCAGCCGGATGGATGGTGCGATGGTCTTCTCAGAATCATGGAATTTAGCAGAGTCCTTAACAGAATTGGGGACTCTGGGGGAACTTTCTGTAGGGTTAAAGCTCCTGCGTTGAGAGCAACAGGCGTCAGAACAGAAGTGGAAACAAGGAAGAAGGAATTTTTAATATGGTTCACCCCCACTTTCTCCATGTATCGGAGGAGAGGAGGAGACTGGACAGAGCTGGTCACAAGGGGTGTGTTATAAAGCACTTATCCCACTCAGGGGTAGCATATTTTGTTCACAATAGCAAAACGAAGGGGCCTTTTCGCTGCCGCCCTCATTCCAACGGGTTACTAAGGAACAAGATGAGAGAGGCCACGTTGGCTGAAACTGGAGACAACAAACAGCCATTGTGGTTTCTGGTTCGAGCAATAAGCCAGGTTGCCATTGATGGCTGAATCAGTGAGGTGTTCAGGAGGAGACCTTGCCTGCACCTGGAGAAATGGCATGAGAGGAAGGCAACGGCAGGTTACAGGAGCGAGAAGGGGGAAGAGCAAAACAATGAGATGCGGGGAACCAGATCCTCCGTAAATCTGGTCCGCCTAATTGGCTCTGTGCCAAGTGACAACAGCTGAGAGAGCCTGGCCCTTTGGGCAGTTTAGCAAACAAAAGGCGAACCATAAGGCAGAAGGAGAGGGGAGGAAATGTCCCATAGAGAGCATTTGGGGTTGGGCTGGAGGGGGGGGAGGGGGACAGTAATTGCACAAAGCTCCTTCCTTCTGACCTTTCAGCTACCACGGCAGTTTCACCTCAGGCATGGCTGTTCCCAGTGCATTTTTTCTATATTAAAAAAAAAATGTTTAGGGGTACTCTCATTTTGACTGAAGAAAACAACCATTTCATAGTTCAAATCGGGGGAAATAAAGACAGCAAATGGACAAAAGTACAAAGATTCACAAAATTTTAGGGGTATGCGTACCCCCAGAATAAAAGCACTGGTTGTTCCCCTAACCCAATGGGAAATCCACAGCTCCCATTTTGCCATAGAGCTGCTGGCACCATTGCTATTACTTCCCATCTGGCTGGGGCAGAAAATTACCTGTCTCTTTGCCCCCTGCCCTTCTCCTCTCCCTCCAGTTGTGAGTTGTGTACATGCTTTCCCTCCTTGCTGCCCTTCTCTTCTCTTCTCCTCCATCCTTTTCCACCTGCATCCTTCTCTTCCCCCCCCGCCCCCAACACACACAAGAGAGAGACACTTCTTTTCATCCCTCCGCCTCATTTTCCCGTGTATATTTGCATGCTCTTTCAAGCACTCTCCTCTTCTGTCTTTTCCGTTCATATATATTTAGTATTTATTTACAAGCTTGATTTTTCCCCCCTTGGATGTGAAGCCAGGCATGTACAGAAATCCTTAAGATGCTATAAAGCTGCTGAGGTATAAAATGGAAAGTGCTTACCCTGCCTGTATAGAAATATCTCACTGCATGGCAATGGGAGCCACCAGTGCTGGGCACAGTAAATCTCGCAGAGTTTAGCCTGTTTGTTTACACCATGACGAGGAGGCTGGGGGAGAGAGAGAGAGAGATTCTGCTTCCCTTTCAAGCCTGCTGAACATGTCGGCCCCTGCATTTGGCATTGCATTCATTACATGCACAGTGTCCTAACTAACAGTCAGGAGAATGCTCTTGCTCCATAGCCCGTTGCATGAGAAGGGGGGTGTGTGTCATCCAGGTAGCAACTATCAGTGCTGGGTTCTCTCCTCAGCCTCAAACAACTTTAATACACTCAGGGGCCCCCTTTTTTTAATAGCTGGAACTAAGTTCTGGCACCTCTCCGGTGGGTGCCATTGCCATTCTAAGTAGGGCTGCCATACATCAGGATTTTGTGGGAATGTTAGGGATGTGGATTAGGATATATTATTAGATAGATCCTATCCAAGCTTGTGTTAGCAAGCTTCCAATATCAGCAGAGTGACATTCCCCCTTTGTGCGCAGCAAAACGTGAGCGTTAGGTTTGTTAGAACCTCTGCAACAATATTATACTTCAATATTATACTTCCTGGCAAATCCCCTTTTTCCCTCTTAAAAGAAATACACGACACAATAGTATTAAAATAAGATAGAGTTTACTCACATGACATCCTGAGTTAACAGCATAATCTCAGAAAGGCAGGCTTACGTAGAAAAGTTACAAATATATACATCTGGAGTCTTCTTAGTAAAGTGAGGCTCCATCTGGTCTCTCTCTTGGCAACAGGCCGAGAGGGAGAACCATCCTAACTGTAGATTCTTTGGAGATGTGTTCCCATGGAAGAAGAAATGGCTAAGAGAGAGAATGGCTGCTGGCTAGGGGCTTATCTGCCAGCTAATCCATCTCATCTGCATATCTGGAGGAACAGGAACTGAACTTAGTCAGGTGTCCCTCCAGGTGAGTTCCTCTTAGTGGACACTCTAGGAACTGTTGTGACTTGTCTACCCCAGTGTTCCATCCCACAGATTTCAGATAATAATAATAATAATAATAATAATAATAATAATAATAATAATAATAATAATAATTTATTATTTATACCCTGCCCATCTGGCTGGGTTTCCCCAGCCACTCTGGACGGCTTCCAACAGAAAAAATAAAATGCAGAAATCTATTAAGCATTAAAAGCCTCCCTAAACAGGGCTGCCTTCAAATGTCTTCTAAAAGTCTGGTAATTATTCTCTTTGACATCAGATGGGAGGGCGTTTCACAGGGCGGGCGCCACTACCAAGAAGGCCCTCTGCCTAGTTCCCTGCAACTTGGCTTCTCACAACGAGGGAACCGCCAGAAGGCCCTTGGTGCTGGACCTCAGTGTCCAGGCAGAACAATGGGGGTGGAGGCGCTCCTTCAGGTATACCTGTTAGCTAGGGATGATGGGAGTTGTAGTCCCAAAACATCTGGAGGGCCGAGTTTGCCTGTGCCTGGACTAGATGATCCTTGTGGGCCCTTCCAACTCTGCATTTCTATGACTCTCATTCTATGTAGATGTTGATGTGTTTTGATCTCTTCTTAGCCGGCCGTTGATTTTGATTAACTTTTAAATGCCTTTAACTATTTGTAGTTGATAATTTTAAATATTTATTCTAAACTGCTTAGGGGTTGTTGTCTTGTTTTACAGTCAAGCGGCATATAGATTTTGTGAAATAAATAAAATGAAAAGCCATTTCACTGCAGATTTCTCCTAAGGAATGCCGTTTTGACATTTTTTGCAAACAGTTCTCCCTAACGCCAAGCGTTCTTGCATGTTATTTTCCTGAATGCATGCATCTTTATGCACTTTCCTGTACTGTATGCATTTGGTACATATTGGCTGGTTGTAGAAGCGCTTTGCAAAATTCAGCACGAATTTTGAAGACTGGCTGTGTTTTGTTTGCATATAGGTTCGAGAAGTGTGAATTAGGTAGGTTCGCATGGAAATGCAAACAAAGCCCCACTTCTTCCCCATCCCCTATCCAGGTCTGACGGGAGCCCAGATTCCCATTCTAGGGAAGGAGAAATTTGCAAGGAGCAGCCAGTGCAATGGATCGTGGGTGCCCCACTTGCTGCTCTCAGATTCCTGGACCTGCCGGGTGGCATTTCCCATCGGGTCCTTGGCTAACATAACCTGATTCCTAACACTCCCTCATGCCCATGGTGAGCTAAAGGTTTCAGGCTGTTCTGGAACCAGTAGCAGCTGGCGAGAGGGCATGGGTAGGGCACAATTGCTCTCCCCAGTTCCCAACACAGTTGGCTATTGGCACTTGCTGAGAGGGGAGGGGCAAAGTGCAGGGCGTATTGTGGCAGGAGCATTAGATTGCACTCACCACCAGACATTACACTGGGCCAGACTCCCTACACCTTGCCTCTCCCCTCTCCTTCTCAGTAAGGTAAAGGACCCCTGGACGTTTAAGTCTAGTCAAAGGCGGCTATGGGGTTGGGGCGCTCATCTCGCTTCAGGCCGAGGGAGCCGGCGTTGGTCCGCAGACAGCTTTCCAGGTCATGTGGGCAGCAGGACTAAACCGCTTGTGCTGCAAGGGGACACCATGCCGAGTGCCAGAGCACGCAGAAATGCTGTTTACCTTCCTATTTATCTACTTGCACTGGTGTGCTTTCGAACTGCTAGGTTGGCACCATTGCTTTACTGGCGACCTTCCGATCGGCAAGCCCAAGAGGCTCAGTGGTTTAGACCACAGTGCCACCCGTGTCCATGGCTCGCCCTGATCTCCCGTGTGACAGGCGGGGATACTTTCATGAGACAGCCCTGTTTTGCTAGGTTCCATGGCAAATCTGAAAAAGGCTACTGAGTGCCTTTAAATTGCCTAGCAACTGCAAAGGGTGCTATCACTCAGCCCCTCAGTCTTCCAACACAGCACGGATTCGAACTGCCGACCTTCTGACTGGCGAGCCCAAGAGGCTCAGTGGTTTAGACCACAGCGCCACTGGCATCCCTCATAGAATTGTGTTGCTGGAAAGCAACACAAACCAGAGCTATTTATCTACTTGCATCGGCGTGCTTTCGAACTGCTAGGTTGGCAGGAGCTGGGACTGAGCAACGGGAGCTCACTCCGTCACAGGGATTCGAACTGCCAACCATCTGATCAGCAAGCCCAGGAGGCTCAGTGGTTTAGACCACAGCGCCACCCGCCTCCCTCTCAGGAAGCAGCAGCGACTCACTGTATTGGAGAGCCGGTAAAGCAATGGTGCCTCGCCTGCACCTCCTCATTGGCTGCTGCTGCTGCCTAGAGCTCATTCTGGGATGGAGAAGAAAGGATATGCTCAGATGCAGGAGAAGAGTAGACCGGTGGGGGGTTCCTCTGGGAGGGGACCTAGCCACTCTGAGTGATGCTGGCAGCTGGGTCTAGCCACCCTTTCCATTCCTCACAATGCCCGAAAGCAACACTAGGTTGGAGTCATTGTGGTAAAGAAAAAAGATGGGCAGAACCAGCTGCAGGGAACACTGGACCTGAAACGAAATCTAAGGACAACGCAAGGTGGGCACTCTTTGTGATGGGCTTTGACAGGGTGCCGGGCACTTGGCAATTGCCCGAGTGCAATGTGTGCTTGGTGAAAATTGTCTGGTGCTAGGCAGCTTCCTCTCTAACCAACCCCAGAGGGAGCTACTGCTGTCCCATCTGTGTTGCATATTGAATAGGGGTTCATTCTTTTGGGAAATGGGGTGGTAAGTGGAGGCCCTCCTGGTGGGCTTTGGGTCCCGGGCAGCTTCCCGAGCGGCCAAGGTTTTAAGAGCAATCCTTGAGAGAGAAAGCGAACGTGAGGTTTACCCGCCAATTTCCTGGTCAAATGAGCCCGTCTTCCTCCTGCTGGTTGTCTTAGCTTCCCCTTTAAGAGATTGGGAAGGTTGTCAAGAGGATCTGGAGGTCAGGGCCGCTCTGGCATTAGGAACCAGGCCTGAGACAGCTGCGGGGAACGGGGATGGTGCACTTCTAAATGTCCTGTGCGCTCTACATATTGTGAAAAAAGCTGTTGCATTCATCAATGTCAGCCACAGAGTTTGAATAAATTTGAATGCACTCAAGCGTGCTCCCTGCAGCTTTCTATAATATCACTTTCCAGTTTGAATATTTCACTTACTTCTTTTTTTTCAAATTTCTTTTTATCCACCTTTTCATCTCCTTTCTCTCTCCCTCCTCGCTCCCCACCATTTCCCCAGGACGCAGAACGGGGTCTGCAGGTGCACCTGCCTCTCAGCGATGCCCATGTGTGCCAGCCAGATTGTGCTGCCGGGGGTCTGTGCTCAGCGGACTTCTTCCTACTAGGCTGCGGGGAATTAAAGCCGCAGGAGATGAAGGCACTGCCTGGCTCACAAAAAGCGAGGTGCAATGGGCCACTTTCCCACGAGAGGCTTTAACCTTTCATTGGCTTGTGCAATGCTGCGAATGTAGAACTTGCATGGACTGCTAGAACATAGCTGCCAAGTCTCCCGTATTCCCCGGGAAACCCCCGGTTTTCCAGCTGTCCCCAGCCAAAAAAACAGATTTTTTTGTTTTTCCCCGGTTTATTCTGGTGCGGCGGCCATTTTGGAACTGGGCGGAGCATGCTCAGAAGCGAATTTTGATGCTGCTTTGCCCAGTTCCAAAATGGCTGCAGTGCAACTTCTGGTCCAGTCCCTTATTTCTCAGGATGAAAATCGCTCGCGTCGCCGAAGACAACAGCAGCCAGCAATCGCACACCCAATTGACACAGCGTCAGCCAATCTGCAGCAGCCCTTGCTAAAGCAACCAATCACCCACCAAATTGCCGATGACAAGCTCCTGCTCACGGCTGCAACCAATCACCAGTCACCCTTATGCACTACAGTCGTACCTCGGGTTACGACCACCTCGGTTTGAGAACAATTCGGGTTACGAACTGCACAACCCCGGAAGTGTTTTCGACCCGCACGTGTGCGCAGAAGCAGCACGCGCGATATGCGCAAAGCGCAAAAATCGCAAAAAAGCGCTTTGCGCATGAGCAAAATGGCGCACCAGGTCGCGCTCGGGTTACGAACTTTTCGGGTTACGAACTGCGATCCGGAACGGATCGTGTTCGTAACCCGAGGTATTACTGTATCCATGTATAAGATGACCCCCGATTTTTAACATTCTTTTAGATTAAAAAAACCTCTCATCTTATACCTGGAAAAGTACGGTATGATGTTTGTCTTCCTGCACACCGTGGTGAAATGGGGGGGGTGCAATGCAAATTAGGGTGGGGAATAGGGTGCAAAAATTGGGTGCAAAATATTGTTCGTGGATTGAAAGTTTCAGTCCCAGACATGGGACAAATAAGCAAACACTGGCGATTTCTGTTTTCGTTGGAATTTCCCAACAACCCCAGCTCAAGCCCAGGGAGCAGGGGAAATTTGATTTGTATTTTAATGCAAAAGTCCTGAATTCACACTTCACGAAAGAGTATGTGGCCCAAAAAACACAAAATTCGCACTTCTCCGAAATTTGGTACGCAAATGAAAAAAAAGTGTTCAAACATGTGTATACTAAGGGGAAGCGTGCATGAAAGTGCGTGAAAATAATATACAAAAATGGATTACATGAAGGAAAAAATCGTGCAGAAATGTGTATATCAGGATACAGGCGCACTAAAATGCAGACAAATTCTTGCAATGGCTTATTATTATTATTATTATTATTATTATTATTATTATTATTATTATTAAACTGTTGTGGAAATGCGGAGAGCCACATTGAAGCCTGGAAAACAAGGAAATTGAAATAACTCAACATTTACAAATTTAGCCATCGCTACTGGAGAGAGGGTTGCATTGGATCCAGCAGATGATATGGGGAAGTCATTGTTTTTAACCGCAACTTCAGATTGGCAAAAAAAAGCCACCCTGGTACTATTCTGGCTGAGTGGGGCATATCAGACGCCCATATGACGTCCCTGGAACTTTGTTTCACAGTGTGTATTAACAGAACGTATGGAAAAGGGATCAGAGAGTGGTAAGATGTCACAGAGAAGTAACAGATGCTGTAGCTTGGACTGAACATTTCTTTCTCTCCCTGATTTTGAAAACTCTGCGATGGTGTGCATCTCTCCCTTGCTTTTCCTCTCTCTGTTTTTGATTTATATCCCATTACTTTGCCTGTTTGTGCCTTGCAGTCATGAATTTCCCCCCCTGACATCCTCTACACCGCTGCCGCCACATCAAAACGTTTGATAAAATAATAGCGGCGAGGAGGTTCGTACGGCGGTCTTTATATTTTCCAGGGGATATAGACATCAATTAAAAACACTTCACGAGATCTGATCCATCGTTATTAACAGCATTAATACCGCCACACCCCTCATATTAAGTGCTTTTCGCTGGGCAATGCAAGAATTGTTGGCCTCGCTGTCCACGCGAGGCTTGTATAGAAGCTACCAGAGGAAGATGACTAAAAGGAAAAAGGGGTGTCTGGCTGGGAAAAACATAGGGGCCCATGTAAGGTGACGCTTGTTCACTACGCAACAGATAAGTTTATACCGGAAGCCTCTGAGGCAAGAAAATGACTACGATCGCACCATTTACAACTGGAGAACCAGTTTCATAGTGTACACATGGAGTTAGCTGAGCTGGCAAGGCCCTTTCTGCCTTTCATAGAATCATAGAGTTGGAAGAGACCACAAGGGCCATCCAGTCCAACCCCCTGCCAAGCAGCAAACACCATCAAAGTATTCTTGACATATGCCTGTCAAGCCTCTGCTTAAAGACCTCCAAAGAAGGAGACTCCACCACACTTCTTGGCAGCAAATTCCACTGTCGAACAGCTCTTACTGTCAGGAAGTTCTTCCTAATGTTTAGGTGGAATCTTCTTTCTTGTAGTTTGATTCCATTGCTCCGTGTCCGCTTCTCTGGAGCAGCAGAAAACAACCTTTCACCCTCCTCTATATGACACCCTTTTATATATTTGAACATGGCTATCATATCACCCCTTAACCTTCTTTAACCTTTGAGTTTCATGGCCTCATTTTAGCAACGGCTGAAAACAAGAAACATCCCATACATTCATGGTCTTGTGAATGTTAGTTACAAAATTCAGAACTAGGCTTTTGAAATGCAGAAAAATAAACGGGAGTGACACCATATTGAACAAAATCTGGTGTTACAGAATCTTGGTGTACTTCCCAAATTTAACACACCCACATTCTTCACGGGCAACGTTCTAGTTATTTTTTCTAAAAACGCTTCCAAATATCTCGAATTCGGAAATACAAGCGTTCCAGGTGTGAGTTTTGGATTTGAGAAGCAAACATTATAAAGCACAAAATTTGCATTGGACTGAAAACGCCTGCCATCATCCTGAATTTATTTCAGCTCTAATTCACAGCTAGGTTGATCTGAATGTGGCTGCTCTGTGCAAATGTTCAGAACTGTCGTCAAGTTACTCTTCCAGCTCAAACTGGTATTTTTGTTTATTTTCACTATTCAGAACAGTCTGTTCTCATGGTACAATTGTATATGTGTAGAGCCTGTTCTCATGTTCTGTCCACAACATCAAGCGTGGGTCCAATGAATTCATATGGGAGGGAGGCAGCCAGGGCTGTCTTAAGCCTATCCGGCGCCATGGTGCAAAGGTCCCTCTGGCGCCCCCCCCCATTTTCCAGAGTTACTGACCTTTACTGAGCAGCACTTTGCCTGGCGCGGCATGGCGGAGGCGCCCTCCAGGCATTGCTGCTCCGTGCTGCCTCGCCGCTGGGGGAACCGCTGCTGCCCAGGGCGGGCGCGGCGTCATGGCAGAGGATGGCAGCGGCCTCAGGACCCCCTGAGCCGGGAGTGCTTCCCCGCCCCACAGCACAGCCAGCAGGAGGAGGAGCAGCCCCGGCTACAGCTGCCGCATCGGCACCTGGAGTGACCCAGCGAGGCACACGGCCCTTGAGCTTCCTCTCCTCTCCTCCTCTTGAAGCAGAATCAGTGAGACTCCTGCCTAGAGTGGCAGCAGGCGTGTGGTGCCACTCTAGGCAGGAGTCTCACTGATTCTGCTTCACGAGGAGGAGAGGAGAGGAAGCTCAAGGGCCGCACACTACTGCCACCGGGGGGGGGCCGCCGGCAGCAGCTGCTCCCAGACACCAGCCGTTCGGCGCCCCTTCCGTGCCCCTGGTGGCCAGGTGCCCTAGTGCCTTGCGCCACCTGGCCCGGGCCTAGAGACGGCCCTGGAGGCAGCAGTCATCAGGTGTTTCCTGGTACATGAGAAGAGGACTACAGTAATACCTCTGGTTGTGAACCGTCCTCCTTGTGAATGCTTCGGGTTACAAGCTCTGCTAACCCGGAAGTAGCTGCTCCGGGTTGCGAACTTTGCCCCAGGATGTGAGCGGAAATCGCGCACCAAGGGCGTGTGTGCAGCGGGAGGCTCCATTAGCGAAAGTGCGCCTCAGGTTAAGAATGGTTTTGAGTTGAGAACGGACCTCCGGAATGAATTAAGTTCGTAACCAGAGGTACCACTGTATAGACTTTCACACTCCAAACCTGAAGCAGCCTCAACATTTGTGTGTTGCACAAGCTGTATGTAACTTTGTAGAAGCTGCACTGTGGTGTGGACAGTGGCTAATTCACCCATACGTTGAATCTGCCTGGAAGATAGCCTCGTTCATGTACTCCCACAATGCTATATGCTGATAGAAAGGACACACACCCAGTATTCTCTGCCATGGCATTCAAGGACATGCCAGGCACTTCTGCCTCGGCAGGTGGTAAGTTCTTGGCATTAGGCTAATGTATCTCCTTCACCATTTTGCCATATGTCCTCTTTTTCCAGGACATGTCCTCTTTTTCATGGGTGTGTAAAACGAGAGTCGTCATAGTGATCCATAGTTAAAAGTAGAAGTCGGCAAAAGTATCTTCTTTTTTGCTCTTCAGAATATGGCAACCCTAAAATGTTGAGCTCAAATTCTGCCCTTTGCTTCTTGCCTGACACCTTTTAAGCACGGCACTAGGGATGTTTTTTCACGACAGCTTTCTCAACAACAAATTCTGAAAATCAAAGCGAGCTTTACAGAGGTTCAGACATTACATCAAATCAGAGCAAGAGTCCAGTTAGTTTATTATAGACAAGATAATTTGGAAGATTTCAGTGGCAATAAGATTGCACTGCCAAGAAACAAAAAGAATCTCCTTCTAGAGCAAATCAGATACTACAAACAAGCAGAGTTCGTTTTATTCACAATTTGAGTTCAGTGTGTGAAATTCTCCTCTGCTTCTTCCCACGGTCTTCCTGGCTCGAGCTCCCACAGCCTTTAGAGCGCCCTCACTTTCCAAACAAAAAATTTACCTGGCAATGCTGAACCTGCCGGTCAATGGTTTGTGATGAAGTCGTGTCTTTGATGAGCATAGATGAATAGCTATTAGTTAAGACACACCCACGAGCTTAAGAAACACAGTTTGAGGGCTGGAATAAGGGACTCCAAGCGTATCCTGTTTTATTATTTACTATTTATTAAATTTATATACTGCCATTCAGCTGAAGAGCTCAGGGCAGTTTAAAGTAAAAAACCACAGAATTCGAAGAAGAAGAAGAAGAAGAAGAAGAAGAAGAAGAAGAAGAAGAAGAAGAAGAAGAAGAAGAACGACAACAACAACTATGGAAACCAAGCTTTATGAAGAATGGTTAAAGGAGCTGGGTATGTTTAGTCTGGAAAAGAGAAGACTGAGAGGAGATATTAGAAGTAGATTAGAATAATTTATTGGCCAAGTATCAACCATACTTGGAATTTTGCTTCGACTACATTGCAATGTAAAGAAAAGGGAAAAAAAGTACCTCATACAACCACTATTCCCCTCACAATACAACAGCACAGCGAAAAGACCCCATACCACCAACTGGCCTCCCTTCCACCCACAACTACAGATTCAACAATTTGATGGCACAAGAAAAAAAGCTATTCTTGTGCCTAGACGTTTTTGTGTACAGTCAAACCTCGGTTTACGTCTACCTCTGTTTGCGACCGCTTCGGCGAGTGACCGCCGTGGACCCGGAAGTGTTTACATCTGGGTTCCGTGGCGTCAGATGCACAGACGCGATCTGCGCAGCTCGCACATGCAGAAGTGTGCCTTCGGCACGTGCAGAAGTGTGCGCACGTGCAGAAGTGTGCCTTCGGCGAGCGACCGCTTCGGCGAGCGACCGCCTCCACAGAATGGATTGCAGTCGCAAACCGAGGTACCACTGTATAGAGTCCTGTACCGACATCCGGATAGGAGTAAATCAAACAAGTGATGACCAGGATGAGAAGGGTCTACAGCAATTCTCTCTGCTCACTTCCTGACTTGAGTGGCATAAAGTAGGCAGAGGGCCTTCTCGGTGGTGGCGCCTGCCCTGTGGAATGCCCTCCCAACAGATGTCAAAGAGGAAAACAACTACCAGACTTTTAGAAGACATCTGAAGGCAGCCCTGTTCAGGGAGGCTTTTAATGTTTAATAGATTACTGTGTTTTATTTTTCTGTTGGAAGCCACCCAGAGTGGCTGGGGAAACCCAGCCAGATGGGCGGGGTATAAATAATAAATTATTATTATTATTATTATTATTATTATTATTATTATTATTATTATTATTAAGTGTCTCTATTGGAGGCAAACTAACACCAATTACCCTCTCTGCAGTTCCTACTGCTCGTTGGAGCCTCTTCTTGTCCAGCTTAGAGGCTGTAGCATACCAGACAGTAATGGAATTACAGAGGACAGTTTCAATAGTACCTCTATAGAATTGGACCAGCGATTCCTGGGGCAGCCATCTTCAAATATCCAAAGGGCTGTCACATGGAAGATGAAGCAAGCTTGTTTTCTCCTGTTTCAGAGGGTAGGACTCAAACCAATGGCTTCAGGTTACAAGAAAGGATATTCCCACTAAACATCAGTCAGACATTAAGAGCTGTTGGACAGCGGAGCAGTCTCCCTCATGAGGTTGCGGATTTTCCTTCCTGGCAGGTTTTTAAGCAGAGGTTGGATGGCCATCCATCATGGATGGTTTAGCTGAGATTCCTGCATTGCAGGGGGTTGGACTAGATAGCCGTTGAGCTCCCTTCCAATTCTCTGATTGGAGGAGGAGGAGGAGGAGGAGGAGGAGGAGGAGGAGGAGGAGAACCGCTTGCACAATCTGCCTGAGTGCTTGGCCAAGTCTATGCTGATATTTTCCAGTAAACAAATATCACCAAAACTCCCAGTGGGGCAGCCATCTCTTTGTCCCAAGCAGGCCTCTGGGAATAATTCTGCAGCATGACATAGCATTGCTGCCTTGGGAGGTGGTATTTCCAGTTATAAAGGGAATGCCAATGTGCTTCTGAGGGCAGATGAGTCACTGTCTGAAGGCTCCTTTCCGTTTGAGATCAGCTATCACGTATTGTATGTATATTATATCTACACGACATATCGTAAATATCGTATTGGACGGGCCTCTTCATCACTCTTGGTTCTTGTCATCACCCCCAACGACTAGCCGAACCTGGCTGTCCGTGGGCTTTGCTGCCACAGAATGTACAAACCCCCCCCCCACTGCCGTTGCTCAAAATCAAAATCACCTCTCTAAAGGAAATGAAATGCATGAGATTTAAGAATATGACTTTCTCAGTAATAGCTCCGAGGCTCTGGAATTCTCTTCCTGTCCCGATACGCCAGAGTTTATATTTGCTGAGGTTTATAAATCTGTATCTTTCGGCTTTCGGGGATGGTGACTCTGAGATTTTGGTGGAAAGACTGTTCTCCATAAATCGTGGTTCTTGCTCTGCTTATGTGGTTGGGCAGTACATGGTTGCTTAATGCTGTTGTGCTGGTATACTTTTGTTTGAATTTCCAGGGTGGGTAGCCATGTCAGTCTGCTGCAAAACAATAAGAAAATGAGGGGCAGAAGCCAACCACAGAGATTCTTGTGGTATCTTAAAAGCTAGCAAATTTATTATGGCACAAGCTTTCATCTACTTCATCGCATGCATGAAATGTTACCTCAGATGTGTGTGTTTGCTGGCAGGGGAGAGAGAAGTTCATAAACAGTGGGATTAGAGGGAACTGAAATTTGGGGGAAAAATACACATCTTTTTGTAATCAAAATGCAGTGACAATTGCACGAAAAGTAAGCTAAAACAGAATTTATGTAAGAGCCGAGCAGTAGCTATCTCCTCCACTCACTCAGTTGCTCTCTTACCGCCGTCTTGGTTAGTTCCCCACAAAACACCCAATCACACCCACTTTAAAAATTGTAAGTAGAATTGCTGTCTCACTGTAGCCCAAACCCTGGGCAAAAAAAAGAAGCACCCGCACCACCATGATCCCTTTTGACCTCCCAGTCAGGATTCCCCCCCCCCACCTGCTACTGACCTCCAAAAAGCAATGCCCGCCTTGGAAGAGTCTGCCGAAACATCTGGATGTGACCAAGTTCCCTCACAGGGATGAGGTTTGCTTCTTGACTCGATGCCAGTTCCTGGCTCAGTGCCAAGCACCCAAAAAGGTCAGGTGTGCCCACACCTCCCCTGGCACTGATTTTCCAGCTACCGCTCCTGCCTGCTGTCTAATATTTAGTGGTAATAAATCAGGAATTCCATGCAGCATACATTCATCGAAAAGCCACTTGTCTTCGGCGGCACAGAAATCAAGAAATTCAAAAAGGGGGACATTTTCTTGAAGGGTGGGGGTGTTCCAGTCTGAAAATACTCGCTAGGATGTTTGACTCTCTTTCCTAAGATTTTCCCCATTCTTTAAATGGAGCCCATTGCCCCCCCCCCAAAAAATATTTCTCCTATATGTTTGAAGCAAAACATGAACCATTGCTTTCCCCCTTCTCCTCAGCTGCAATTTCATTTAGGTTTGAGGGGAAGTTGGTACATTTGGTCTGTGTCCCACTGACGCACTCTGGTTTTTAAGCACTAAGGTGGCTTGTTGTTGTTGTTGTTGTTGTTGTCGTCGTCGTTGTTGCCTGGGGGAGTTTTGAGGGAGCGTGTGTCTCTCAGGCACATGGCAGCCCTGACTGGGTAACGGTGCAGAACATAAAGTCTTGTCTATTAGGTAGAGAGACTGGTTAATACAAAGAGTTGTTGGTAATAACAATGTCCTTTCAGCGTTGACAGAGATAAAGCACCTGCGTGTGGTGTCTACCACTGCGTGCAGCGACTGATGGTCGCAGGGAAGCATTGGAGAGCATTTGAATTTCACATCCAGGGAGAGTCGGCCTATCATTAAAAAACCCTAATTTCAGTGTCAGGTGGAGTTCCAGGTAATCGATCATGGTGTCAGCAGACAGAGGCTTTTCCTAGCTGCCTCCCCTCCAAGTCAGCCTTGGGGTTTCCAATTAAACTTATGGCACGAATCTGGAAGGAAGTAGAAGGGAAGCCGGCTGGAGAGATGCGGAACTGGAAGAATTTTGCACCAGGACTGGGAAGGTGGGAAGGCGGGTGGGTAACCGACACAGGTATGGGCGGCACAAGGTGTTGCGAAAACCCACAACCCTGTACAAAGAAAAGTACAGCAAAACGGAGTGGCATTTGATAGGTGGAAGCAAACGATTCTTGTGCCCAAATTTTGCCATTCACCGCCACACCCCAATGATCTTCTTGTGCATGGTTTGGCTCATACGACGCTTGAAGCAGACTGCCACAGAATTCAGTGGGATTACTCAAGAGGAGGGTTAAAACGCATCTGGCAATTTCAGCGTCTTGTTTTTCCAACCTTCAGTATAGTTCGTTTCCAAGTCAGTTTGCGATTTGTTTGTTTGCTTACAAAAATGCCCTCGCAAAAAATGAAACAGCATTGCAGGACCCGCTTCTCATAATATACACATATGTGTATGCAATTTTCTCCAACATACACATTTTGCCAGCAAATTTTCCCTAATATAATTTTATATGTTATATTCGCTAATGCATCACCTTTATACAAATTTATGTACGCATTATTTGGGTGGAGAACTGCATCACAAAATCCAGAGAAGTGTGAATTTCTTGGGATTGTAGGGATACTGGTTTTGGAAAATGTGAATTAGTTTGGTTCACAATCTTGGAATCTGAACTGACCACATCCCCACCCCCATTCCCACTCAGTCCCTCCTACATCATACCTAATAAGGGTATTTTAGAGTCTCTGATGGTGGCGTCAGACAATGGTTTTTTTCTTGCAATCAGGGGGAATATAACAAATTCCCATAAGTCAATTGACAGAAGGAACGTTGCAATTGTCTGAAGCTTTTAGCTGCACTCCTACACCCATTTACTTGGAGGCAAGTCTTCCTGAAATCAGTGGAGTGCACATCTCAGTAGACACAGGCCCCAAGTATCTGACAGACCATCTCCTTCCTTAGTGACTCTTGTGGGTGCTAAGATCAGCAAAGGTTCCCATGTTACAGACAGCTGAGCTAGAGCAGAGCCTTGTGGTGCAGTGCCCCAGAATTCCACCAGAGGGCTGAAGACTCTCTATGATTGGCTACCAAGACACCTAGTCAGAGGGGGTGGAGCCAGCACTTTGGAAGGGGCTATAAAAGGAGCCATTTCTGAAAGAGAGTTCAGATGGTTTGGGGAGGGAGAGCTGGTGAGTTGGTTCTGGTCTGTGTGTGTAACATCCACTGGAGCTAGAGAAAGGAGTCTCTGAGCTTAGATAGAAAGGCAGTGTGTAGTGTCTTGGGAGAGTATTCAGGCGGGAGTTAATTGGGGGGCTGAGTTTGAGGGTAGGACTCGAACCAATGCCTTCAAGCTACAGGAAAGGAAATTCCGACTAAATATTCTCATCCACTTGGAGCGTGCTTCTCTTTTGGGGGAAACTTTGTGCAGACAGAAATGGCTACAAAATATGAGCCTTACCAAAAAAAAAAAATCAAGTTGCCTAGCAAGCACCTCCCCAGAACAATTAATAGATTGCTGCATTTTAGTCTTGTTTCCTAATCTTAATTCTGAATGTGTCCTGCCCTCATTTGCAGGGTTTTCTGAACTTTGTTTTCTTGAGTTCTCTTTAATTCAAGAAGATAGCTCCTCACACCTCCCCAAGTGTAACTAAAACAAGCAAAGGACAGCTGCCTCGGCTTTGGAAGACTATTTCAAGGCAAGCTAACCCAAAGGTGTTGGGGGGAGAGAGAGAGAAGAGGAAGACCGTGTAGATCCAGAGCAGATTTATGGTTCAGAGGAGCCCAAAGAGAGCCCAAAGACCATGAAATTTAGGCTGTTGCCCTGTTGCCCCCAGCAATATCAATCAACAAAAGTGTGAGCTTTTGGGGCGGGGCAGGAAAACAACTACCCACACAACTTCTCAAGTTGCACTGATTAGGAAGGAACGGGTGAGGGGTTAACAGGTCTCCACATCAGTCAGGAGGTGGCCCAAATGCAATTGTTCCTTGACTGACAACAGTCTGCATCTGTTAAGACTACCCAGCTCACGGCTTTTGATCTGCTCCTGCCTCCAGATATGGGCTGGACAGTCAAACGTAGGTTGCAGCGGTGGCCACAAACTCCACCTGCATTTCAACCTTTGGTGTGCCACTTTGAAAGCCTTTGCGTGACCAGGCGCAACAGCCCCAGCCCCCAGGGAACATGGGAAAGGAAATAAAGACTCTGACAACGTTATATGGAATTAAAATTAGGCCACAACTTTATTAAACTTCTGAATGTAGGAAGACCTTGGCTTAGGCCTTGGGCGTGTATCTCTCCCAGCCCCCCAGCCGGGGGGAACAGGGGCTCATCAGGGTAAATGCAAGACATACCGGTAAGTGTAAGCAGGCAGACGAGCCCGTATCCCCACATGCAGGGTAGTTCACTGACAACCTTTCAGTGTATGGCCAGTGACACCCATTTATGTAACCCCTTTAAGAGGGGACCCTGGAATCGCCACTGTAGAGGGGGTAAGTCACCACTACACACACACACACACACACACATACACACACACACAAGATAGGGAAGAAAAGACTAAAGGATTCCACCCAAGAACTGCCAAAGTCGTGGCGAATTGCTATGGGCAAGACAAAACCAGCCAATGCAGGAAAATTTCTTCCCGGGCCTTCAACAGCAACCAGTCAAAGCCCGTAGCAGCGCCCGCTAAACAAGAAGAAAAAGTTAACATGTAAACAAGAAACATTAACAAAGTTTCTCCCCCTATAAATAATGGGTCTGGCCTCACTTCCCAGTACACGAAACTTAAATCTGAGGCTGGGCGTGAGCCTCTGAATAATACACGGAGAAGCAGGCCAGCCCCCACTTACTAGCAAGTTCCCTGGGAACTGTAGCACCACACATAATCCCGCAAAAGGCACCCACCATATAGTGTGACTGCTCATTACGCAAAAAAAGAACAGAAAAATGAGACATTAAAATGGAAGTTCATTTCTTTAAATATTTAAAACTTGCACATTCATCGAGTGTATCAAGGCAGCTGATGGCATATGGAATTTAATAAAAAAACCAACCTGCCGCCTTCCTCCTCCTCCTCCTCCTCTTCTTCTTCTTCTTCTTCTTCTTCTTCTTCTTCTTCTTCTTCGGCGATCACTCGTAGCCGAGTAAGATTATCTTCCATAAACATGGTTTTAACAATGAGTCCGTCGTGACTGTGAAGGTTTCCGGGCAGGAGTTGATCACAGTGTGGATTTGCCAAGCGTGCCTTCCTCTTAGCACGTTTCCCTCTTGCGTCCTGAGTTCGAGTGTCTTCAAACCCCATGTCCCCTTTGGTAAAGGCTGTTTTCCAATTGGAGCGCTCACAGGCAAGGGTTTCCCAATTGTTGGTGTTTATACTACATTTTTTAAAAAATTGCCTTCTAGGTAGTGAGTGGCTCTGCTGCCCACACATTCTGAGCTGTTCCTGCTCACATGAGGAATATCCCAGCCTGTGTCACACACCCCCACCAAGAGACAAGATGCTCAGCTTGCTTGCAGGAGTTACTGATGTGCTGCACACTTTGCTCGTTGCTGCTCTCCACTCACATCATGCGGCCATCTCAGTGAGCTGGACCAGTCTCTTTCAGGAGCTCTGAACGTCAAAGGATGTTCTCCCCAGGCTGGTGGCTTCATGACCGTTCCAGAACATAGTATACTTGGCCCTTCAGTAACTCAGTTTCCCACCTCAGATGTCCGGCAAGAGAACCAGTGGAGCAAAAGAGATTGCTACTCTGTAGAATGTGAATTGCTCTGGGGATGAGTCAAGGCAATCCAGATGGAATCTCCTTCTTACAGGCAAATAATGGCCTTCACATTGGTTAAGAACAGGCATCCCCAAACTTCGGCCCTCCAGATGTTTTGGATTACAATTCCCATCTTCCCCGACGACTACTGGTCCTGTTAGCTAGGGATCATGGGAGTTGTAGGCCAAAACATCTGGAAGGCCGCAGTTTGGGGATGCCTGCTCTAGGGCAAATCTGAATGTGTTATAAACATGCAACACAAGATGGCACTGTAGAGCACAAAACTTTTCTATGTTATTTTACATAGTGGTTTTTTTTCTTTCTTTATAATTTAATTTATGACTTATTTAGAGTGGGGGGTTTTTTCTGTGTGGAGGGCTGCAGTTTGGGGGTGCCTGGTTAAGAAGATGCCTGATTCCTATATGTGCTTATCCTTTGGCCAATAAAACCCCACCCCTGTTTCTGGGTCAGCTTAACACTGCCTCAGGACAGTCAGTTTTCTGGCAACTCCTTCAAAACCATACCCTCCAACATTTCTCCAATGAAAATAGAGGTGCCCCATTCCATAATGATAATTTGACTATTTCTACCCCATGCATCTGACTGCGTTGCCCCAGCCACTCTGGACAGCTTCCAACATACATAAAAACATAATAAAACATTTTTTAAAAAACTTTTTTAAAAAAACACTTCCCTATACAGGATTGCCTTCAGATGGCTCAGGGGTCGGATAATTCCATACCCTCCAACATTTCTCTAATGAAAATAGGGACATCCTAAGGAAAAGCAAGGCATTCTGGGATCAAACCAGAAACTGGGATGGCTTCTCTAAATCAGGGGCATCCCTGGAAAATAGGGAAACTTGGAGGGTCAGCAAAACTGCAGTGTGTACAACATGTTCCCTCTACTAGGGTTGCCAATATACAGTATTTCAAAAAGTGAAAATCTGGATACGGAAGTTGTTGTTTTTATTTTGCCCAAAGTTGTTGAGCTTTTCATGCAAAATCTCAAGGGGAAAAAGAGAGGTTTTTGAGCTATTTTTAATGAAATTTACAGAGATCTACACTTTCAACATGGGCAAGTCATACACCCGGATTTTCCAGGACATTTCAGTGATGTCCAGCCAGATGCTGTTTACGAGGCTGAATACCGGCTATGTCTGGAAAATTCTGGGCATATGGCAACCCTGCCCTTCATGACACTTCATTTCCTTTTCTGAATGCCCGTTCACTGCCTCCAGCATCTGTCTGATGTATCTTGCAACTAGACAATGCACGTGGCAAACCTAAACTGCAATATCACAACCACCTCAGAGGGTATGTTGTTTTCATTATTTTACTGATGGGAAACTGAGGCCACAACACTTTCCATCTGAGCAAACGCAAAGGAAAGGTTGCAGATCTGAATTGCAGGTGTCATAACCAGTGGCAGAAGGCTTGAATCGGAGATGATGGTAAGGAGAGCTATAATAGAAAGGGGAGGGGCCAAGGACACTGCTCTCCGCAGCTCCCCTTCCTTTGAATCGGACTTTCTTTGACGTACTTCCTGGAAGATCCTGTTCAAGCAAATGAACCGAGCCTCAAACTGCACATCAAGGCCAAAAACCTGCAGGGTCACTAGTCTGAAAGTGCCAATATTTCCATCTCAATGTGTCAGTTTCTGATAGAAAACCTATGATTTTTGAACCCATTTGCCTTGCCCAGCAGGCTGCCTCCCTAAATCAGGCACATTTATTACATTTTCATGGGCCGTAAGATGTTGGAATGTGTAGTCAAAAGCAGGGCTCAATATATGTGATAGCTGTGTCCTCCGACCCCGAGATGAACAAGGTGAAGATTACAGGCCCTCCAAGTGTCCCTATTTTCCAGGGACAGTCCCAGATTTACAGAAGCTCTCCTGGTTTATGATTTGGTCCCAGAATGTCTCACTTTTCCTTAGGACATCCCTATTTTCATTGGAGAAATGTTATGCGACCCCCGAGCCAAGGAGATAACCTTTAGAAGACATCTGAACGCAACCCTGTATAGGGAAATTTTTCAATGTTTGATGTTTTATTATTATGTTGGAAGCCACCCAGAGTAACTGAGGCAACTCAGTCAGATGAGGTATAAATAATAAAATTATTGTTATTATTATTATTATTATGGAATATAGAACATCCCTATTTTCACCAAAGAAATGTTGGAGGGTATGATAGGGTGGGACGTTTCCACATGAGGTGATGTGTGTTACCCACCATTTTCAAGCATGCTGTTTGGATTGACTTCTCTTAGGATAGATCTACACTCTAAAAAAACCACTCTAAATTAGTAATAAATTAAATTATAACGAAAGAAAAAAACACTATGTAAAATAACATAGAAAAGTTTTGTGCTATACAGTGCCATCTTGTGTTGCATGTTTATAACACATTCAGATTCCCAGGGTGGGTTGGTGTTTGCCCTAGAGGGACAGAGATTGGCGTGGGGTCACCTGCACCACTTCTCTTCTTTCCTTTATGCTGCTGCTGCAAAGTTTAAAAAGTTGAGATGGAGACTCAGCTACATTAGTAAAGAAAAAGCGTTTTAAATGCGTTATAATATAATAAGCCTTTGAGCCTTTGACTGTGTCGACCACAGCAAACTATGGCAAGTTCTTAAAGAAATTTGAGTGCCTCAGATTTCTCCTGAGAAATCTCTATGTGGGACAAGAAGCTACAGTTAGAACTGGATATGGAACAACTGAGTGGTTCAAAATTGGGAAAGGAGTACGACAAGGTTGTATATTGTCTCCCTGCTTATTTAACTTATATGCAGAATTCATCATGCGAAAGGCTGGACTAGATGAATCCCAAGCCGGAATTAAGATTGCCGGAAGAAATATCAACAACCTCAGATATGCAGATGACACAACCTTGATGGCAGAAAGTGAGGAGGAATTAAAGAACCTTTTAATGAGGGTGAAAGAGGAGAGCGCAAAATATGGTCTGAAGCTCAACATCAAAAAAACCAAGATCATGGCCACTGGTCCCATCACCTCCTGGCAAATAGAAGGGGAAGAAATGGAGGCAGTGAGAGATTTTACTTTCTTGGGCTCCTTGATCACTGCAGATGGTGACAGCAGTCACGAAATTAAAAGACTCCTGCTTCTTGGGAGAAAAGCAATGACAAACCTAGACAGCATCTTAAAAAGCAGAGACATCACCTTGCCTACAAAGGTCCGTATAGTTAAAGCTATGGTTTTCCCAGTAGTGATGTATGGAAGTGAGAGCTGGACCATAAAGAAGGCTGATCGCCGAAGAATTGATGCTTTTGAATTATGGTGCTGGAGGAGACTCTTCATGGACTGCAAGAAGATCAAACCTATCCATTCTGAAGGAAATCAGCCCTGAGTGCTCACTGGAAGGACAGGTCCTGAAGCTGAGGCTCCAATACTTTGGCCACCTCATGAGAAGAGAAGAATCCTTGGAAAAGACCTTGATGTTGGGAAAGATGGAGGGCACTAGGAGAAGGGGACGACAGAGGACGAGATGGTTGGACAGTGTTCTCGAAGCTACGAACATGAGTTTGACCAAACTGCGGGAGGCAGTAGAAGACAGGAGTGTCTGGCATGCTATGGTCCATGGGGTCACGAAGAGTCGGACACGACTAAACGACTAAACAACAACAAATATTGTGACACCAGATGGCGCTGTAGAGTCCCGTCTTTCATCGACCTGATTTCCCATTATGAGGTTAATAATGCATTTTCCTGAATCTTTTTTAAAATTGTGTTCAGATCCAACCCCAGCCAGCTGCAGCAGTTTCCCTATGAGGGACTAGTGTTCACTCAAAAGATGTTTCACATTATTTCCATCAATTCTTCGGTGATGGTCCAGCCTTCTTGATGGTCCAGCTCTCACTTCCATACATCACTACTGGGAAAACCATAGCTTTACCTATACGGACCTTTGTTGGCAAGGTGATGTCTCTGCTTTTTAAGATAATATTTTTATCACACTGTTGAATCTCTGTACCTACAATACCAATTCTGTTTTTTTAAAAAAAGAAATGTACTGTATATGGCTAAGATGGTCTCCTGTCCTCTGGCGCAGCAGAGGACATTGCCTCGTCTCCAGAGCTGAAGTAAATGTCAGCTGCCAATCTGGTCAAGTTCTGTATTGTAAAAAGGGGAGGTGGCGCTGACACTTAAATCGGTAATCATAGGATGCTTCAGGGAGAGATAGCAAACCCCCAGCAACAAAACTGGACAGCTTCAGACTCGCTGCTGGGAAATGGCCATCTCCCCATAAAAGAAGTGGATAAACATCTGGATTTCCTCCCCCCCCCCAAATGATCTGAATTGCAGAAGCCCACCGGTGTATACGCCACACTGCAATGAAACGGAGCTATTTCACATTCAAGTGACTGATTGTGCATCGTGCATTAGTAATGACTGAACTGGAGCCGATATCTCATGCCGCGCACATTTTACGGCAGAAGAACCTGGGAATTGTTATTTATTTGGCTGCATTTTGTTCACTGTCCTATGGAATCTAGAATATTTGAGGTGTAAAGGAGTCGAGGCTGTCCCCCCCCCCATCCCCAGAGCACTTATTTTTTGCTCTCAGGTCTGCTTGTAAAAATCAAAGTCATTCCAACTTTGTTCTTATTTACATCCTGCCTTTCCTCCAAAAGGCTCAAGGTACTGTGCATTCCTGTTCCTATTTTATCCATACAACAACTCTGTGGGGTAGGCTAAACTGAGATGTAGTAGTATTATGAGTAGGAGTTAGAGGCCTTTCACTCTGAGGTCCCAAGGTGGGTTACGACATTAAAAGACAATATTAACAGTGCTTTAAAACAACTTGCCCTAAAAATTATACACCTCAAGTGTCAAAAGCCAGGGAAAAGAGGTTCTTCTTTAGCATTTGCCAGAAGCTGTATAATGAAAGGGCCAGAGACACCTCTGTGGAAAGGGAATTCTGCAACTTAGGGGCCACTACCGAGAAGCCCTCTCCCAGGTGACTACCACCCTGAGCTGCTGAGGGCCATAGCTGCCAAGTTATCTCTTTTTTTAAGGGATTTTCCCTTATGCTGAATAGGCTTCCTCGCGAGAAAAGGGAAAACTTGGCAGCTATGCTGAGGGCAGAGGAACCAACAAGGGTCCCCTCTCCTGACCCCAGCATCTGAGAGTGTCTGAAGGGAAGGACATGAACTATCTTGAGGGCAACGGCCTGGACTCCTTTGCGAACTGTGGAAGGGTTGTAACGCAACAGGATTTCCATATTAATGACCACCTTCCTCACAGTTCTTACCTGCTCTTTTGCCGATCCGACCAATAAACCCACCTTTGAGCAGGGTGTAAGAAAAAAAAATCACGAAGATTTTGGAGCCGGCCTGAGAAAGGTGGTGGTGGTTCTTTCCTAACCCCACTGTTTTGACCACGGTACTAAAGCAGCCAGGCTGTGTCCCTGACCTTCTTGGGCTTCCATCAGGCTTTGCTACCAACTCAAAAAAAATCCCCGGATCTACGCCCGATCCGCCGGTCCTGCTTATAACATTCCACCAAGTTCTACCCCAAGACGTGAGATTCAAGGGCCACAGCTCTGCCCAAGGACTTGTGAAGCCGAACATTGGTAATCCTCTCTCCACCACCCTCCCCTCTTCCATCAGCACCTTAGTAGCTCCATGAATCTGTCAGTATTACTGCTGGGCTGTTTGGCACCAGGGCCGTCTTAAGCATGCCCGGCACCCTGGCGCCGTGGTGCGCCGGATCCCTCCGGCGTCCCCCCCGCCCCGTTTCCCAGTGCGGCGGGCGCCACGTGCAGGGGGGGCTGCCACAGGCGCAGCTGCACTGCGCCACCCAGCCTGCCGTAGGGCTGACCTGGGCCAGGGGCGCTGCCCACCCCCTGTTGTGACGCCCCTGCCCGCGGCAGAGGCGGCCCCAGGCCTGCACGCCTCCGGAGAGCAGCCTGAAGCCACTGAACAGCAGAGGCACGCCTGGGGCGGCCTCAGCATTGTCTCTCAGCGGGTGCAGCGGCGCCCCGCGCCACTGGGAGCGGGACACCCGTTTCTAAGTTGGCATTGTGGATGGTGGAAGGAAAGAAAGAAAGAAAGAAAGAAAGAAAGAAAGAAAGAAAGAAAGAAAGAAAGAAAGAAAGAAAGAAGGAGAGTCGCAACAGATAATAATAATAATAATAATAATAATAATAATAATAATAATAATTTATTATTTGTACCCCGCCCGTCTGTCTGGGTCTCCCCAGCCACTCTGGGCGGCTTCCAACAAAGATTAAAAATACATTAAAATGTCACACATTAAAAGCTTCCCTAAACAGGGCTTCCTTCAGGTGTCTTCTAAATGTCAGGTAGTTGTTTATATCTTTGACATCTGATGGGAGGGCGTCCCACAGGGCGGGCGCCACTACCAAAGTTAGGCTTCACCAATGGGAGCTCAGCAGTGAGGGGTCAACAGATGAAGCCCTCCCAGCTCAATAATTTCTGCACTGACTGGCAGTGGCTTTCCAGGGTTTGAGGCAGGGGTCTCTCCCAGCCCTACGTGGGGAAAGAGCTTGGGACCTTCTTTGCGCAAAGTGGATCTGCCACTGAGCAACGGCCCTCCTCAAAGGCACTATGCTTCCACCACCATACTGCCTCCTCAGTGAGCCGAGTGCTCAAGCCTCTACCCCAGTTTCTTCCTGGAAATTCCAGCCCCCGAATGGTCCATTTAGCTCCAGTGTTTGTCCGGCTAAGCAAGGTCTGAGAAGGAAGCTGCTGGGATGCTGCCTGTTTGGCTGTGTGTATGTGTGTGCAGCTCCTGGGCAGAACTGGTGGAGGGGAGGCCCCTGCCAGCCGGCCTTCCCCACCCTGTGCCCCCCCTCCCCACGGCCCCTTAGCACCGAGCGGAGCCTGCTGTTGGCTGGAGAGGCTCTGTTTCTGCGTGCCACATTGTGACAGATGATTGACTCGAAACAATATCTAAGGCGATCAGGATAAAGTACCGACCATTTCAAGGCTCAGCAGAATTCAAATTCTAATTAGACTTCTCACCACATTCCAAATAAAAATTGTTCCCCTGATATCCTTTTTGCCTATCAGGTGTCTCTCCCTGATCGCTGGAACAAAACGCATAAAGAAAGTGATTAAAGCCATAACAAAGGCATAAAATTGAAATTATTGCTGGCATCACATCTGGGAGTAGAAAGTGTCACCACACACATCCCCCCCGTCCCCTCCCCCCCCCGTTGCACCGGCTGGAGCTCCCCTCCCGAAACACACACAAAGCATTGAAACTCTTGGCCGGAGAACACCCCTGGCTGCCCTCCCATCGTGCCCACTCTGGGGCTCTCTTCCTCTCCCCCATGACCTGAATCACGTACAGGGGGGCTGTGTGTATTTATTAAGAGAAGTGCTTATTTGTCTCTCTCTTTTTTAAGAACGATTTCAATGCCGCTGGCTATATATATATATATATACCATCTCTATCATTCCCATCATTTCCTGCATCCCTGAGAAATGCGTCATTGTCATTATTTTATATGGCGGTGACGGAGTCTTACAGATATTTCCCACAACGCCACCAAGCGAATCCACGGTTTGAGGTAGGGCGATTCTTCCAGCTGGCAGTCCAGCGTTCCGTTTAATGGCACCCACGGTGTGTATTTCACCTGCAAGCCCAGTCCTGTGAAGCTGTTTGTTTCTTCTTAATACACGCCATGCTAACTGTCGCCTGATGATGACATCATAAGGGGGGGGTCATATTATCCCCAGCAACATTGTCGCCTGAAGGATTAAGGTACCTCCATCAACTCAGCAAACCCTTTTAATTTGTCTTAGGGCATCTTCATAAGCAAACACAATACAAAAAGCACACACACACACACACACACACACACACACACACACACAGGAAAATGCTAAAGCATTCAAGCTGAAAGCAAAATTCACACATATTCAACATTCACTAAAAAGTCCTATTTTTCACCTTTGAAAGGCAGCTTTATCTCAAAATCTGAATGCCCTATAGTGAAAACTTGCACATCTATTTGAGTTCAGTGACCCTTATTCCCAGGTAAATGCGTACAGGATTGCAGCCTTAGACTTGTTGGCACCCCTCGGTTGTCTGAATTTTGGCAGGCTTTTAATACTGAACTTTCATAAACATCACATTTCCACTGCATGTCACCTATCAGACGCTGTCAGCTAAAAACATACCATTGCATGTCAGCCATCAACCAACAACTGCTATCAAATACCATTTGCTGTAAAATATGGGTGTAACCTGGTGGCTATTCAGAAAATAGCTAGAGAATATCTGCAAAAATATAAAACTCTTAAGGGATTTTGGTATTGGGGGGGGCAGATTAATTTCAGAACCTAAACCGTCATATTGCCGATAATAAACACAATCGTATGTATCATTTGTATAGTAGATATTGAAGACCTCCACACACAAAATGTGATATTGTCAAATTCATTGAAGTCTGCCACTTCCCATCATTTCTTTAAGAGCTCCAGGGCTGGGAGATATTTTGACTATGTGGAGCTCTGAGCAACATGCATATGTATGACAAACAGAGAAAATGGGGGGGGGGGAGTTTGGATTTGATATCCTGCTTTATCACTACCCGAAGGAGTCTCAAAGCGGCTAACAATCTCCTTTCCCTTCCTCCCCCACAACAAACACTCTGTGAGGTGAGTGAGGCTGAGAGACTTCAGAGAAGTGTGACTAGGCCAAGGTCACCCAGCAGCTGCGTGTGGAGGAGCGGGGAAGCGAACCCGCTTCACCAGATTACAAGTCTACCGCTCTTAACCACTACACCACACTGGCTCTTTACCCTTACCCTTAGAGGTAAGGACTAGAGCAGGCATCCCCAAACTGTGGCCCTCCAGATGTTTTGGCCTACAACTCCCATGATCCCTAGCTAAGAGGACCAGTGGTCGGGGAAGATGGGAATTGTAGTCCAAAACATCTGGAGGGCCGAAGTTTGGGGATGCCTGGACTAGAGACAACAATCAGCATCTACATGTAGGAACATGTGTAATGGCACTGACTCCTGGATCTAGACCCTCATGCCTATCCCTGTTCCTTACAGGATACCCAGGGCTGAGAAACATCCATACTTCCTTCACACTTGGCATCTTCCTACAGAGATTCTGCACATACAGAAATAAAACTAATGTGTGAACAGGGTAGTCCTGGCTTTCCCGGGCTCAAGCATGTTTCCCTGGGCATAGCACTCGGGCATATCGGAACGCCTTTCTCGCCCTTTCTCTCTTACATCATTTCCCTGAATCGATATTTCACCTCACCAGTGGCCTAGCCAGCCCTTTCAGCTAGCTGAGGGGGCACCTACAGAAGAGAGTTAGAAAAAGAAAGGAGAGGGAGGGAAGGGGAAGGAGGGAGGGAGGGAGAAAGAGAGAGAGAGAGAGAGACTGAGACTAAAGCGATATAAAATTAAAAGGTAAAAAGCAGGAACGCAAATGGGAGCACTCTTTCAGCTTTCACATTATTAATGACTCTTCAAAAAATCGGCGAGTTTTCCAATCTTCTCCGAGAAGCGCTTGAAGGAGCTCACAGATGAAACTGACCTTCAAAATGTTCTTTGGTCTTTAGTTAAGAAATTCGCTCGCCATTATGGCATCATTAGGGAAACAAGGATAAAATTACTCCATGGTTAATGACCTATAGTATCTCCCCACCAAAATTTGTTTCAGATCTAATAAAACTGTGCTTAACACACTCGGATGAGTTATGAGGACTGTTCTGCAGGGTATTAAAATGTGGAAAATAGATTTTCCGAAGCTGGGGGGACTGGACTTTTCGAATCAGATAGCAGAATGGAATTTTCTGGGCAATAAATTCTTCCATGTCTCAATTTCATCTCGCTCGCTCGCTCGCTCTCCCTGTCTCTCTCTCTCTCTCTCTTTCCCTCTCTCTCTCTCTCTCTCTCTCTCTCTCTCTCCTCTCTCTCTTTCTTATTCACTCTCCCCCTGAAATGCAAAAGCAACATGGAAATCTTTATAGTGCAGAGACTTATATAAACTTGAGTGTGGCTTGAGAAGGAAGGACCCCCCCCCTTTCTGCTTTTATGTTTTGTGGAAGTTATTATTGCTCCCTTCATCTAAGCAATTCCGCTGCCGTTCTCTTTTGGCGTAGCAGTTTTTTTAAAATTTTATTTTACCTTAGTTGGGTGTGGCATTAGAATTAAACTTGCGAAGGATGTTGTGGTGGCTAGGGAGAAGGAGGCGGTGTTTGAGATTTGCACGAGAAGGAAAGATCCCTTCCCCCTTCCTCTTCATTTGTGCCCCGAACCAGTGAGGGTCCCCACACACCTTGGGCATCCTGACCCTCACCAGTGTGCAGAATCTAGGGAAACAGCATCCAAGCTTCCTTGCCAACAGATACGAAGGGGTGGGCTGACCTATGGAGAGCAATGCCCACCAGAGAGTTCATGTTCAGCATGGCAGCATGGAACGCACACATGCCACCGCGGGTAGGAACATGGCTGCCGCTCTCATCTGCAGAATGCAAAAAATAAATAAATTGCGATGCATCTCTCTATAATTTGGGGTCACCCGGATCCCACAGATGGACTGGGGGGGTAGCGGATGAACCCAGTCAAATCTGTTTGTTGCCTGAAGCAGGAGCCTGCGTCTCCGGTGGTGCTTCTGGGTTAGCGAGGGCTAGTTACTGCCGCTGAGAGAGGTGGCTTGCGAGGTAATGGCATTTTGCTCTCTTTAAACTTTAATCTTTCCTATTAATTCCCAGCAACTGGAGAATGTATGAGAGTTAATGTTCCATGAACGTGTTTCTCACTCGACAGTCTCTTCGAGCTAATTACCTTCAGGTGCTAAATGGAGGGAAATTGCAATCCATTTGGATGTGAAAAAATTTCGCCTTTCCAATCCCCTGTGAAACATTCTTTTTCCTGAGTGTTGCAGAAAGAATGCACTTGGGTTGTTGTTTTTTAATGTTTTCTTTCTCTACCAACTCTCCCCCCCACACACACACACAAAACCCAAGCAACATCCCTTCTTTCCTCAAAGACTCAAGAGTTCTTCTTCGGGAATCTGTGAGCAGTTTGCTAAGTGAAAGGAAGTAAGTATATCAGCATAGTCACTCAGGATTAGGCGCCAGCTTAAGAAGGGGAGCTGGAGGGACAGAGACATAGTACATTGCAAAATATGTAGGAGAAAAATCTATTGCTTCTCAGGCCTGGAATCTAGGTGTGCAACACACGCATGATTACGGTATTACAGACATTTTCTCAACTGCCGAGTTTAGAATACAATGATAGAACATCCCAGGCTATAGCAAGCTGTTTCCATTTCACAGACAGCTAGGGAGGGCCTGAAGGAGCATCTCCACCGCCATGGTTCAGCTCGGACACTGAGATCCAGCACCAACGGCCTTCTGGCGGTTCCCTCACTGCGAGAAGTGAAGTTACAGGGAACCAGGCAGAGGGCCTTCTCGGTAGTGGCGCCCGCCCTGTGGAACGCCCTCCCGTCAAAGAGATGAGTAACTATATAACCTTTAGGAAACATCTGAAGGTGGTATAATACCTAAAAGAGACCTCCCCCAGTAGGGCCCCCATCTTGGGCTCTACAACTTGCGATGGAGACCCTGTTGGTGGTGCTACGGCTGGTTGCTGCCAAGTTAGTGCTGATCCATGACAGGGCCTTCTCCATGGTGGCTCCCCATTTGTGGAATGCCCTCCTTGGGGAGGTGTGGCTTGCCTCCTTCATTATTAGCATTAAGGAGGAAGTGAAAACATGCCTGTTCACCCACATGTTTGATTGGCGGTCTCAGCAACCTTGAAATTATTAGCTGTGAGAGTATGTGGCCATTCTCTTAATGTTGTTGTTTTTACATGTTTTAAGCATGTTTTTATTTTATTTTTTATTATCTTATTTTGCTTCTTCATCGTTTGCCCCTCTGGGTTCCTTTGGGTGGAAGAGTAGGATAGAAACATTAATAGCAATAATTATAGTAATGATAACAGTAATGATAGTAGTAAAATGTGGGTCTTGTTTCTCAGTATCCTCAGAAGACAGTGAATCTCATTCCTACTGGAAATCTTGTCCATGATCACTTGGGCAGGACTGAAGAGGAAGCTCAGTGTAAATGAAAATTAAGAAGTGCTTTGGGCCACAAACATAACCAGTAATTCCAGTGACAGCCAGTTGGAACTGCGTCAAAATCCCATTGTAGCCACAGGGCATATCCACATTTACCTTTCTTCCATGCTTTCCAATCATGGTCCGCACTTTAAAGTGCCATGTCCCATAGCTGCCAAGTTCTCCCTTTTTTTTAAGAGAAATTCCCTTATGCTGAATAGGCTTCCTCGCGAGAAAAGGGATAACTTGTCAGCTATGCATGTCCTTTTTCTTTTTGCTTCAGAGCTTTCCCAGTGAAAACCTGCTCTTTAAAGCCAAATTGGAGGAAACTGCAATTTGTGGAAAACCCAACGTGTCAGGGTTATTTTTTGCCCTTCAGCTTTAAAGAGCTGGTTTTTGAGGCGAAAGCTCCTAAGGCAGAAAAAAGCATGCTTGGACATGGAGCTTTAAAGGGTAGGCCAGTACAGGATTAAAGGTATAAGCCCACAGTCTTGTTTCAATGCCTTAAAAAATATACACATGAACCACTCTGAACTACTTATGAGCTGCAGCCCAAAACACCAAAATTCTGTGATAGAAATGACCTCTGTCTCCGTTTGTTTTCATGCTGTCGTTCAGTCCATATGGAGGCAATTTTCAGATTAAAAATTTACGGTCACATATGGAACATACAACATTAAAAAAAAAAGATTCTAAGGAATCACTTCCCCCTTCCCCTTTGTGGGTCCTATTGTTAATCATTTCCTCCTGCATATTTTATGACAATCCAAATATTTTACATCTCCATTGTGTCCAAAACTCACCATTAGGCTACAAGTAATATTCCAATCCTGTTAACTGTTTACAATGGTTTTTAAGATAGGTTATATATTTTCCCCATTCCTTGTTGAAATTTTGATCTTCCTGATTTCTGACTCTTCCGGTCATTTTTGCCATTTTGGCATAATCTATCAACTTGATCTTCGGTAGGGGCTTTATTTTCTTTCCATCTCTGGGCCAACAACATCCACACAGCCGTGGTCACGTACAAAGACAGTCTTTTCTGCTCCCTATCACAAAATCCAACCAGAGAAAAATTGGCTTGATTCGAGAGATGGTCTTGCCCAACACATGTTAATTTGGTACAAAACAATGTTTGTGCTTGACTACAACAAACAGGCCCATTACTTACACACACACACAAGTTTGGTAAAAGCAAAACAACAAGGACGAGGACTAGAGTGATGATGGAGGAAGACACTGAGGGGATACAGGCCAGAGACCATATTAAGGTTTATCCTGCAGTGATGGTGATGGCGGCAAACCCATCTTCTTTCCTACCATTGTTGCATCTGCACAGAGTTGGCCAGTAGAGCTATTTGAGGCAACACCATTCATGCGGGGCAAATTGGGCTGGCCAGGGCCGGGTTTAGGTTTGAGGAGGCCCTAAGCTACTGAAGGTAATGGGGCCCTTTATATGTCCAGCTGTCCTTTGTCAACAACAAATTGTTACTGTTTTTTTGGGTTGAATATATGCTATATGGTAATTTATGGGCCTAATAAGTATCTAAAGCCATTTGCACATGCAGAATGTAGGCACCCTATATATATAGAAAGGAGCAAACCAGTGATATTTTAGGGAGCAGGCTAGCAGGCGGGGCCCATGACTTATCAGGGGTGGCCAACTCCCAAGAGTTAAAAAAACTGGCAGTGATCTACCCTCTTTCTGGGGGTTCAGGTCAAAGTTGTTGAACTTTTTTTTAGGAAGGAGGAAGACCGATTGGGGGGTGTTTTCAAGTCAAAGTTGTTGAGTTTTTGCAGGGAGGAGGTAAAATGTTGAGCTTTTTTTAGGGTAGCCATAGTTGCTCAGCTGCTTTGGGGGGAGCCAATGATCTACCAGTGATCTACTGCAGACGTCCAGTGATCTTGGACGTGCCTGACTTACATCATAGGAGCCTGCGCAACACAAAGCACTGTTGCTGTATGTAGGTTTTATTTCATTTGGTTTTTTATCTTATATTTTGGAAATGTACATCCAGTGTGTTTTTTTCCTTTAGTTTTTTTTGGGGGGGCAAGAGAGGGGGGCCCTAAGCTATGGCTTGTTTAGCTTATACGTAAATCCCTGCCGTTCCCCCCCCCCAGGAAAACCCCAACTTCACTGCTGCCATTTGCCCCCATTCAGCGGTAAAGATCTCCTGGCGAAAGCGGCGGGGCAGTCGGAAAACTGCTCAGATCCATGCCTATAAAGAATGGCACAAGCAGTAAACCTCTCAGATGCAGGACAAGCAAAGTGAGGTGGTGGTTTTACCTTCCTGCAGTTGTGGCAGAAGCACCTCTCCCTGGGGTGTGGGCAGTGATGAATTACCCGGACAGACAATGCACCAGCCAGGTGGCAGCGGCTGACTGGCTGGCTGACTTGCTCAAAAGATGCTCAGTGTAAAACATTTTTAGAGCAAGCTGATTGGCAGCTGGCCAGACAACAGCCACTGCCTGGCCGGCCAGCTTGCTTTAAGGACAGCCAGGTAGCCTGTAACTTCTCCCCTGCCCTCTGGACAAGGGGGTGCTATGAAGAGGGATGCTACAGAAATGTAACAACAACAACAACAACAACAACAACAACAACAACAACAACAACAACAACAACAACAACAAGGCCTTACAGCCTTCTCCCCTCCCCTAACCTCAAACAATATGGAAGTTTTTGCCCCCACCACCTGAAAATCAAAAGGGACTAAATTCTTCCTTTGTGGTTGGTTGGTTGGTTGGTTGGTTTGTTGGTTTGCCAAATCATATTTATTGATTTTCCAAATGGTAACAAATCAGCCACAAACTAAAAAAAAACAATCCCCCAAAATTGGTTTCCCACACTCTGTACTTGATGCATCCAAGGTTTTCTCTTGTTGCTGCTTAGTTTTCCTAGTTGTTTCTAGTTTGCATTCCATTCCTTACCGTTAGCCTTAAACAGCGGTTCCTTGGTTTACAAACTTAACCCGTTCCGGAAGTCCGTTCTTAAACCAAAGCGTTTTTAAACCAAGGCATGCTTTCCCATAGCAGCGGGTGACTCAATTTACAAATGGAACACACTCAACAGGCAGCGGAACATGTTCTGCTTCCAAGGCAAAGTTCACAAACCAAAACACCTACTTCTGGGTTTGCTGCTTTCTTAATCCAAACAAAATAAAAAATTCCTTCCAGTAGCACCTTAGAGACCAACTAAGTTTGTCATTGGTATGAGCTTTCGTATGAGTATCTGAAGAAGTGTGCATGCACATTCCGGGTCATGTGGCCAGCATGCTCCCTATTTATCTACTTGCACTTTGATGTGCTTTTGAACTTCTAGGTGGGCAGGAGCTGGGACCAAACAACGGGAGCTCACCCCACTGCAGGGATTCGAACCGCCGACCTTCTGATCAGCAAGCCCTAGGCTCTGTGGTTTAACCCACATATAAAACATATAAAACATGCTATCCATTTTATTGTAAAGTACTGATCAGAGGAGGAATGAGTGCTGGGAGGAGCACAGAGAGAAGAAATGCCTGCCTTTCTTCTTTCTTTCTTTCTTTCTTTCTTTCTTTCTTTCTTTCTTTCTTTCTTTCTCTCTCTCTCTCTCTCTCTCTCTCTCTCTCTCTCTCTCTCTCTCTCTCTCTCTCTCTCTCTCTCTCCCTCCCTCCCTCCCTCCCTCCCTCTCTCCCTTCCCTCTGTATTTCTGTCTTTCTTTCTGTTCACTTTCATGTCCTCTTCTATTTGCCCTCGCCATCCCAGACGATTCTCTCGCTCCCTCTCCCCCTCTCTGTCCTGCCAGGCTCTGCCTCACTTTCTTTCTTCCTCAGCCTCATTTTCCACCCTGCGCCTTGCCCTCCCCTAGATGTGGTGCAGCAGCCAAGTCTGAAACAGGATGCCTCCCCGAGAAGCTGGGATGTTTTCAGAGGTCACCGTGGGGTTAACAGGTGTGAGTCCAGACAAAAGGCCATTTCATAAGTCTTTGAAGGGAATGAATTATTTAAGTGCCAACACATTTAATAGGATAATGCAAGCAGATATGTCACCTGCTCCCGAAAATGGCAGAAAAGACCCACCTCTGCACAGAACGTCAGATTCAAATTGTGCACCTCACCTTTCCAGGGTTTCTCTTTCCTTCCCACCCATATGCAGCCCAAGGTGTTCATCTGGTCCGTCCACCACCCGGCATTTTAATTCCAAGTCACTTCTCCAAGGGTCGTCACATATTTGGCCAAAATGGCAACAGGCGCACACAGTTGGCACAGCAATAAAACTGCTAGCACATTTGCAAAGCTAAGCAGGGTCTGATGTGGTTTCAAACTGGATGGGAGACCACTCGTTGAGATGCATTACAAGGAGTTGACTAGATGAGCCTTTGGGATCCCTTCCAATTCTACTCTGCTATGATTCTAAGAGGAAGGTTTCGGCAGACTTGGGGTAACCATGAGTTTTGCAGCCGTGCAAAAATAAGAACTTTGGGGGGGGTAGAACACAGCTGGGGGGGGAGGTTGGGAAATCATCCAATACTATGAATGACTGTTGAGAAGGGGGAGAGGAAAATTGTTTCTGTGGAAATTGAATCCAATGGAACAGCTGGAAAGGGAGGGCAGAGGAAGAGATGCATAGCTATGGACAACCTCAATAGCCATGGGCAACCTGCTTCCTGAGAAGGGAGAGCTCTGATAGCTTCCCCACAAACACCCACACCCACAAACCATGTTGTTGCAGGGTCCCACTTGTTCCTTCCAACAATGAACCTGTGTTGTCTAGGTGTCAAGGACCGTGCTGAGGAGGGCCGCACAGAGGAGGAATGATCAGAGTCTCCCCCTCTCCCTGCTCCTGACTTGGATCCTGAAACTTCCCAGGAGCAGGAGGACAGTATAGATTTGAAACAGTGGTTTGCAGAGGGGCATAGTTCAGAAGGCAGAAGCTGGGACATACTGGATGGGGAACAGCTAGGAGAAGAAGCAGTGGGAGAGAGAGGGTTGCAGATTCACTGTATGGAAAGCATTCCTCTGCTCTCCCCAAGGTCAAGAAGAGCTGAGAAAGTGGCAGAACAGAAACCACATAGATTACGAGCTCAGGTGACAAGATGCAGTAATGACGTGGGTGACTAGGGAGGAAATGGGTGGAATCCTTAATTGGGAGCACCGCCATTCTTAGGAAATGGATTCTTCATTCTCTCGCTGTGATCATTAAAGTTTCTAACTGGTAAGAAGACTCATTTTCCTTTGTTCTGCTTATCTACTGTCAGGGGGGGGGGGAGAAGCCAAGTCCCTGAAACCTGACATCTGGGAACTATCATGTGGTAGCAAAATAGGGCCGCCTATGGATAAAGTAGGGTGTTCGGTCTACTTGGTGCACTTCCCAAATACATACAGAGAGAAAAAATAGTTTGTATATTAAAAGGGGGAGAGAAGCGAAACCCAATCTTTCAACAAGGATCTAGGCTTTTTAACTTCCAAGACTTATGGAGCACTGAGCACAGTTGAACATCAATCAGAAAAAAGGAAGTGGCAGAAAGCAAATATGGAGGAAAATAGGTCATGACTGCCCAGTAGCGTAGTGCTAGGGGCTTGTAGCAAACAGACACACACGCCAAATTTTAGGGTGGGGGGAAGAGAGCAATGTACAAATGACTGAATATTTGTTCTGCTGCAAAATCTGGTAACCTCCCATTAATTAGACACTGCCCATAGCTGCCAAGTTTTCCCTTTTCTCGCGAGGAAGCCTATTCAGCATAAGGGAATTTCCCTTTTAAAAAGGGAGAACTTGGCAGCTATGACACTGCCCCATACTGGTCATCATAGCCATGAGAATTAGCAGATGAACTGTGTATATTTTTTTTTTAAAGTACACGTAAGAATATATGAATGCTAAAGTCTGTACCAAATATTAAAAATCCATGCTTATGTGATAATCCTATGAATTTGTGGAACAAGCAGTTGCTATGTGGCCCCACTAACTTTAACCATTGTTATCATTTTGCTAGCAATTAATTTCGCCTGCTAAGTTGTTTTGCTGCAGAAGCAGCTCTGGAAAAGTAAGGGGTAAAGGTAAAGGGGCCCCTGACCATCAGGTCCAGACGTGTCTGACTCTAGGGTTGCGGCGCTCATCTCGCTCTTTAGGCCGAGGGAGCCAGCGTTTGTCTGCAGACGGCTTCCGGGTCATGTAGCCAGCATGACAAAGCTGCTTCTGGTGAACCAGAGCAGCGCATGAAAAGGCCGTTTACCTTCCCGCCGGAGCGGTCCCTATTTATCTACTTGCACTTTGATGTGCTTTCGAACTGCTAGGTGGGCAGGAGCTGGGACCGAGCAACGGGAGCTCACCCCGTTGCAGGGATTCGAACCGCCGACCTTCTGATCAGCAAGCCCTAGACTCTGTAGTTTAACCCACAGCGCCACCTGGGTCCCTGGAAAAGTACGCACACGCAAAAAAATGTTAATTTTAACACCCGCTTTTGAGAGAAATCAGACATCACTCTGTGCTTCTTCTTCTCATAATGTATAAGGGACACACTATATTAGGCAGTGTCGTTTTAGGGTGCAAAGCTTAATCTTTGCAAATTTCTTCGTTGAAGGGTCCTTAGAATAAATTTTAGGGTGTGAGAAATTCAAATCTGCTATTATTTTTTTGTGATTGGACAACATTTTGCTTGGTAAGAAGCACGTAAACTGCTTTCATAAAACCAAAGAATTTTAATTTTAGCTTCTGAAAATGTCAGGTAATGCTCAGTGCTTATTTTTTTAAAAAGAAAAAAAAAGTGCTGGTACTCACCATGAAGTTGTTACAGTAAGTGCCACACTTTAAACATTTGGGGGAGGGTGCTGGTTCTGTGCACCCTTGAGTACCCCCCCCCCCAAAAGCACCGATAATGCTTAATAATAATAATAATAATAATAAATACAGTCTATACTATATCTGCAAGTACTTGGCGATCATTGTTAATGATTTCAAGGCAATTTTACAGACATTTCACTTACTGAGCAAAACTCAATTATATTAATTTAACCAAAATAGCCTGTGAATTTCTAAGTCAGGTTTTTAGCCACCCTCATTCATTCGGGGAAGCTGAAAGTTGAAAAATTCAACACACCCTAACACTACATGTCACTTCAGGTTTTGAGCCACCAGTCTGCTTCTCTTTCTAGAGCAGTTTTGGCAACCCTGCCCCTTAGTCTAGATTAGGCCATGGCATGTGGGAGAAAGCAATAAACAATGTACCGCAGTCACACAATCAATCGGTCAGTAGCTGAACTGGGTTCCACACAGTCACAAAACAAAAACAAAAAGAGCCGCAAAAATAAAAGTGCAAAATGAATAGCAAAAACAGATGGACCTCAGCGTAACACTCAAAATGTAAGCGTGGCACTCAAAATGTAAGCATGGCACTCAAAACAGAGCACGTTCGGCTTCCGAAAACAGTTCACAAACCGGAACACGTACTTCTGGGTTTGCAGTGTTTGGGTTCCAAGTTGTTTGAGTACCAAGGTGTTTGAGAACCAAGGTACCACTGTATTGCCTGGCAGGAGGGGAACAAGGCATAGCATGCTGATAACATGCAATGGGTAGTGTTAAACCAGCTGTTAGGAGAAATAAAGGAGGGGAAGAAGGTTCCTTTGCCCTTTGGCCAAAGGAAAACATCCCGCCTTTCCACTGTCGCCAAAATCTCTTCCCTTGTTGTCCTTTATTGTGGAGTCTGGGCCAAGCACCTCCCAGCTATTCTTAACCTTGTTTAAATATCAGCACAAGAGTTAAGAAATGTGAGACATGAGGTTGGTTCAAGCATCAGCTGATTCTACTCATTAATTTCCAACATAAATCATATTCCCGCTTTTTAAAGCAGCAAGGGTGATAAAGCACACAGTAAAAGGGAACGGAGGGAAGGAGACAGAGGAAGATCAAAATGTTTGAAGAGACAATTTGCTGCCGATAAAACAGAATTAATCTGCATACTAGAAATGCAGCCAATCCCACATTGCTGGCATGGCTTGAACCTCCAAGGACCATCTGGTGCCCCCATTTAGGCCTAGCTCAGGGTGAAACTAAGGTACCCAGGTGGCGCTGTGGGTTAAACCACTGAGCCTAGGGCTTGCTGATCAGAAGGTCGGCGGTTTGAATCCCTGTGATGGGGTGAGCTCCCGTTGCTTGGTCCCAGCTCCTGCCAACCTTGCAGTTCAAAAGCACGTCAAAATGCAAGTAGATAAATAGGAACCGCTACAGCGGGAAGGTAAACGGCATTTCCATGTGCTGCTCTGGTTTGCCAGAAGCGGCTTTGTCATGCTGGCCACATGACCTGGAAGCTATACGCCGGCTCCCTCGGCCAATAATGCGAGATGAGCGTGCAACCCCAGAGTCGGTCACAACTGGACCTAATGGTCAGCCGTCCCTTTACCCTTTACCTTTACCAGGGTGAAACTAGATGCACTGGGCTCTTAGAGCCTTGGCTGTTGCCTTTTCAGTGCAAATCTGCAGGGGCCACAGGTTGCAATGGTAAGGTAAAAAGGTAAAGGACCCCCTAGCCTAGACAGTTACGTCCAGTCAAAGCGGGGCTGTGGGGCTCATCTCGCTTTCAGGCCCAGGGAACTGGCGTTTGTCCACAGACAGCTTTCCGGGTCATGTGGCCAGCATGACTAAACCGCTTCTGGCGCAACGGAACACCGTGACGGAAGCCAGAGCGCACGGAAATGCCGTTTGCCTTCCTTCAAAAATTTTTACACATTACTTGGGAAGACAAGCAAACTAATATCAGTGTCCTGGAAGAAGCAAAGATCACCAGTGTCGATTCTTCAACATCAACTTCGTTGGACTGGTCATGTTGTGTGGCTGCCTGATTATCGTCTTCCAAAGCAACTACTCTATTCCGAACTTAAAAATGGAAAGCGTAATCCTGTTGGCCAACGAAAAATGGTTTAAAGTCTCTCTCAAGGCAAATCTTTAAAAATGTAGTATAAACACTGACAACTGGGAAACACTGGCCTGCGAGCACTCCTGTTGGAGAACAGCCTTGACCAAAGGTGTCATGGGCTTTGAAGACACTCAAACTCAGGATGAAAGGGGTAAAGGGACCCCTGACCATTAGGTCTAGTCGTGACCAACTCTGGGGTTGCGCGCTCATCTCGCATTATTGGTCGAGAGAGCCGGCCTATAGCTTCCAGGTCATGTGGCCAGCATGACAAAGCCGCTTCTGGCAAACCAGAGCAGCACATGGAAACGCCGTTTACCTTCCCGCTGTAGCGGTTCCTATTTATCTACCGTACTTGCATTTTTACGTGCTTTTGAACTGCTAAGTTGGCAGGAGCTGGGACCAAGCAACGGGAGCTCACCCCGTCACAGGGATTCGAACCACCGACCTTCTGATCAGCCAGCCCTAGGCTCAGTGGTTTAACCACAGCGCCACCTGGGTCCCCCAGGATGAAAGGGAGAAACGTGCTAAGAGGAAGGCACGCTTGGCAAACCTTCACCGTGATCAACTCCCGCCCGGAAACCTATGTCCCCACTGTAGAAGGACGTGTGGATCCAGAATTGGCCTCAACAGTCATGTACTGTTAAAACCATGTTCATGGAAGACAATCTTTCACGGCTACAAGTGATCGCCAAAAAAGAAAGAAGAAGAAGATGTGTAAGGTATGGGTAACTCTACTTAATTATTATATCAAAAATGACAGTACATGTGGTTAAAGGGAAAGCCAACATGTGGATGAAACTCTGCAAAATATGGATTAGTGCTATACACATGTTGAATGTTCCCAGCTCAGAGAGTTAGGGCAATAAAGTGAATTATTAAAATTTAGCTGGAACAATTAAAAAAAACCCTCAAGAGTGAAAAAGAAAATAATTTATTAAAAAAAGAGAGGAATGGAAGGGTAGCAGCATTGAGTCTTCAACTCTATTATCATACATCTAAATTAATATTGATGTTGTCTGGCTGGTCATCAATCTCTGACACGAAATGAACAACTATGTTGTACCTCCATTGATTTGGCTTTTAAAAAGAAGAGAGATGAGAAGTATTATATGAGTAGTAACTTTATTGTAAAAATGGCATTAGAAACTGAGAAGAAATACTATATGAAATGGGCATCAGGAATATGCCCGTTGACAGCGGTAATATGAGAGGGGATGTTCAACTCCAGTCAACATCTTGTTAGTGATAAGCTTTGGGAAGTATATGATATTGACATACATAAAGACATGATTGATAGCAATATAGTCAACTCATATGCTGAACTTATGCAGTTATTACAAGAAAGAAAGATTACCAATACGCCATTTTGATCAATCAGAAAATAAATGCCAAATTAACAGAATTTGGTTCTCAAATATTACCATTTATGGTTAGTTGACGAAGGTCAGCAACAGAGAGAGATTTTGAAACTATCGTTACTAATGTTTGGACTTTACATACAGTACGATTGTGTCGGGTGCAAATTTTCAACCTGACGCAGCCGAAAGCTGGGCAGTTTTGACTACACAAATTAGCTGCACGCAAGGAAGAGAGCTTTAGAGGTCTTCTTTGCGCCAGGTTTTCCTCTCTGTCTCATTTACTGCCTTGCTTAAAGGGCTCTGGGATGCTTTCACAAGATCTCGCAGGAACTTGGACAGCCCTGCGACATCTCACGAGAGCATCCCAGAGCCTGTACGCTGAGTGTGACTTGCCCAATAAGCAAGGTGGAGAGCTCTCCACCTTGCTTGGGGGATAGATTTTACTTGGTACACTGGTCCAGAATAAAGGATGCTCATGCTGGGAGCAGTTCCAAGGGGGCAGTTTGAATATGTGCATTTTTGCATGTACATGCCACCTCCAGAATACAACCCCAACACAAGATATGTATGTATAATATATATGAATCACAATTATATTTAAATATGAGACACCAGCAGACAGGGCATGTGGTCAATAGATCTCTCTTGCTGGGACCCAGCACCTGGTGTCTCTGACTGCCAGGCAAGAGAAATTGTTATGCAGGGGTATGTTTCCTTACTTATTATTATTATTATTATTATTATTATTATTATTATTATTTATTGAATTTATATACAGTGGTACCTTGCTAGACGAATGCCTTGCTAGACTAATTTTTCGCTAGACGAATGGGTTTTGTGATTGGAGGTTGCCTCGCAAGACAAATTCGTTTTGTGAAAAATTCGTCTAGCGAATCGCGGTTTCCCATAGGAATGCATTGAAATTCAATTAATACATTCCTATGGGATCCAGGTGGCGCTGTGGTTAAACCACTGAGCCTAGGGCTTGCTGATCAGAAAGTCGGCGGTTCGAATCCCTGTGACGGGGTGAGCTCCCGTTGCTTGGTCCCAGCTCCTGCCAACCTAGCAGTTCGAAAGCACGTCAAAATGCAAGTAGATAAATAGGAACCGCTACAGCGGGAAGGTAAACGGCATTTCCATGTGCTGCTCTGGTTTGTCAGAAGCGGCTTTGTCATGCTGGCCACATGACCTGGAAGCTATACGCCGGCTCCCTCGGCCAATAATGCGAGATGAGCGCGCAACCCCAGAGTCGGTCACGACTGGACCTAATGGTCAGGGGTCCCTTTACCTTTTATGGGCAAAAAAACTAATTTAAAAAATCAAAGCATTCCTATGGGATTCGCAAGATGATTTTTTCGCAAAACGAATTGACCCACAGAACGAATTAAATTCGTCTTGCGAGGCACCACTGTACTGCCCTATACCCGGAGGTCTCAGGGCAGTTCACAGGAAAGATCAACATAAAAACCACAATATATCTAATCAAAATAAAAACAACAACCCAATAAACGCCCGCCCGCCCCCCAGGCAAGGGCATAGGATGTCAATCAGATTAACCAAAGGCCTGGTTAAAAAGGAACGTTTTTGCCTGGCGCCTAAAGGTGTATAATGAAGGCGCCAGGCGAACTTCCATGGGGAGAGCATTCCACAGGCGGGGAGCCACTGTAGAGAAGGCCCTGTTCTCGTATTGCCACCCTCCAGACCTCTCAAGGAGGAGGCACACAAAAAAGGGCCTCAGAAGATGATCTCAGGGTCCAGGTAGGTTCATCTGGAAAGAGTCCTTGAGGTATTGCGGTCCTGAGCCATTTAAGCCTTTATAGGTCAAAGCTAGCACTTTGAATTAGGCCAGAAAACTAATTGGCAGCCAGTGCAGTCAGACCAGGATCGGTGTAATATGCTCAAACCGTCTTGCACTGGTGAGCAACCTGGCAGTTGAATTCTGCACTAGCTGAAGTTTCTGAACCGTCTTCAGAGGCAGCCCTACATCTAACGCATTGCAGTAATCTAACCCAGTGTTTCTCAACCGCTGTTCCGCAGCACACTAGTGTGCCGCGAGACGCTGGCTGGTGTGCCGCGCCGTGCGGCGACGAGAAGGGCGATTTTGCAGCTGCAAACTCCACCTCCCTGGGCGTCCTATTTCCTCGCCCCTTCTAGTTTCCACAGACCAATCAGCTTTCATTATTTCCATTTTCCCCATGCCTCACAGGACAGGATCATCCCAGAATCCTTTAGCCAAGATGGCGGCCTCCAGCAGCTAATAGTGCCGCACGTGTGTCTCTTTTTTGGAAAATCGAGCGGACTTCAAGTAGCTACTTTTAAAATATTCAATCTCCATCATTCAAAAGGTAGTTTGTTGCTAATTCACGGAGGCATGAAGACCAAATCGTCCTCTCACAAGTCCGAGAACACGCACAGGGTAAGATATGGGACGGCGGGGTCGGGTGGGGTGGATCAGAAACCCGGATCTTTTAAGAACTCGGCAGCGCTGACACGCCGGAAAGCAATATTTGGCAAGTGTTTCTTACAGTCATAATTATAATATAGGGCGGCAGAGAGTTAATTTTTTTAACTTTTTTAATGGTGGTGTGCCTCGTGGTTTTTTTCACGGAACAAGTGTGCCGTGGCCCAAAAAAGATTGAGAAACACTGATCTAACCTTGAGGTTATCAGAGCATAGACAACAGTAGTTAGGCTACCCCTGTCCAGATAGGGGCGTAGCTGGGCCACCATTTGAAGGTGATGGAAGGCACTCTGAGCCACTGAAGCCCATAGCTGCCAAGTTATCCCTTTTTTACAGGGATTTTCCCTTATGCTGAATAGGCTTCCTCGCAAGAAAAGTGAAAACTTGGCAGCTATGACTGAAGCCACCTTTTCAGGATAAATTATTGTTACACGTGACCCCAAATCTCTGCTGAGCACTTGCAAGATTCCTGGGAGTTCCAGCCGCTGATCAGCGGTTGTGTTTCCGTTGGAAATTCAAGGAACAGCGGAGTCTACAGTGTCTTAGAAATATGGTTTATTCACACATATTTGCACTGGAAGCCTTCAAAGGAGGGGGTGCAGAACATCATACCCTCCAACATTTAACCAATGAAAATAGGGATGGCAATAATAATAATAATAATATTAATAATAATAATAATAATAAGTGGCTTCACCCCCATCATTCAGCCCGGACACTGAGGTCCAGCTCCGAGGGCCTTCTGGCGGTTCCCTCACTGTGAGAAGCAAAACTACAGGGAACCAGGCAGAGGGCCTTCTTGGTAGTGGCACCTGCCCTGTGGAATGCCCTCCCATCAGATGTCAAGGAAATAAACAACTATCTGACATTTAGGAGACATCCGGGGGGGGGGGTATTATTATTATTATTATTATTATTATTATTATTATTATTATTATTATTATTTGACTGGGTTGCGTCAGCCACTCTGGGCAGCTTCCAACATATATAAAAATGCAATAAAACATTACACATTAAAAAAAAACTTCCCTAGACAGGGCTGCCTTCAGATGTCTTGTAAAGGTTGTAAAGGCTCAGGGGTCGCATAATTCCATACCCTCCAGCATTTCTCTGATGAAAATAGGGACATCCTAAGGAAAAGCAGGACATTCTGGGATCAAATCAGAAACCGGGATGGCTTTTGTAAATCCGTGACTGTCCCTGGAAAAAAGGGACACTTGGAGGGTCTTCTACACTGAAAAGAGTGGCGCCACCAACCATCGAAAGGCAAACTAGAATTTTTTAAAGGTAGAAGGGCATTACCCCATTTTTCGCATGCAGAAATATGGGGCTTTTGCATCACTTCAACTCATAGGACCCGCTCCTTCCCCATCCTCGCTTCTGCTCTCGGCTAGCATCGGATGCCCAGGGTGGTTGTGGTTGGCACTGCCTTGCCAGCGCCTCTTCTCTTGCCAGCTGGCAGGGAGGCGGAGGGGCAGTGATGATTGCCTCATTGTTGAAATGGAACAGCTAAACATTAACACCTCTACAAACAGCGGCGGAGTTGGTCGCTTTCCAGAAGCCTTTATCTTTGGTAGCTGGGGGAAACGGCAAAGGCTTAGAACAGGACATCCTCTCCGCGGAAGGAGGCAGAGCGAGACAACAGGCCGAGGATTCTGCTGCCGTTTCAGAGGGCGGAAGCCATTCGTATCTTCTGTGGGAAGAGCTGAGAGCACACGGCCCCGTCAGGGCCGGCCCGAGACATTGTGGCGACTGAGGCGAACCACAAAATGGTGTGCTCCCAAAAACACATCCTACTTGGGAATGAAGCACACCCTTCAACTTTTCTCCAATGAAAATAGGGGTGTCCTCCTCTTTAACAACAGCAGCAGCAGCAGCAACAACAACCTTTAGAACAGGCATCCCCAAACTACGGCCCTCCAGATGTTTTGGCCTACAACTCCCATGATCCCTAGCTAATAGGACCAGTGGTTGGGGAAGATGGGAATTGTAGTCCAAAACATCTGGAGGGCCGAAGTTTGGGGATGCCTGCTTTAGAAGGTTGTATAATAATATATAAGCTTTACAAGACATCTGTTTAATGTTTTATTGTGTTTTTATATATTTTGGAAGCCACCCAGAGTGGCTGGGGCAACCCATTCAGGTGTGTGGGGTATAAATAATAAATTTATAATTGCTATTATTGAATAAGATGTCCCTATTTTCATCAGAGAAATGTTGGAGGTCAGGAAAATGTGTGTTGTTACTACAAGTACCATAAATGAATGAATGAATGAATGAATGAATGAATGAATGAATGGATAGTTTATTGATTTCATTGCCTTTCTGCAATAAACTCAAAGTGGCATGTATGGTTCTTCTCCGATCTTTTCTCCTAACAACATCCCTTCAGTGTAGATTGGATTGAGAGATGTTGACTGGCCCAAGGTTCACCCAAGTGAGTTTCATGATTGAGTGGGGGGGGAGGGAAAGAGAGAGAGAGAGAGAGAGAGAGAGAGAGAGAGAGAGAGAGAGAGAGAGAGAGAGACTGATTTATTCCCTGGCAGGAATATTTTTAAAAAAGCATTTCTTCATGTTCAGAATGAGCTAAATAAATTAGGAACATTTCCCAAATTGCAGCCGTTATTATTTGATCTAATTGCAATGCAATCAATCACAATCAGAAGCCACCTGTGTCACAGATATGGTACATTCCACGTTCTGGTGATAGCAACTGCTACAAGCACTTTCACTACACTTTGTATTGTTGCAAAGCTTGCGGGCCGGGCAAGATGACCTCCAGGATACCTTCCAACTCTGGCAGGTATCTCCTTTATTGCTAGGTAAAGGTAATGGTTAAGGACTGGACGGTTAAATCCAGTCAAAGGCGACTATGGGATTGCGGCGCTCATCTCACTTTCAGGCCAAGGGAGCCGGCGTTTGTCCACAGACAGCTTTCCAGGTCATGTGGCCAGCAGGACTAAACCACTTCTGGCACAACAGAACACCGTGACGTAAGCCATGGGGGCACGGAAATGCTGTTTACCTTCCTGCCACAGCTGTACCTATTTATCTACTTGCACTAGCGTGCTTTCGAACTGCTAGGTTGGCAGGAGCTGTGACAGAGCAACAGGAGCTTACTCGGTCCCAGGGATTCGAACCGCCGACCTTCCGACCAGCAAGTCCAAGAAGCTTGGTGGTTTAGACCACAGCAACTCAAGGTGACATGTTGCCATGGGAACTAAATAGGGACTAACTGTTCTCAGTGCTTTCTGAAGAGCCAGCAAATATCTGCATAAATATCTACTGGAGTGCTGAGGGATGTTCCTGTGAAAGAGAACAACAGGCAAGTCTAGTGTTGGGCTGAGGCAAAAGACAACCCACCACTCAGAGAACTGGTGTGTGTGTGTGTGTGTGTGTGTGTGTGTGTGTGTGTAACAATACCATGCTTGGCCCTGTGCAAAGCATGGTTAAAACCCTGACTCTGCATATGTTCATTTGGAAGTTAATAATTTGTGTTATGTATACTGGGCTCCCAATAAGACAGTTATCGGGATGGCTCGCAAAGAGAAAATGATAATAGACAATATTTTTAAAAAGATAATTAAAAATGATGGAAGCATTGGCTCGCAAAGAGAAAATGATAATAGACAACATTTTTAAAATATAATTAAAAATGATAGAAGCATGCACATCTCCAGCAGAGAGAAACCGAAAGCTAAAGTCACAGTACAGTCGTACCTCAGAAGTCGAACGGATTCCGTTCCGGAAGTCGTTTGACTTCCAAAACATTCAGAAACCAAGACACGGCTTCCGATTGGCTGCAGGGAGCTCCTACAGCCAATCAGAAGCCGCGTTGGATGTCCAGGTTCCAAAGAACGTTCCGGTTGGCGACGTTCGGAAGCCAAAACGTCTGACTTGCAAGACGTTCAACAACCAAGGTATGACTGTATAAACCAAAATGGGTGCTATATAATCGGCGGAATAAAAATTCAGATTTTAAGGTTCTAGACTATGAAAAGCTGAGGAAATAAAAACAATTCCCCAAAAAACAAAATCAGAAAGGCTGTGTTTGGCTGCAGTCAGTATCCTGTATTTCATGGTGGATAATTGGATCAGGATAGGGGGCAGTGATTATTGGCTCTCTGTAAAGAATCCTAGAATCATAAAGTTGGAAGGGATCCTGAAGGTCATCTAGCCCAACCCCCTGAAATGCAGGTATCTAGACACAACGGCAGAGCAAGCCAATCGGGCGCCTGGGGTGGCGCACGTGCCTTGCGCCCAGGGGCGGGACCAGCTGCCCGCGGGGATGGGGCAAGCCGGGGCAGGACGCTCTGTGGGGCCTCCTGAGTCTGCCTGCCTCCTCCCACTCAGCCGCCCTACTGGTGGGGGGAGGTGGCGGGCGGACCGTTTGGGGCAGGGTGGAGCCTGTGGGTGCCCAAGCCACCGCGTCACTCCCAGGTGAGTGCCGCCTGGCATTTTGTCACCCCCCTCAGTGGTGACACCCGGGGCGGACCGCCCCCACTGCCCCCCCTCTTCCTCCGCCCCTGTCTGGACATGCTGTCTCGGGCATGAAAACATCTTGTGCCATTTCTATTTATCAGACCTTTTAAAAAGCAATATTGGGAATATTTGGCGCGCACACACACATACACACGCACACCGGTAATATAATATTTCTTTCTCTTTCTCTCTTTCATTGGTTACAAAATCCTGAAAAGGCAGCCTTTCTCTTATCCATCTGCGTGCTGAAAAGACACCAGCCTAAATCCACAAATTAAGGCAAAATCCTTATTGTATTTAAATCACATTTAATTAATTGCCTGACTAGGCCTAAAACCTATTGCATTCTCTCAAGCAGCTTGTCGATTGGGCTGTCTCTTTAAATTGCCCCGTCTCTCAAAGCATGGGCTAATGTCCTGGTCTCCTTTTTCAGAGGTTGCCCTGGAGAATCAGCCTCTTCCTTGATGCAAGGTGAAGGACCTCTACTTTGGGGGGCCCTGAACCTTGAACTGTTATGGGGGGCCCCCCTTCACAACCAGCAACGAGGTCTGGGCAACTGCTGTTGTGTGCTTCAAAACGGTTTGTTCCATGACAGATCAACACACACACACACATACACACACATTTAAAAATAAACTACTACATATCAGATTTTGATTTAAATTCCTATACTGGATTATCTCACATGCCAAAGTCACTGGTGTGAATGAAAATTTCCCAGTTGGAACTTGACGGAACTCAAGGAAGAGCTGTTTGATGGAACGTTCTCCCTCGGGAGGTTGTGGACTCTCCATCCTTGGAAGTTTCGAAGCAGAGGTTGGATGGCCATCTGTCATGGATGCTTCAGCTGAGATTCCTGAACTGCAGGGGGTTGGACTAGATGACCCTCAGGGCCCCTTCCAACTCTACAACTCTATGATTTTACGTGTACAGTGGTACCTCAGTTTAAAACACAATTGGTTCCAGAAGTCTGTACTTAACCTGAAGCGTACCTAACCTGAAGTGAACTTTCCCATTGAAAGTAATGGAAAGTGGATTAATCCGTTCCAGACGGTCCGTGGAGTACTTAAACTGAAGTGTACTTAACCTGAAGCGAACTATCCCATTGAAAGTAATAGAAAGTGGATTAATCCGTTCCAGACAGTCCGTGGAGTACTTAAACTGAAAATACTCAAACCAAGGCATACTTAAACCAAGGTATGACTGTATTTTAATGTGTGTTGGAAGCCGCCCAGAGTGGGGGGGATGGGCAGGGTATAAATAATATATTATTATTATTATTATTATTATTATTATTATTATTATTATTATTATTATTACATACTGGGGCGTCCCTGGTTGGTGTGGCAATGATTTGAAAGGTACTCTGGGCCAGAAACTCCCAGAGAGGAAGTCACTATGTTCTACTGCTGAGGTTCCTTTCCAGCAGCTTTTAGCATTGGGTCAAAGCATGGGGCTTCCTACGTAGGTCAGTCTGACATGTAGGTCAGGTTTTTTTTAAAAAAAAATGGCGGGTTTCTTTCAATGATGCAAATAGAAGGCAGTGGGTGTGTGGGTGTGTGTGGAATGGTGAATAACCCAAACTTCCTATCTTGCTCCCTGCTCCTTGCCTTTCCCCCACTCCTGCCTGCAACAGACAGAGCTGGCCGCAAGCACACTGTGTTGACACGCATCGCTCTCTGTTCCTTTTCCTGCTCCTTTGCCAAGACATCTCCTGCTGTTTATTTATTTATTTCCTCCCGATAATGGAGGGGATCGTGTTTCCGGAAGAGCGCCAGCAGATGATACGAGCCCCGGCGCTGATACTGCCAGCGTAGCCTATGCCAGCTTTTTCTGCCGGAAAAAATTCATTTTTTCCAGAAGGAAGCCATGAGTGTGAAGTGGAATCCAAATTCGATTTCTCTGCACTTTCAAACCCCCCCCCTTCCCTTTCCTCTTATATTTGTTATCGCACAGCAGCCCACCAGGTGGGGCAATGGAGGAGCTCATTCAGCTGCAACTCAGAGCCTTAATCCAATTTACAGTTTCTCTCAGAGAGATAATTACAGCCGTTAAACCAGTTAGTGCGCCACAAAGAAGCTCTCGTACAAAGTTCTAGCCCTGTCTTTCAAAATCCCACCTAAACTATTAGAGAATCTCAGGAAAGTCTGGGGCAGGAAAGCAGGGACAGATGGGGTCTGCCTGCAGAAAAACCTGAACCTAAGTGTTTGTTTTCCCTTCAACACACTCATAAGAGACCTTCCAAGTGTCCCTCATTTCCAGAGTCACTCCCGTATTTACAGAAGCCATCCTGGCTTCTCATTTGATCCCAGAATGTCCCGCTTTTCTTTAGGGCATGGCAATGTTCATCAAAGAAATGTTAGAGGGTAAGGTAAAAAGGTAAACGTAAAGGGACCCCTGACCATTAGGTCCAGTCGCGGACGACTCTGGGGTTGCGGCGCTCATCTCGCTTGACTGGCTGAGGGAGCCGATAGGACATCCTTATTTTCATTGGTGAAATGTTCTGCAAACCCTGAGGCAAGGAGCAGGGCTGGCCCTACGGCAAGGCTGGGTGGTGCAGGGTGCCAGGGCGCCGTAATATCTTTTTTGGGTAATTCCTCTCTGACTATTCCAAGTAAAACCGCTTCTTGGAACGCAGGAATTTTTTGCCCATCATGGGTCTCAAACCCATAACCCTGAGCTTTAGAGTCTTATGCTCTATGGACTGAGCTATCCCAGCTATTAAAAAGAATATTGGGTGGAATATCATATGTGGTGGAAGTGTAAGGTAATAAAAGCATTCTGGGAAATGATATATAATGAGTTGAAAAAAATGCTTAAGATAACTTTTGTTAAAAACCCAGAAGCTTTTCTGTTAGGAATTATAGGTGCAGAAATACCAAAGGAGCAGAAAAGACTGTTTATGTTTGTGACAACAGCTGCGCGGATGCTCTTAGCCCAGAAATGGATGGAAGACAAAATCTATACAGTACTAAAGAAGAATGATTGATTAAGTTGATGGATTTCGCCGAACGGGCAAAAATGACCAGAAAGATCAGAAACCAGGAAGATAAAAACTTTAATAAGGAATTGGGAAATTTTATAACTTATCTTGGAAAACGCTGTAAGCCATTTAAAAACATTAGAAAAATTGTAGCAAGAACTATGGATATAATGGAGTTTTTAAACAAAAAAATGGAGGACAATGTAAGATGCAATGGGAAGAGGTTAACAAGGGATGTTAATTCACAATTGAATGTAAACTTTAAGTGTAACATCAAATAAAAATTAATGTATAAAAATAAAAAAATAACAAGAATATTGGGCTCAATATAAGGCAGTTTCCTGCGACCTTGGCAGGTCCTCTGTTGATATGTGGCCACTTTCATATTACACGGGCAATTCTGCCCTGAACAACAAGGCTGTGCTTGCCCAGCCCTTCCCCGTCAGCCTGTGACTGTCAGCAACAGTAAGTGATGTTGACACGGAGCATCGCTGCCTCTTAAAAAATGGCTGGTCACTGTAACTGACCCTCCTCATCATGGATACACAATGCGTCTTTTATGGAGGAAAGGACATTTCCTCTTTCATGTTATACATGCATGTCAGGTTAAAGCGCTGCTTATTTTGATCTGGTCTGAGCTAAGTGGATCTGTTGCTTGATTTGGGACAAATTCTGAAACTCCTTTCTCAATAAGGTAAAAGGTAAAGGGACCCCTGACCATTAGGTCCAGTCGTGACCGACTCTGGGGTTGCGCGCTCATCTCGCATTATTGGCCGAGGGAGCCGGCATATAGCTTCCAGGTCATGTGGCCAGCATGACAAAGCCGCTTCTGGCAAACCAGAATAGCACATGGAAACACCGTTTACCTTCCCGCTGTAGCGGTTCCTATTTATCTACTTGCATTTTGACGTGCTTTCTAACTGCTAGGTTGGCAGGAGCTGGGACCAAGCAACGGGAGCTCGCCCCGTCACAGGGATTCAAACCGCCGACCTTCTGATCAGCAAGCCCTAGGCTCAGTGGTTTAACCACAGCGCCACCTGGGTCCCTTTTCTCAATAAGACTAACCCCTAAAAACATTGAATCAGCCTGGTCCAGGGGATGTTATCAGTGCTACCGAAAAAACTGGTTTAACAGCCTGAATGCGAGGCATGTGAAGGAGAGGAAAGAAATTAGGAAGGGCAATTCCAGAATAATGAAAAACCTGTTCACTTCTACGCTGGGAATTACTGAAATTGTACCATGCTGAATCACGACACTGTAGAGAAAAGGTTTGAGATTTGGGCTTAGCAACTGGCCTGGCAAGCGGGAGAGCAAGCAGTCATGGCCAGGGTGCCCTTCTGCTCGATCAGATACTTGGGGCAGCAAGTTTATATCGCTCATAAACAGCGGTCAGAAATATGTCGATCTCTCTGCAGATTGATGAGTATGGCCTTAAATGCTCTATGAAATACAGATTGCTTCCCCCCCCCCCCCCGAGATAGGGTTGGACTCAAAAGAACAAGCACAACAATCTGGGAATAATCAGAGACTACGGATTTGGGATGAAGTGGGATTTGTTTGGGTTACATTTTAATTCAAACCTAAGCCAAGCCTATGCAGGAACCAAAATGAAGTTCTCATACAAAATTCACACCCTTCCAAATTTTGCGGCACAATTTTCCAAACAAAAAATGTTGGGGCGGGGGGGAGACGACACATACCAGTATGCATAACATGCAAAATGCTTAGTATTAGGCAAAACTGCATATATTTGGACACCTGAACACAAAAAAAATTTATAACCTTTCAGTGCATTTTTTTAAAAATGGTCTGATTTTTAAAAAAATCACATCTAATGCAAACTGAATTGGAGATTGGAAATATGAAAAACTAAGATAAACTGAAATGGACAGATTCTTTTGAGTTCATGTGTTCTCTTTTATCATGTTTTATTCCAAAAATTTAACACATACATTTCAATGCAAAACAATAAATAAATTATTTGTCATTGTTAACTTCCCACCTCCTTTTCCATGGTGTTTTTATTTCTCTGTCTCTGCTGCACACTTGTCTTCTATCTCTTATTTCTTAACAACGCTACACTAATCTTTAAATTATTCAGTTGCTCATAGTTCCAATCCTGACCACATATTCATCTTATAATAATATTGCTTTAAATCAGGCATGGCCAAACTTGGCCCTCCAGATGTTTTGGGACTACAACTCCCATCATCCCTAGCTAACAGGACCTAGCTAACAGGGATGATGGGAATTCTAGTCCCAAGACACCAGGAGAGCCAAGTTTGGTCATGCCTGTTTTAAATAGTCCTAAAAAAAACTTCCATTCTTCCACAAAACCTTTGTCATTAGTTCTCTTATTTTGGTTGTTAACTTTGCCAGTTCTTGCTTCCATTTTTGTGCTTGAGGAATCCCAGCTGCAGTTGTGACATACATAACCAGCTCAATCACCTTTTGGGGGACTTCTGTCCCGATAATCCCTAATAGAAAAGCTTCAGGTTTTTTTGGAGGGGGTATGATGATATTAAACATCTTTTTATTGCATCATATATCATTTCTCAAAATACCTTTGCTTTCTTCGAAGTCCACCACATATGAAAAAAAAAGGGGGTTCAAGTGTCCTATTTTACAGAGATCAGTCTCCTCTTCAAAGGACTGCGTGTCTATGTTTGGTTTAAGGCAGGCATCCCCAAACTTCGGCCCTCCAGATGTTTTGGACTACAATTCCCATCATCCCTGACCACTGGTCCTGTTAGCTAGGGATCATGGGAGTTGTAGGCCAAAACATCTGGAGGGCCGCAGTTTGGGGGGTGTCTAGTTTAAGGGGAGAAAACCATAAGAAGGGAGGAGAATCGGGGCCTTGAAGTTGTCCATCAAGAGTTAGCAGAGGCTTCTTCAACCTCGGCCCTCCAGATGTTTTGGGACTACAACTCCCATGACCCCTAGCTAGCAGGACCAGTGGTCAGGGATGATGGGGATTGTAGTCTCAAAACATCTGGGGGGCCGAGGTTGAGGAAGCCTGAGTTAGCACCTAGAAAGCAGATTGAGCAGACACACCGATGACCTGGCCACAGTCTTTCTAACTATGGTAAGATGTATTTCTGTTTAAATTAATCCTTTATAAATTTGCAGTTAAACATAAAAATTAAGAAATGCATTTTTTTAATTCATGCTCTCTCTCTCTCTCTCTCTCTCTCTCTCTCTCTCTCTCTCTCTCTCTCTCTCTCTCTCTCTTTCTCTCTGATGCATAAGTGTCTCCCCTAGCACTATAGGAAGATGCAGACACCACTTGCTAGGTCTAATTGTACTAGAAGCCAGCCGAAGGAGGAATCAAACACCCAATGTGCTTTGGGCATCCTGGCCAAGTCCAAATCAACATGGATGCGCAAAGCAGGAATCTCTCCATCTCTGTGCCTTTGGGCAACTGCCAATGGAGCCTGCTGCACCAGAGCTTGCTGTGACGTGCAGTGGGGAGAAGTCCAAAATGTGGTGGCAATTTGACAGCCTGTGTGATGGGGTCACGAAGAGTCGGACACGACTAAACGACTAAACAACAACAACAACAAGTGATGCTTAATGGCACAGATGCTCCTGTGTTAATATGGGCTCTTGCTCCCAGTCTGATTATAGGCATGGGTGTTGCTGGCTGAGGGATCATCTCAACTCATTCCAGCAGATTCATGAGGCCTGGGAAGCAACCCTTCCTAAGAGGGAAAGCTAGGGGAAGGCATTGGGTGGTGTTCAACCCAACATTTATTCTAGTGCAATGACTTTTGGCTACGTAGTGCAACTTCTCTGCCCTCTCCTCTCCCAATGTACACCCCCTAAATCTGCTCTGGGGTTTTACCCAACCCACTGAATCAGATTTAGGAGGTGCATGGAGAGAGGAGAGGGTGCCCAGCTAAAACTCATTGCACTAGCACAACTGTTTCGTTGAATATTACTCACCCTAGATGGCCACCACCATGCAGTGGCGTAACATGGGTTGCTGGTGCCCGGGGCAAGTTGACTATCCTCGGCACCGCCCACTGATAGGCTGGAACAAAGGGGCAATAGCTCAGTGAGCTCCCCAAGTGGCAGCTGTGGCAGCCCATGAGCATCAAACACGGCAGAGAGTGGGACAGGGGATTAGTCGGGAGTGGGTACTGTTCTAAAGTCCACGGACAGGACATCTTAACAGCAGTCTGTCAGCCAAATCTGCTCCTCAGTCTGGCTACACAAACATTGGGAGATTTTCTGTGTGAGCGGGAGGGAGTGCTATTTTTTTAATTATAACTACTTACTTTTCGTTTTGAAATTTTGCACCCCGAAGAATTTTGTGTCCATCGAAAACCACTCCTGTGGCCCTGCCCATGCTATGCCACTGCCACCACGCCCTCTGAGTGTAGGGTCCTCTAGATTTACTCTTCCCATTCGATTAAGAGTGCTTCCGAGCATCATGGTCAAATTGGGCAAATCTAAGAATAACAGATCCTAGTCCAGGGGATCGGACTTGGATACGGCCCAGCTCTGCCTTGCTGTCCCTGCACCCTTGGCTTTCAGCTTTCTCCCAACATAGCCATTGCCACACCTTACCCTTGGCAGCGCTGTACCTTCTGTCCATCTTTCCTTCCCTGGGCAAACACCTCTGTTTGCACCTCAGCCCAGTTTCCCCTCTTCTCTCCTTGAGATCTAGCAAAATGGCTGGGACCAAAGCAGTTCTGTAGATGGCAACCTCACCGGCAGTAGCAGGTATGAAAGTCTCTAGTACTTGCTTTGCTTCTGTAGCCATTCACAGTTCTAGCCACTCTTCTGACTTGCTCTTTCCCAGCAGTGATGGAATTAAGCAGAGTTCTGTGCCTTCTAAGAGAGAGGGTTGGCCACTGTGAGAACAGGATGATAGTCTTCATGGGCCATTGGCCTGGTCCAGCAGGCTCCTTTTGTGTTCTTAGCAGCATAGCACCACTCCAGAAACTGAGGGATAGCTCAGTTGGTAGAGCATAAGACTCTTCATCTCAGGGTTGTGGGTTTGTGCATCAAGAAAGATTCCTGCATTGCAGAAAGGTGGACCTTCCAACTTTACAATTCTATGATTCTATGACTTCACCCACTCCTTTGTGGCTTCTGGGGGTGATGAGAGTGAGAGAGAGAGCTGTTCTTTCCACTGCCATAAGGCTCTGAGCCCCACACATTTCTTTCACGTACCCACTTTGCACTGTGTGCCCTCCTGCACATGATTGGCTAAGGTGAAGCCAATCACATCTGCAGAGCAACCTCCTGAAAAGCAAATTCTGTCTCTTTAAATGTAATACAAGGGTTTTTTTATTTTAAAAAAAACACACACCAAGAAGAAGAATTGACAAGCTCCCTCGCTCTCTCAGAAGAGTGAGAAATTTTCATTGATTGATTTCTTCATGGCTTCTTAAACAGATAATTAATTCACCACCAACCTCCGGACACTCCGTAGCTAGTCGTTAATATTGTAAATTCAGATATACTTCAATAATCGCCTGACCCCCCCGTCACCCTGTAATAGATAGCCATGGCGCTATGCTGATGTGCTGCTGGGGGGTGGGGGAGCAAATCAATTTGAGAAGACATGAAGGGATCACCTAGTGAAAGGAAGCTATTGATTCTCTCTTATAAGCCACTGCTATAATATTTATTCTTTTGTAAACAGAATTAACCCGGCACCATGGGTCATTCCTATTGAGTAGCATTCTTCGTGTTCATATAGTAATACAGATTGTAGCAGACAAGGTGGAAACAACAGACAAGACATCAAAACCACACCACTTACTTCGAACATGCTTGTCACGGGCCTGTTGCTCTTTGGAGAGGCCATTCGGCAACCACAGAGATCTTAACAAATTAACCACTTCTAAGGTTGGGGATCTGTACGCAGATGAAGCTGCAGCGGGGGGTTGCATGCTGCTGAGCGGACAATTGCACAAGGATGCCATTCTGCTGAGTATCACCAAAGCAAGGACGTGTATCCAAGCCAATAGATCTTGAAGGCGAGCCAGTGCAACCATTGATAAGGCACAGGCATCCAACTAGACATCCTAAGGGATCTCAGTGTAAGGTAAAAAGGTAAAGGACCCCTGGACGGTTAAGTCCAGTCAAAGGCGACTATGGGGTTGCGGCGCTCATCTCGCTTTCAGGCCAAGGGAGCCAGCATTTGTCCACAGACAGCTTTCCGGATCATGCAGCCAGCATGACTGAACTGCTTCTGGCACAATGGAACACCGTGACGGAAACCAGAGCGCATGGAAACACCATTTACCTTCCCGCCACAGCGGTACCTATTTGTCTACTTGCGCTGGTGTGCTTTCGAACTGCTAGTTTGGCAGGAGCTGGGACAGAGCAACGGGAGCTCACCCCATTGTGTGGATTCGAACCGCCAACCTTCTGATCAGCAAGCCCAAGAGGCTCAGTGGTTTATACCCACATCCTTTATCTCAGTGTACAATCTTTCTGTGTCATACATAGCTCCTCCCCACACGTTGTATTTAATAGCCCTTCTTTCTGCTTCCTGCTGCCTTTACGTACTCAAAGCTTGAGCATGAGGCAGGCTGAACACTCTGCTTCACACTGCACATTTTGGAGCGCACTGTTATTGTCCAACACGCCCTGGCTCTAGATAGAATTGCTGCGTGAAAGGCAGCATGAGGCCATTGTGAGATGATCCTCACCATCGCCGCTCCGCTGCTGACCAGGCAATTGATCAGAGCTGTCTGGAGTGGCATGCTGTAGCCATTTCCAGACATGACTACAGTGGTTCCCAAACGGCTTAGTTGTCAAACAAATCGGCTGCCAAACACTGCAAGCCCTGAAGTAGGTGTTCCGATTTGCGAACACTTTTCAGAAGCTGAACGTCTGACGCGGCTTCTGCGGCTTTCAGTTGAGTGCAGGAAGCTCCTGCAGCCAATTGGAAGCCGTGCCTTGGTTTTCAAACCATTTCGGGAGTCAAAGGGACTCCCAGAACGGATTAAGTTTGAGAACCAAGGTACCACCGTACTGTATTGTGGTCACATCCACAGCACACAATTAAAGCACAGGCATGGTTTCCCCTCAAAGAATCCTTCGAACTGTAATTTACCCCTCACAGAGCTACAATGGTACCTCTACAGTACTTACAAATAACTCTACTTACGAATGTTTCTATTTACAAATGGAGCTCCGCCCGCCATCTTGGATGCGGTTTAGATAGGATTTTTTTCTACTTACAAATTTTTAGATAGGGTTGCTTCGACTTACGAATTTTTTCTCCCAATGCATTCCTATGGGATTCGACTTACACTTTTTTTGGAACACATTAAATTCGTAAGTAGAGGTACCACTGTACAATTTCCAACGCCCTTAAACAGACTACAGTTCCCAGGATTCTTTGGGACTTTACGTACTTTAAAGGGATGTGGTTGATGGGACTGATGTGGGCCTGTCTGAAGACAGCTCGGAAATTTCGGTCATCCTAGCTGCCATAACTGAGGAGCAAAGACTCTCCCAAAGCTGAGGAGATGGAGGAGAATGCATGGCAACAAGCTAGGCCCTTGCAGAACATGTTCCCCAAGCATGAGACAAGCCTGAGGGGACAGGAAGGAGGCAGCGGGCTTGTAAGGATGAGCTGGCATGGAATGTGGCAGTGAATGCCAAGGTCTGACCCTGATCTTTGGAGGGGGCCTTGACTGTCAGGGATGAGTTCCAGAACTTTCCTGCGCCGGCTACTTGCTCGTCCCTATAAAGGGCCAGACGTAAGGTTCTTTTCTGCTTGGCTCGGTTTTCCCTCTTCCTTCCTGCTGGAAGTCAAGGAGAAATTAGACTGTCAAATTGGGGCAGAAAATTGGAAAGGGACAGAGAACGCTAAAGAGAGGCCAAGGAGCCTGGCCTGCGAAGGGCTCCTGCGCAGAGCGAAATCCCTAATTAAAAGACAGACAGACCCATTCAGAGGGAAGACAATGAGGCAGTCTGTCGAGCAGAACCGGGAAGCCATGAAAGGAGGCTGGAGCCGCCGCATCTCCCCTCGGAGCCTTGCAAAGGGCTTCACTTCATGGGGAGACCCCAGCGGCCCACCTTGGCTTGCCGCCCTCTCTGCACCAAGATGCGGAGTCACCTCCATACAAAGAGATTTGCATCTTCCCATTTGCGAGGGAGAAGGTGGTGGAGGTCAGAGGCAAAGCCGGCTCAGCAATTCCTTTTGTGCTTCCTGCTCATTTTCGTCCTCGCTGTTGCTCAATAGTTAAACTCTCTTTACCCTCGGAGGGGGGCACCTGGGGTCAGGTAAATGAAAGCGGCCCAGAGGGCAGCGTTTCTATGGCTGTAAAGAAGAGCAAACCCTGACTTGCTGGGAGGGGGGGGGAGAATGGGACGCAGGCAGAGCCTTGCCCCGTCTTTTCCCTGGGTCAGTTCCCCGATCCTTCTCATCAGACAAGCACCCTCCTGGCCTTTCTGCTTGAGCAGAACCCCTGAATGTGTTAATTAGCCGCAAGCCGGTGCCCCAAAAGGGCAAGGAGAGGAAGTGCAGTGTGAATCATAGGACAACTATGGAAAACTTGGCCTCTCTTCACACTTTGCTTGGCAAGAGGTTGCGGTGGGAGCAGGCAGGATGCTGAGTTCTTCAAATGCCCCTCCTCTAAAGAACTCTTGCTGGCTCACGGTATACTCCACACACACAACCTTTGGCTGGGAGAAGCCAGGCTGGGAGTGAGGAGCATTGGCCAGGCCTGGTGCTTCCAGGAAGGGAATTCTGAGCCTGTCAATCTCCTAGAAAGGCTTCACCGATTGACAGACGACAGCGGAATTTAAGACAGGGCTCTCTCCGGAACACGATTTCCAGCATCCTTAGGCAGCAGCACAAAGCTAGATTCTCTGTAGTTCAAGCATTCTACTCGTGAGTAAGTAGAACGCTCAAGCAGGGGTGAGCAAGCTAGGTCTGCACCCCACTTTAGATTTCCCTTCCTGTTGGACAATCAAGGGGAAACTTTTAAACTGGTTGCTATATAAAAGACTAACTGAGTGACGGGAAACTAATTGTGGAAGGCCACTGGGTTTTTAAAAAATCGGTTGCTGGGTTGATGTTTCTTCCCAGAAAGCCAGAAGAAGCATTATGCTGAGCTGCACATACTGGCAGAATCAGAAATTAGGCCTGAGTTATATGGCCAACCAGCTAACTAACTGTCATCTACGCAGTCCTGTTTCTATTCCTCTAGGGTTATTTTCATCCATTGTCATCAAAGCCATTGCCGTTGTTTTTATCTGTAAGTTGTCTTGAGTCCTATCAGGAGAAAATGTGGTACAGTGGTACCTCGGGTTTATGAACACAATTGGTTCCGGAAGTCTGTTCATAAACTGAAGCGTTCATGAACTGAAGCGAACTTTCCCATTGAAAGTAATGGAAAGTGGATTAATCTGTTCCAGACGGTCCGCGGAGTACTTAAACTGAAGCGTTCATAAACTGAAGTGAACTTTCCCATTGAAAGTAATGGAAAGTGAATTAATCCGTTCCAGATGGGTCCATGGCGTTCGTAAACTGAAAATTCGTAAGCCGAGGTGTTCGTAAACCGAGGTTCCACTGTATATAAATAAAGATGATGATAATAATGATGATGATAATAATAATAATAATATACTCAAGAAAAAAGAAGAAGGAATAGCCACTATAATAATGAGTATAGTGAGTGCTTTAAAAGAGTAAAGGGTAACTTAGGGCAGATATTTTTTTCAGTTTACTTTAAGTTATCTCTTTATTTCACCCTTCAGCAATAGGCACCCGATTCTGTTCTACTTATCATCATAATTGCACAGTTAAAAGACTCATTTCTTCTTTCTGCAGGCACACAAACATGCAACTTTATTGCTGACTTGGTAGAGAATAGAACTGAAACTGAAAAGCAGAGCAAAGGAAATTTCAAGTAGTGGCGTCACACTCTAGCCCAGAATGCAACATTCTAATATTTAACTCTTCAAGGGTCATATTCACAGGCTGTTGTTTTTTCCAGGCTCGCTTACAGGGTGATTGTGATCATGAGGAATCCGCTCTCAGTCAGGGAAAGTCTTGAGTGAGCAAGATTTAAGGGGCGCTCTTCCCCCCAAAGGCTTTATTTGTGCGCTCACCCGGCCTTATTCACTGAATTTTTCAGAGGGCCCCATTCTTATTTCTCTCCCGTCCTTAAGGCAAGCTGTCATTCATTAAACGGAAGCTGGCATTATCAAATATGTCACAAATTAAAGAAGACAATTCCCCTTAAAAAGTCTGGCGATGGGGCTGGGTCAAAAGTATGATCTGCCACATGACATCCATCAGGCCAATAAAAAGTCGAGAAAGCTCGATGGTATGAAACATGTTATGAAAACTGTAGATTAAAGTGCAATATGAGTTGCAGAGGTGCTCAAATATATAATTCAGGTATATATTCATTTTCTATATATATATTTTTTGTTTTAGCATTTTATTCATTTTTTTAATATTCGTACAATTCCCCTCTTCCCCACCCCCGCTCTAATACGTAGATATTCCATACATTTTGGAACTGGACAGAAGTGCCATAAATAGCAGCTTCAATGTTACTTTGTCCCCCAACCCAGTCATTTTTTAACTTAGTTTCTCCCCCTTGCCTTATCCCTTTCACATCTTGGGCAAAGGGGGCAAAGGGACCGTGTAGAGCGGACAATTCACTTTCCTTACTTTTCACTATACCTGTGAATTCCCTTTTCCATATACCATACACTGAATGCCTCTATTTCACCAGATCCTGTAGGGAAAGTGTATCACTGCTGCTTCCTGCCTGTGCACTTTCAAAGACATTGGCTGGCTTCTACTGAAAGGGGAGTCTGCCTGCTGCAGTTGTGCTTGGAAACTGATGACCTAGATCAGTGGGAGCAAACCTTTTACAGACCAAGTGTCCAAAAGATAAAGGTGAAGGGGCCCCTGACCATCAGGTCCAGTTGTGTCCGGCTCTGGGGTTGCGGCGCTCATCTTGCTCTATAGGCCGAGGGAGCCGGCGTTTGTCTGCAGACAGCTTCCGGGTCATGTGGCCAGCATGACAAAGCTGCTTCTGGCGAACCAGAGCAGTGCACGGAAACGCCGTTTACCTTCCCGCCGGAGCGGTCCCTATTTATCTACTGATGTGCTTTCAAACTGCTAGGTGGGCAGGAGCTGGGACCGAGCAACGGGAGCTCACCCCGTCACAGGGATTCGAACCGCCGACCTTCTGATCAGCAAGCCCTAGACCAGGGGTCAGCAAACTTTTTCAGCAGGGGGCCGGTCCACTGTCCCTCAAACCTTGGGGGGGGGGCGAACTATATTTTGAAAAAAATACATGAATAAATTCCTATGCCCCACAAATAACCCAGAGATGCATTTTAAATAAAAGGACACATTCTACTCATGTAAAAACATGCTGATTCTTGGACCGTATGTGGGCCGGATTTAGAAGGCGACTGGGCCGCATTCGGCCCCCGGGCCTTAGTTTGGGGACCCCTGCCCTAGACTCTGTGGTTTAACCCACAGCGACACAAACCTTTTACAGACCAAGTGCGCAAACTACAACCCAAAACCCACTTATTTATCGCAAAGTGCCAACACAAAAATTTGCAGCATTTTTCCATAATGGGGGGAGATGGTCCAGAGTTGTTGAGCGGGGGGGGGTTGCCCAGGGCTGTGGAGCTTTATTAGGTGTGCTCTAGGGTGCATTCCCTGCTCACAGTGGCATGGGGGGGGACGCACAACTCTGCCCGACACTGCTCCGGGCGGCAAGCGCTCTAGGGAGCATTTCCTGCTGGGACGATGTCACACGTGCCCACAGAGAGGGCTCTGAGTGCCCACTTTGGCACGCGTGCCATAGGTTCACCACCGCTGGCCTAGATAGACCCAGGGTGTAACTCGATAAGCATGGTCTCATGCTGGTCTTTCCAAGTTAGAGGGTATAGCTCTTACTCCTTGTTACTACCACCGGGGGGCACTGCAGGAAAAAGCATGGTAAAAAAAAGCCTTTTCTCCACTATTGCGATAAGAGGCTGTTGTGGAAAGCTGTGTAAGGTACTGGAGTTAGGGAGTTAGGCAGCGAAAATGCCTAAGGCAATAATGAATGATGTTGCGTGATCTGGAAAAACAAGTCTCTGTGGTCCATAACGCTTGCCTCAACTATAAAACAAACATTACCTCCATCTCCTCCTCATTCTTCTTCAGCTTGGCTTGGAATCTAAGCTGGAGAAGAATTATTCTCCTATTCAGAAAGCCCCCAAACCTCCTCCAGCCCCTCTCGTGTTCCTGTTCATGCAGCCTGGGGAAGGAAAGTCGTTCATTTCGCAAAATATTTTACAGCTAGCCCATTCCCTAATGCCACAATTTGTCCAGGGTGCTCAATCTGCGATAATCAGTGTGAGGCTCCTGTCATCAAAACACCACGACAGTGCTTCTTACTTAAGAGTAAGGAAAAGGAGTTTCCGGTAATGGCAGATGGCATTACAGGCTTGGCGTAAAGGCCAGGAGTCAAGATTGCAAGATTCATGAGCAATACAACATGTTCGCAACCAAATGAGAGCGACGAAGATGTCCTGACAACTGGCACACCCCACCCACCGAGCTTTTAAAGGCAAGGCAGGGCAAGCTCACTCGCAGGACTCTCGCAAACACACTCCAGCCGGCCGGGTATGTCTGATCCCGCCTGGCTCTTGGCAGCAATGCTGTGTCTTCTTCCCTCTGCCTCCAACTCTACTGCCTTCTCCTCCTCTTCAGCCTCTCTCTCAGGCTGATCAAAATCCTCCCCAATGTGGTGCTCTGCTGGAGGGGTGGGGGAGAGCTGGCAGATCAGCTTACCTCTCTCTGACATCTAGAGTCCCAAGGACAGTCTCTCCTTCACCCCTGGGTGCCAGTCTTCCAGTCTTCCAGCCCCCATTTACTCCTTCTTCCTCCTCCTCCATCTGGGGTTGACAAACTAGGCCAGACCCAGGAGGTCATGATGATCAGCTGGATATGGGAAACAAAGGCAAAGTGTGCACAATGGGGTTGACTTAGATCAGGGTCGGCAACCTAAGGCCCATGGGCCAGAAGCGGCCCACGGAGGCCATTTAACTGGCCCACGAGCCACCCCCCGAACCGAGCCGCCCGCTCAGCGAGTCCCCATGCACTGGGCTAAACCAGCGTAGTACAGCGTAGGGACTTTCTTCTGCGGCTCCGGAAATCACTTCTGCACAGGCATGATTTTTGGTGTCTGGGCATGCGCAGAAGCGATTTCCGGCGCCATGAACATGCACAGACACAATTTCCAGCATTGCGCTGCGCCAACCTGGCCCATGGAGGATCTCCGTGGGAGTGATCCGGCCTATGCCCAGTAAGCCTTGCCGACCCCTGACTTAGACTGTTTTCTAAGCACTTCCCAATCAATCTAGAATTGTTCAGGTCTTGGACAGGATGTTCTGTGAGTCAATCAGCTGAGAATACAAGGATAGCCCAACACATTAGTGTCTTACTGGACATATAAACTCTAAGGTGTGTACATTGTGTTGGAACTGAAGTGGGGTACCTCAGAAGGAATTTCAGGTTTGTCAGAGATGAAATAGGATCTGTAAAAGGTGGGGTGATGATGATGATGATGATGATGATGATTATTATTAATTGAATTTATATAATGACCTATACCTGGGGGCCTCAGGGCTGTCCACAGAATAAAATCAAGATATAAAACCACAATATACATACTAAAAATATAAATAACAACCCAATAGCCCATCCGCCCCACACAAAAAAAACACATTTTAAAAGGGCAAAGGGTGTAAATCAGATCAACCAAAGGCCTGGTTAAAAAGCAAGATTTTTGCCTGGCGCCTAAAGGTATATAATGAAGGCACCAGGTGAACTTCCCTGGGGAGAGCATTCAACAGATGGGGAGCCACTGCAGAGAAGACCCTGTTCTCGTGTTGCCACCCTCTGGACCTCTCGTAGAGGAGGCACACGAAGAAGGGCCTCGGAAGATGATCTCAGGGTCTGGGTTGGTTCATATGGAAAGAGGTAGACAAGCATCTGCTAAAAGTAAAAGTAATGTTTTTTAAGCTTACCATGTAAAGGTAACACCAGGGTAATGGGGGAAGCAAGAGTAAACACCATACTGTGGAGAGGGCAGAGGGAAAGCTTTCTTGTGACTGGCAGGTCAAGCTTGTAATTAGAGGGAGGGGTTTTACCTCTTCTTTCTCACTACCCCCTTAATAATCTTTAAAGGTGCCTGGTGCAAGAGTTTTTAGACCCATTTGTGTGCAATTTGGCAGGTTTATTAGCCAGGGAACATTGCGTGCAATTTTCAGACCAATTCCACGCTAAACGCAAGGGTAGATTAAGTTGTTCCTTTGGTACCCGCTCCCAAACTGTAATAGCTGCTCTTGCAGGAAAACTACCGTAACAATCGTTCTGAAACTTGAGATACAGCCCCTCAGGAGGCATGATATTGCCAGCAAATTTCACCCAATTCTGCCTCAAACTTTTTTTAAAAAAACCCAACTTTAAATGGGTCCAGCACAAAAACTTCTGGATCTATTAACCTGTAACGTGGCAGGCACTATCCACTTTTGGAAGGGCTACTACTCTACCTGCAAACCCACCCACCCCTTTTGTTAAAACGCAAAACAAACCTCAATGATGAAATTGGGGTGGGGGGGGCAGCAAAATGGAGTCAGATAGACCCAAAGCCAAACTGGGCAGCCTTTAAAGTACATCAGACTGAGATAGGCCAAACTAGGGTCCAAAGTGAATCTTGTCATTGGTGCACATAGCTGATAAATCATTCTCATGTCCCATAGGAAAGGTTTGCAGGAGTACTCAGTTACTTCAAAACATAACACAGGGACTAGGACTGTCAGATCAAAGTTTAAGAATTAAGGAGAATATCAATTCTGCAGTGCTTGAAATAAGAGGCCTTCACCATAATTGAAGTAGAAATCTGGAACACTCATTATGTTGTATGTATTATTTTTAGGACTGCTAGGTTTAATTGATTATTTGGTTCATCGACTAAAAGCATGCCCCAAATTAATCAGGCTATAGCTGTTATATACAGAGATAGACAGTTTTTAATGAAAGTGCTTATAAAAATTGCAGAGGCAAAAACCATCTTAATAGAGGCATCCTTCCTTCTCTAATACACAGGAGGGAATGCCTCTCCTAAAGACCATACCAGCAATGACATAATCCAAAATTCTACCTTCTGAAACTCTGTTTGTACCTATATGCAAGTGTTATCAATTAATCGGCTACAATTTCTTTGCTGCATGATCTTTTGCTGCTTTGATTCTGTCGCTGCAGATTTTGTAACAACTACAGAAAACTCCTGATTTAGGCTCGTTGGCGCTGTGGGTTAAACCACAGAGCCTAGGGCTTGCTGATCAGAAGGTCAGTGGTTCGAATCCCTGCGACGGGGTGAGCTCCCGTTGCTTGGTCCCAGCTCCTGTCAACCTAGCAGTTCGAAAGCACGTCAAAGTGCAAGTAGATAAATAGGGACCGCCACAGCGGGAAGGTAAAGGGCATTTCCGTGTGCTGCTCTGGTTTGCCAGAAGCAGCTTTGTCATGCTGGCCACATGACCTGGAAGCTGTACGCTGGCTCCCTCAGCCAATAATGCGAGATGAGCGTGCAACCCCAGAGTCGGTCACGACTGGACCTAATGGTCAGGAGTCCCTTTACCTGTATGACATGCGATCACACAGGCCCCGAACCTGGAAGTAACCCCCAAATTGTCATAAAGAAAAGGGGCAGGGTGGGGATGGGGCTGCCTTAAACACACGCCACGAACGCACACAAGGGTCCGGGACAGAACCCCTGCGCAAAAGGAGGATTGCCTGTATCACTAAATGCCACACCACAGAATAGGAGACTCTGCTGCTCTTCCAATACAACATAAATGTTATGTTGTTATGTCGTGAGTGCGATTTCAGCTCTTTGTGAAGTCAGCTCTGAGTAGTGAGTCAGCATACTAGCAAGGAACTGCTAGGAGTCAAGTATAAGAAGAACAATCTTCTTTATTACAGTAGGAATCTTGACTAACTGGAGGGAAAGGGTGAGCTCCTTTTATACTCTCAGGAGCAGGGGTTGGGGAAAGGATACATTTAGATTTTGGCGGGACCCTATCAGAGTGAGGATCCAAATTGTGCTAACAAGTTAACCAATAGCAACTGTCACCGCACCCATTTGAATCGCCCTGGAGCGGGAAAGGTAGTTACAGGACTACCAGAGGAACTCATGTACACAAATTAAACCAATACATAACAATAAACATTGGGAAGGCTTCTTTTGAAACTGAAGTCCCCGAGCCAAAACATGCTGATCTATCCATCAGCCTTATTCTGAACCGCCTGACAGGCACCTTATGCAGAGATTTTTGAGGCCCTGGACCAATGGAGCCCCATCTTGCTTTGCCTTGGAGAAGTGTATTGTCCCTCCTGACCCACCGTAATCTCTTGCCGGCAATATCGTCCCCTGGAAGAAGGCTCCTGCTTTTACTGGAGCACTGCTACAAAGGAAAGTGCTTACTAATCTATTGATCGTAGGCCCACACAAGCACACACATATTACTGCTACATTTTGGTGACAAATTGATAAACTGCATCTTCTCTGGGTTAAAGATTTGATCTCATTCACTTAATCCACTATCAATAAGATATTAATCGTGCACCGACCCACCGTGCTCCTCATCCGCCTACAAATCCAATAATCATTTCAGAATTCACAGCCGAGTAGGACACTTGCTTCAAACAATTAATTTTAGGGGAGTCTCATTTATTTTCCCTATAACCCTGTTCTCTCTCCCTTGGCTTGTACACACAGAGACACACATACACAAACACGCACTGCCCTGCTGATGCTTCCACTCAGCCATGTTGGAAGGAAGGAAGGAAGGAAGGAAGGAAGGAAGGAAGGAAGGAAGGAAGGAAGGAAGGAAGGAAGGAGATTTCCCCCGCGCTGCAGGGCACAAGATGTTTTGTTACCCAAGTACTTGCTTGCTTGCTGACATTCTTCTTCTGCCCCGGTCAACAAACTCCACAAGCTTTATGAAGTGGAAACTGATCAGCCTGAGATACCTTCCATGCTAAACCTTGAAGAAAGGCAAATGGCACCGTGGCAGATTCAGTCTGCCCAACTTTGCTTGGTTCAGAAGTACAAGAACCAGGTGCCCTGAACGATTTCCTCCCCTTTGCAGCCCACTCAAAATGTTCAACAAAAACTCATGCAACAAAGCAAAACTCTTTAGGCTGATGTTCCTGGAGCATCGTCCCTTGAGGTTCCACACTTTCCGCCAACGTTGCTGCTTCCTACGTCTACAGTGTAGAATTGCTGCCCTTTCTACTTCCAGCTTAGAAACCACCTGAGCCCAGCAGGTCAAGCCGGCGATACGATCTCAAATGCAATGGAAATCCATTCACAAAATGTTAAGGATTCGACTCCTGGCTAAATCCCAGGAAAGGTATTCCATGCCCCAGGCAACCGCATTTGTTTGCGTGCAATGTACGGAAGGGATAAAGTACATTTTGGGGGTGAGAAACTTTTGTCCTACATTTTAGGTTTCTGAAAGAGAAATACCAGTATATTTCACATTAATGCTCCCTTTCCTAGACGAGTCCTGTGAAACCTGGTAGACTTAACTTTCAAAGAAGCATGTTTAGAGTTACAGATTTAATTTACATCTCCAGTTCATGATTCAGTTATAATTTTCAGGTGCTGCTGGCAGAAGTGTGTGTGTGTGTGTACTAATTAATAATGGAAACCCCATATAAAAAAGAATTTATTTCTGTGTACATTTGTGATACTTCATCTACAAACCACCCTTTGTTTTATTAGTGCAGCCTTCCATATGTTTTGGCCTCTGAGCGCCCTCAGTCCCATGCAGCATGGAGAGAAGTCACAAACAGTGGGACTTACAGGCCAAAACATCTGGAGAAAGCTGCACTAGTAAAATATCTGCGCATGAGAATGGCAACTGTTGATGCCAAGTGCAAGCGGCGGCTTTAGATGGCCATTTCCATTACAGGAAGGAAGGAAGGAAGGAAGGAAGATGATAGATGATAGCATGGGCGTACCCAGTGAGGGGTAGGGGGGCAGCTGCCCCCCCGAGAAGCAAAAAAAATTAAATGGTTATAAAGTGATGAAACGAAACAAAATTAGGTAGGGCGATGGCGAATAATCAGTTGTTTACCACACTGAAATGGTGTAAAAACCAAGAAGTATCTAGAGCCACCTAGCGACTGGTAGAGGAATCTGTGTCAACCAGCCATTGGGATTCAAGGGAGGGAGAGGTCTCTAGTGGGCTCTAGCAGAGAGAAGAGGGAATCTTCTAGAGGGGTCTAGTGAGTTCCGCGTCACTAAACTGAGCCGCCCGCCGCTAAACTGAGCCGCCCGCTATTAGTTTACCTTCCTATTTACATTTAGAAGACAACGAGGCTGCCTAAATGGATAAAAGAAACTGGTTCCAAAAAGGTAAGTTAAGTAATTTATGTAGAAAATTAAATTTTAAAGGGTAAAGACCTGGCTCAGAAGTACAATGGGAGAGGACAGACTGACTGGCTTGTGTTTGATGAGCGTCCATTGGAAATTCTTCAAGGAAAATCAGGACTGGATTGAAAGGAAAGTTTTGAACAAGTTTTCTTCAAACCCAAGAAAAATGATATTAGTATAAGACATGTAACTAGAATTAAAAAAAAATTCAAGAAAATAATTGTAATAACTACCGTAATAAAGCACTGCTATAATTATATATAATTTTCTTTAAATTTTGGTTTCATTCGCCTTTTCCGTGCTGAAATGTCACAACCTGAACGACCATGGCTTGCCCCCCCCCTAGTTTTGATCCTGGGTACGCCCCTGGATGATAGATAGATGATAGATAGATAGATAGATAGATAGATAGATAGATAGATAGATAGATAGATAGATAGATGATAGATAGATCTCACTACCCTGCCCCCCAGAGGATTCTGTTTGCAGTTTTTAAAAACAAAAAGAATGGAAATTATTGTTATTTTTTTATTGAGTTTATATACTGCCCTATATCTACCCAGGGATGTATTCATTGTCAGATCTAGTTTGGCTGGGTAAGCAGTTGCTGCAACAGAAGAGAAGAGCCCATCGTGGAAACCTCCTGTTTAACTGGAAAGACTTCTCCCCTCAAAAGTGAGGGGAAAGGGAGAGCCGAAGACAGGTGTTGGGATGACTATAACTCATCCTTCACAAAGTTGTCAGGAAATGCAGAATTTGAGTCGCTTTACTGGGAGCTAGTTGGCTCACTTTCGTCTTCAAAGTTATTTCCCCTATCCAGTATACCTGAAAGACACTGAGGTCCAGCTCCAAGGGCATTCTGGCAGTTCCCTCACTGCAAGAAGTGAGGTTACAGGGAACCAGGCAGAGGGCCTTCTCGGTAGTGGCACCCGCCATGTGGAATGCCCCCCCCATCAGATGTCAAGGAAATAAACAACTATCTGACTTTTAGAAGACACCTGAAGGCAGTCCTGTTTGGGGAAGTTTTTTTAATGTTTGATGTTTCATTGGGCTTTTAATATTCTGTTGGGAGCTGCCCAGAGTGGCTGGGAAGGCCCGGCCAGATGGGTGGCGTATAAATAATAAATTGTTATTATTATATTACTATTATTATTACTAGTTGAAGCATTTAAGAAAAGGTACCAAGCCCTTAACCCACCCTCTAAACGCAGGGAGAGAGAAAAAGCAGAAAAGACAAGCGGAATCTCCTAGCTCTGTGCTTGAACAGTTTCCATGCTGGACTCTGGAAAAACAGTGCAAGAAAGCAAACAGCGAGGACACAAAATGGGGTGTGTGGGATTTAGGGAAGAGGGAGATGGAGAGAGAGAGAGAGAGAGAGAGAGAGAGAGAGAGAGAGAGAGAGAGAGAGAGAGAGAGAGAGAGAGAGAGAGAGAGAGAGAGAGAGAGAGAGACTCCCCCCCAAACCCACATGCCTGGCAGCTTGCAAGACAGCCAGAGAGATGAAGCGAAGATTTCACCCTGCCCACAGTTGGTGCGAGAGCTTTCGTCATGGAAGGGGAGTGAAAACTCCCTGCTGCGGGCAGGGAGGAGATGCTGGCTCCAGAGAAGCTGCGACACAAAAGTGTTTGAGCAACAAAAGCCGCAGCAGAACAAACACACTAATCCCTTAATGAGGCGCCTCATCTCCTCTTCCCTGTGTGGGCAGATCCCTTTGGAGACACCCTTTTAAACTCATTCAAAGAGCTCGCCAGGGTCCAATCCAATTACCCTGTACCCCGCAGAGCATCCCTGCATAGAGCGGTCAGGGCACACACGGCCTTTTCAGAGCTGCCTCTTAGTAGTGCTTGTTAATCCTCCCCTCATTAAAGGCCTTTTACCTCCTTCCCGGAGGACTCTTTGGTGCCGCACAAAACTTACCTGCTAAGACTTACCGCCGGTGGCAGATCGGAGGGAGAGTCAGCCTTCCAAAGGGGAGCGATGGGGAGGGAGGCAAACTAGTTTCCAGCCCTTTCAAAGGCTACCCGTAATCTTCTGCAGAGTCTCCTTGGCTCTGGACAGGATCCTTCGGGGGCTTCTGCATCGCGTAGTGTTGCTCCTGCCAACTTGGCAGGCTGCTCAGCTGTTAAAGCAGAGGACGGCAGGGGGGGGGTGTTGGAAGTTTCTCATACAGGTCACAATCCTGCTTTATGGCCAGTGGCAGAAACTCCTGTGAGAAAGGGCACTCAAAGCCTAGCTGTTGTTTTCAAGCAGAGGGAAAAAAATATCTATGCCAGGGATGAGGAACTTGCGGCTCTGCGGATGTTGCTAGACTGCAAGTCCATATCACCACACGAGACGTAACTGGCTGCACTCTTGCAAAATAAAGTATACTATTCACTGTATCATACAATATATTTCAACAGAAATGAGTCATAAAATTCAACGGGAAAAGCAGAAGATCCAGTGGATCAGTTCATACTCTAAACCAGGCATCCCCAAACTTCGGCCCTCCAGATGTTTTGGACTACAATTCCCATCTCCCCCGAACCACTGGTCTTGTTAGCTAGGGATCATGGGAGTTGTCGGCCAAAACATCTGGAGGGCCGCAGTTTGGGGGTGCCTGCTCTAAACAGTTCATGGATCAAGTCTAGACATTTGTACATGTTTGTTCCGCCTGCGTCAGTTCATAAAGTCCCAGTGATCCACATGACATGTATTTTCAGTTCCACAGAATCCTATTCCAAATACAAGGGTTTCCGGAATATTAACCTTGTTTCGCCGTCCTGGGCTTCATCGGTAGAACAGGTTCTGGGTGATGCAAATAAATGCAATGTTGTGATGTCACACATTAAAAGAATAATATGAAACCATAAACAACCGTACATACCAAAAGTGAGGTAACAGGATAGTAAATCTGTGTCATAGTAGTAGCTGTGATAAACATCAACTGTTACAATGTGGGGTTAAATGGACAAACACGATATTGATTTCAATTACAGGTGTCGGCAATCCAGAGATACAGAATTTCTTTCTTAAAGTGACCCTCGTAGCCCAGCAGAAAGTAAAACCAAATTAAACAATGCTTAGGTGTTGTGCATTGCATTTATTTGCATTGCCCAGAACCGGTACTACTATTATATGATACAGTGAATAGTATACTTTATTTTGCAAGAGTGCGGCTGGTTACGACTCATGTGGTTATTGAGTATATTTTCACGTAACCCAAGGTTTGATGCTGCTTTGCTAGATTACAAGTCCAGTCATCCCTGAGCATTGGCCATACTGGCAGGGGTTGATGGGAATTGGAGTCCAACAACATCTGGAGGCCACATCCAGGGCCGGATTTAGGTTTGATGAGGCCCTAAGCTACTGAAGGTAATGGGGCCCTTTATATGTCCAGCTGTCCTTTGTCAACAACAAATTGTTGCTGGGTTTTGTTGTTGTTGTTGTTGAATATATAGAAAGAAGGTAAAGGGACCCCTGACCGTTAGGTCCAGTCGTGGATAACTCTGGGGTTGCGCGCTCATCTCACTCTATACACCAAGGGAGCCGGTGTTTGTCCGCAGACAGCTTCCGGGTCATGTAGCCAGCATGACCAAGCCGCTTCTGGGGAACCAGAGCAGCGCACAGAAACACCGTTTACCTTCCCACCGGAGCGGTCCCTATTTATCTACTTGCACTTTGATGTGCTTTTGAACTGCTAGCTTATATGTGAATCTGGCACTGGCCACATCTTAGCCACACCTAGTCTATGGAGAAGAGACCCATAGGGGAAGTGGGGCCAGCCCGTTCCAGGCTTTGGAGATCTTTGGCTTTTGATCTCTGCCTGAGGATTAGGGTTAGTTGCTGGCTTGTAATAACCTGCTACATTTGTATTTAGAGTAGATGCACAGCATCAAATCTGTTTCTCTAAAAAACCCAAATTGTTTCTCATCTGAAACTCTCTTAGACACTTTGCAAGCCAACTTCAAGGATGGAGTTTCTCGTTTTTCCAGTCCTAAGTTCACTTAAAAAGGGCCTCGTGAAAATTCGCCAGCATCTTAAGGTGCACTCCTCCTAACGTATACATTTTGGCAAGCAGGTTTCCCTAATATGCAAATTTTTCAATGGATAACTCAATCTGATGGACAGATGCCTTTTGGCTTGTATATCATTTGAGTTAAGAACAAATTAGGTAGCTTTGCATTGAAATGCATTGCCGGAGGTTGGAGTAGGGTGGAATCTAGACACATGTTTTAAAAAACCCCGCTGTGAAAATGCTTTTTTTTAAAAAAAAGTTTTTGGGGAAAAACTATTGAATTTGCCATAGCCCACCACCACCATCTACTGTCACATTTGTATAATGCACTTTAAAGGTAAAGGAATCCCTGACAGTTAAGTCCAGTCACGGACGGCTCTGGGGTTGCGGCACTCATCTTGATTTACTGACCGACATTTGTCCGCAGACAGTTTTTCCAGGTCATGTGGCCAGCATGACTAAGCCGCTTCTGGCGAAACCAGAGCAGTGCAGGGAAACGCCATTTACCTTCCCGCCTATTTATTTACTTGCACTTTGATGTGCTTTCGAACTGCTAGGTGGGCAGAAGCTGGAACCGAACAACGGGAGCTCACCCCATTGTGGGGATTCAAACAACCGACCTTCCAATCAGCAAGCCCAAGGCTCGGTGGTTTACACCACAGAGCCACCCGTGTCCCTATAACACACTTTACAACACACTCAAAACGTATTATTTGCAGCTATATGACCGTCGTGGCCCCTTCTGCAATTCTATGATCATATGCTTAAAATGCAAACAGAACCAAAAGAAATTCTTCCATCTACATCCTTGATGGGACAGATCAGGGCCTAACTCGACCTAATGGGGTAGCAGTCGATACCACTGCTCTATTCATGTATGTAGCAGGTGTGTGTCTGTCTGTGTTTTCTCCCTTTGTTTGCACAGCACTGCATTGCTTTAAGCCCTTTCCCCCCTGCTTGACTCCAGCGCTGGAAGTGAGCCAGGCTGGGAAGTAGTTGCTTGAAGTAATGAAGTGCAGCAAGGCAAGGCAGTGAAGGGCTTGCTCCCCTCTCTTGCACATTCCTTCCTGAGAAAACAATAAGCCCGACCCTCACCTACCCACCCCAGCCTCATGTGAACACAAAACAGATACTCTGGGCAGCTTACAGCATACCTAAAAAGATAACAATAACACCAAGCATTATTACTGAATAGGACATCCCTATTTGCATCGGAGAAATGTTGGAGGGGATGCTACTGCGCTGGAAACAAAATGCCACCACCTGACGCACTTGTTCTCCCTTTGATCCAGCTGGGGGAGATCTGCTTGTCTCCAGTTTAAACTTTGCATAGACTAGAGGATGGATTTACATGGCATCAATTGGCCAATCCTTGTGTCACTCAAAGCAGCTCCCTGCTTCTTGCTCCCAAAAGGAGCGTTTTGGGCGGTGGAGAGACCGCTTTTCGGCGCTGCTGGGTGCCTGACCCCGGAATAGTCCTTCTGGGGTTTGGGGGGGGGTTGCGGCACCTAAGCAAAAACCCTTTTTTCTCCCAAAAAGCTGGATTCTCCCCGGAGGGCTGAATCCTGCTTGCTCATGGCTTCGCGATCAACAGGAAGTGTACTCTGCTGATCAGCTGACCTTTGTGTCAGTCACGATACTGCCAATTTAACTGACCTGCATGTTGTTGTTGTTGTTGTTTAGTCTATTAGTCATATTCGACTCAGCGTGACCCCATTACCAGAGCACGCCAGGCACTCCTGTCTTCCACTGCCTCCCGCAGATTGATCAAACTCATGTTCGTAGCTTCGAGAACACTGTCCAACCATCTCATCCTCTGTCATCCCCTTCTCCTTGTGCCCTCCATCTTTCCCAGCATCAGGGTCGTTTCCAGGGAGTCTTCTCTTCTCATGAGGTGGCCAAAGTATTGGAGCCTCAGCTTCAGGATCTGTCCTTCCGGTGAGCACTCAGGGCTGATTTCCTGACGAATGGATAGGTTTGATCTTCTTGCAGTCCATGGGACTCTCAAGAGTCTCCTCCAGCACCATAATTCAAAAGCATCAATTCTTCAGCGATCATCCTCTTTATCAGGCATTCCCAAACTATGGCCCTCCAGATGTTTTGGCCTACAACTCCCATGATCCCTAGCTAACCGGACCAGTGGTCGGGGAAGATGGGAATTGTAGTCCAAAACATCTGGAGGGCCGAAGTTTGGGGATGCCTGCTCTTTATGGTCCAGCTCTCACTTCCATACATCACTACTGGGAAAACCATAGCTTTAACTATACGGACCTTTGTCGGCAAGGTGATGTCTCTGCTTTTTAAGATGCTGTCTAGGTTTGTCATTGTTTTTCTCCCAAGAAGCAGGCATCTTTTAATTTTGTGGCTGCTGTCACCATCTGCAGTGATCATGGAGCCCAAGAAAGTAAAATCTCTCACTGCCTTCATTTAACTGACCTGCATGGAGCAGTTTATTAAGATTTTTGAAAGGTGAAGAAGGTGGGAGGTTTATTTTTAAGTGCTAATCGAATGCTTGAGCTAATAACCATTGGGGCAGGGGGACCAAATAAAAGCAGATGGCCACCCCTAAGAATGGGATCAGGGAAAGGAGTTATTGATCCAAAGGCTGTATGGGAGGGGGTGGCAGGGCAGAGGATATGGCTGTGTACAAACCAGGCACATGGTTCCCCAAAGGATCCTGGGAAATGTAGCTTGCCGCTCACAGAACTACAGCTCCCAGCACAAGCTACAGTTCCCATGATCCTTTAGGGGAAGGCATGCGCCTAAAATATGTGCTACATACACAGTCTTCAAGTGTGTTTGAAGAATGAAGGGAGGGGAAAGTCATAAGCTCACAAAAAGAAAGAAAGAAAAATTACTCGCTCTTTTTTTTGTAGGTTTGCTCCACGTGAAACTAAGAAAAAGTGCAAGCGTTTCATAGTAAGTGCAAGCAAAAATGGGGGGAAAGGCAACATGAGGCTGGAATTTCACACTAATGATTTATCGGTACACATCATACCAATGTCCAATGCATTGGAAAAATGAAAAGAAAAGAAAAAACTCCAGTGACAGACAATCCTGGTGTACCTTGATCTAGAAAAGACCCTAGCAAGAAACTGGATTGTATCGCCAAGGAGTGCTCCCCAAAGCATAAAGAGAACTGTTGTGACAATGAATGTTCTGTTAAATTTTGAGTTCTGTTTACTAGCCTGCCCTGCTTCAGAAGGCTGTGCAAGTAAGAATATTGCAGAGGATGTGTATACAATGTGTGCTGAGTGCAAGGTGAGGACAGTTGGTTAGAGCATGGTCCTGATAATGCCAAGGTTGCAAGTTCAATCCCCGTATGGGACAACTACATATTCCTGCATCGCAGGGGGTTGGACTAGGTGATCCTCAGAATCCCTTCCAACTCTCCAATTCTACGATTTAGGGACAGTGAGGTTTCGGAAATGTCTGACAGGGCAGGAGGGAAGAGTAAGTCAAGCGAGGATCCTTAGAAGCTATGTATTATGGAGGAGACCCATATTTGAATTTCACAATCTATTTTATGTTTCTTCTCCCGAAAGGCAACCAGTTTGAATCAAGGCCATAACGTGGGGAGGGAGATTAATGTTTTCCTAAGCAGAAAAAGAGGGGCACATTTCACGAGGTGCTGAAGGAAATAGGACAACTTATTGTGCCCAACATGTTTCGAGTAGAACAAATCTTCATCAGAGGCGCCTAAAAACATACCCAGGAAAGCCAACCAACGTCAAATAAAATTTATGTCTAAGATTGCAGGCAAACATAACTGAGAACATTTTAGGATATGTTTTTGTCTGTAGAAAGCATTCCTGTGGATTATCAAGATAAACATTATTCCCAGAAATATATCTAAAGCCCACAATTCAGTGGCCTTTGACATCTGAAAGTGGGAGGAGGAGGAGGAGGAGGAGAAACTGAAAGTAGGCAGAACCAGGGCCGGCGCGTCCATCTAGGCAAACTAGGCAGCTGCCTAGGGCGCCAAAATGGAGGGGGCGCTGGCCAGCCAGCCTGCCACTGCCTGGGGCCACCTCCACTGTGCCTGTCAGCTGTTGAGCGGCTTCAGGCCACTCTCCGGAGGCACGCAGCTGTTGAGCAGCTTCAGGCCACTCTCCGGAGGCAGCTGTTTTTTATTTTATTTTTATTTTTATTTTTTCTACTTCTTATTTTTTTCTATTTTACTATTTTTATTTTTTCTATTTATTTTTAATTAATTTTGAGGGGGGGCGGTGCCAGAAGGTGATCTCGCCTAGGGCGCAAAAAACCCTAGCACTGGCCCTGGGCAGAACACTGGGAGGGGCAGAGCCTAGTGGCCTGAAGCTGATTCAAATGACCCCCTCCCTGATCATCAGATTGCCCATTCGTTGAGTGGAGAGGGGGTGGTCTTCATGGGTCTGCTGAGACTTGTTGAGCATGTCTTGCCAAAGACTTTCTCCCTGTTGAAGTAAGATTAGGAAAAACACAGCCAAGAAACACAAATTATGACTGACACCCCTCTTTGGAAATTAAACCAATGTCCAGACTCCGACATTCAAAAACTTCACTTGCAGAAACTTATAGATGTATTAAAACATAATATGTAAATTATATTCACATGTTGTAGTCACATGTTTCACCAAGCATGGGCTTGCAGTCTCTTCTTCTAACTTCCAAATAACTGTATTCTCCCCTCTTTCCAGAGCTCAGCCCTCAGCCTTCTGTATCTCAATTAGGTCATGTCTTGCAGCTCCTCAGAGAGATTTCCACTTTTACCTTCTCCTGGAGCTTTGCTCTCTCTCTTCCAAGCATAGAAGAAGCACTCCAGCACTCCAACGCTCTAGGCAACGTAGCAGTGTTCACAGTGGATTCTAAAACACAGTCATCTGCACTATTCACGACTCCAGCTTTGGGCAAGACATGCACTTCCCACCGTTCAAGGAAACTCCAGAATGGAAAGAAGTTGTGTCCCTTCTTCCTAGGACTTTTCCTTAGGACATCCCTATTTTCATTGGAGAAATGCTGGAGGGTATGGAGTTCTGCGACCCCTGAGCCAAGGCGATAAGTATATACAACCTTTAGAAGACATCTGAGGGCAGCCCTGTATAGGGAAGTTTTTTCCCCCATGTTTAATGTTTTGTTATGTTTTTATATACGTTGGAAGCCACCCACAGTGGCTGGGGCAACGTCACCAGATGGGCAAGGTAATATCATCATCATCATTATTATTATTATAAAGAAATAGGACATCCCTATTTTCACCGGAGAAATGTTGGAGGGTATGAGACAGGGGAATCGGGTATGGGTTTTTAAAAGCATTATTGTTACCAGAGGAAGGCAGTTCTGGCCCCATAAATCAGAGGAAGGCAGCAAGTAGGGCTAGCAATACTTGGAGTGTGTGAACAAACTTCATTTCCTGGGAGACTGGCGTTCAATCACCCTCTGTCATACTTCACTGATCAGAGGTGGACATGAGAGGAGTTCATTAAGGGGGAAGAAAAATAATATAATAGGCCCTCCCTTGTGTATGCACTATTCACGACCCCAGCTTGGGGAAAGACAAGCACTTCCCACCGCTCAAGGAAGCTCCAGAATGTGCTTAATGGAAAGAAGTTGTGTCCCTTCTTCCAAGGACATTTTCTGTGGCAAATGGCACGAACATGGTGGTTTGTTTTTTTGCTGTTGTTTCCCCCCTGCATGAGCTGTTTCCCTCTCGTTTCTGTTTCCTACTTTCTGTTTTCTCTTGGACTTGATACAGCGGTAGATCCAGAAACAGAGAGGTGCTTTTTAAAAGACGAAGAAGTGTTAATAAGCAGCTATGGTGGGGCAGGATTTGACTCAGAACTTTGGCACCGGGCGGCCCCTTAACCTTTTCTCTTCGTGTTGTTTTCCAATTTAAAACCAATTTCCCTCAAAGTTGCTCTTTGCCCTTTGAGGCAAAAGTTTACGGGTACCTGTGTGATTTGTGCATTTTCCCCACATGGGGCAAATAGAAGTTCTGGGTGGTGGTGCTGCTGGGAGCCCCCCCCCCTTATTTCTGTCATTTTGAGTTGTTTTAAACCAGGGGTCAGCAAACTTTTTCAGCAGGGGGCCGGTCCACTGTCCCTCTGACCTTGTGGGGGACCGGACCATATTTTGAAGGGGGGAAATGAATGAATTCCTATACCCCACAAATAACCCGGAGATGCATTTTAAATAAAAGCACACATTCTACTCATGTAAAAACACGCTGATTCCCGGACTGTCCGCGGGCCGGATATAGAAGGCAATTGGGCCAGATCCGGCCCCCGGGCCTTAGTTTGCCTACCCATGTTTTAAACTGTTGCTCATATTGTGTACTGTTGCATTTTCATATTAATGTAGCATTTTAATTGTTGTTTGGGGCAAGGGTGGGTAATGCATCGTAATACTGTATGTACAACAACAACAACGACAACAACAAAGATTGGGAAATCAAGATGAAATCTCTTCAACATCAGGAGATTGAAAACAACTGTAAGAAATTATTTTCATGTCCACTGTGACAATATTCCAACTTGCATATTCTTATTCTCATGAAGACATTGAGATGGCAGACCTATACGAGAACCTCCAAGCGTCCCTATTTTCCAGGGACAGTCCTGGATTTACAGAAGCCATCCTGGTTTCTGATTTGACCCTGGAATGTCCCGCTTTTCCTTAGGATGTCCCTGTTTTCATCAAATAAATGTTGAAGGGTATGGAAGGACGTCCCTATTTACATCAGAGAAGTGTTCGAGGGGATGGAGTTGTGTGACCCTGAAGCTATGGAGATAAGTAACTATAAAATGTTTAGAAGACATCGGAAGGCTACACATTAAAGGTTTTTTTAAAAAATAATAATAATGTTTAATGTTTTATTAAACCAAAAAATTCCTTCCAGTAGCACCTTAGAGACCAACTAAGTTTATCATTGGTATGAGCTTTTGTGTGCATGCACATTATATATATATAACGTAGTTGTAATCTGAAAAATCAAGTAAATAAGTAAATAAAGTAAAATAAAATATAATAATAAGAAGAATTTATTATTTATACCCCGCCCATCTGGCTGGGTTTCCCCAGCCACTCTGGGCGGCTTCCAACCGAATATTAAAAACAGTACAGCATCAAACATTAAAAACTTCCCTAAACAGGGCCGCCTTCAGTTGTCTTCTAAAAGTAAAATAGTTGCTTATTGCCTTGACATCTGCTGGGAGGGCGTTCCACAGGGCGGTAAACTTATTTACTTGGTTTTTCAGATTACAACTTTACAATCACATATCCAACACACAACATAAAAACAAGATTCCAAAGAATCTCCTGGACTTCCCCCCTCCCCTTTGTGAGTCCTATTGGTAATCATTTCCTCCTGCATCTTTTATGATAATCCATATATTTTACCTCTCCATTGTGTCCAAAATCCACCATTAAACTACAAGTGTTATTCCAGTCCTATTAACAATTTTAACTGTTTACAATGGTTTTTAAGATAAATTATAATTCCCCCCCCCCATTCCTTATAAATTTTTTTGGTCTTTCTGATTTCTGATTCTTCCGGTCATTTTAGCCATTGTGGAATAATCCATCAAATTGATCTGCCATTCTTGTTTGGTAGGGACTTTATCTTCTTTCCATCTCTGGTGGAGGCTGGTGGAGTGAGCAGCAGGTTTTCAAAGTCCTTCACAAAGCAGGACAGATCACAATACAGCCATGCATCCATCATTTTACTCATATGCCACCTTATGTTTCTATATATGTTGGAAGCCACCCAGAGTGCCTGCAGCAACCCAGTCAGATGGGTGGGGTATAAATAATAAAAGTAAACGACTTGAAATATTTTCAACAGGTGAATTGGGGAGCAGCTACAAGAGAAGAGGAGAGGAGAGGAGAGGAGAGGGGAGAAAAGACCTGGATCTCCCACCTCAGGTGCCCCAATTTCATAGACTGGCCTTAGCTAAGATGCTCTTATTCACTTCACAGAACTACAAAATCAAGGGATTGATGCTTAAGATACAAACAGGGAGGTGTTGGAAGTACATGCGAGATATTGTTTTTCAATTCTCAGGTACATCTTTAGCCGAAAAAACATATACCCCCCACATGTTAAACTGATGAAGGACAAACTATTGCCGAGTAAGTAGACACAACATTGTGGGGCATAGACCCTCGCACAACAGACACAGAAATAAGCAACTACCGGGCTTTTAGAACACATCTGAAGGCAGCCCTGTTTAGAGAAGTTTTTAAGGTTTTGGGTTTTATCGTGCTTTTAATATTCTGTTGGGAGTCGCCCAGAGTGGCTGGGGGGAATATAAATAATACAGTGGAACTTCGGTTTATGAACACCTCGGTTTACGAATTTTTGGTTTACGAACACCGCGGACACATCATGAACGGATTAATTCACTTTCCATTACTTTCAATGGGAAAGTTCGCTTCAATTTATGAACGCTTCAGTTTATGAACAGACTTCCGGAACCAATTACACCCATGCTTTGGGTTAAGTACGCTTCAGGTTTAGTACTCCACGGGCCCGTCTGGAACGGATTAATCCACTTTCCATTACTTTCAATGGGAAAGTTCGCTTCAGTTTATGAATGCTTCAGTTTATGAACAGACTTCCGGAACCAATTGTGTTCATAAACCGAGGTATCACTGTAAATTGTTGTTGTTGTTGCTGCTGCTGCTGCTGCTGTTATTGTGGTTAATAATAATAATAAATAAATACAATGATCTTTGGAATGAGTTGCATAGAATATGTTAGGTTATTGACAATGATATGTGTCTGTCTTTCTTCTTCTTCTTCTTCTTCTTCTTCTTCTTCTTCTTCGGCGATCATTTGTAGCCGAGTAAGATTGTCTTCCATAAACACGATTTTAACAATGGGTCCGTAAGTGACTGTGGAGGCCAATTCTGGATCCACATGTCCTTCCACAGTGGGGACATAGGTTTCTGGGCGGGAGTTGATCACAATGAGGGTTTGCCAAGCGTGCCTTCCTCTTAGCGTGTTTCTTCTTTTCGTCCTGAGTTCAAGCGTCTTCAAAACCCATGACACCTTTGGTCAAGGCTGTTCTCCAACTGGAGTGCTCGCAGGCCAGTGTTTCCCAGTCGTCAGTGTTTATACTACATTTTTTAAGGTTTGCCTTGAGACAGTCTTTAAACCTCTTTTGTTGACCACCAGCATTACGCTTTCCATTTTTAAGTTCGGAATAGAGTAGTTGCTTCGGAAGACGATAATTGGGCATCGAAACAACATGACCAGTCCAATGAAGTTGACTATATTAGGATAAGAAGAATACACACATTTGCACATGAAAGTCTTTTTTTTTCAACCTGACTTTTTTCTTTCTTTTCCCCTCACTTTGTCTTTTTAAAATGAAATTATTCTAATAAAATGCACACTTTCTTGAGCCACTGGGATTCCAAGCAATTCCTTGACTTGTGCAGGAAACTCTGGCATGGCATTCTCTTCTTCTTCATGCAATATGGTGTGGTCATGGTTTAGGGCAGGAATCAGATGGGCATGAACTAGGTGGATTCTATGAATTTTGGGGGGAGGCAGGTGGTTCCCCCCTTCCATCTCCCATTCCCTGGGACCCCCTTCCCATTGCCTTTGCAGGGAGCGCAATTGGGCACCTCAGCAAATTCAGCAGGCTCCGTCTTGCCTTCCTCACTTTCTCCTGCATCTCTGTGTGGTTCTCGGCAACTTCTCATGCTAGTTATTTCTAATCTCTGTTTGGATCATTAGTGCCTCTTTTAATTTATTTATCCAATTTTACCGCTGGAAACACTTCATGATTTACAGTCCTTTCCTAAGTGCACATATTAATAAGGCTTCTCCCCATTTCCTCAAGAGACAATTATCATGTCCCCATGATGGGAAATGACGGCAAGAACCTAAGGGAGGCAGCTAAGGCCAGATAAATTTGAATAAATTCTAGCTGCTGCTGCTGCTCTTCTGAGAACACAGCTCAGGCTGCCTTTCCAGACGTTTGGGTATCAAGAAACATCGAGGTGGGCAGACCCGAGGACCGCGGAATGTGTTTTGTTTCTTGCCAGAGCCCAGATTTCCACCAACTAGAGACGGATGCAAAATAAATACATATAAAAAAATAAAGAATTCCGAGTCTGGGAATTAATTCTGAGCAGCACAATGGAACAGAACTCACAGTCCTCCCTCCCTCCCTCTCTCTCTCTGACACACAAACACACAATTCTGGTTACCCAAGGCTTTCTTAATTCCAGCAGTATAATTTATGGCACGGGAAGAAATTTGTTGTTGTTGCTATTGTGAAGCAACCAGGAGTCAGAAAGAATAGCACTTACTTCAGCAGTGGTGATGGAGCAGAGTCTTCCACAGGACCCTAGGGCAAAGAGCTAGATTGGGGGCTGCAGGGCAGACCACACAGCGCAGACTTCTAACCACCTTCTGCCCCACAGAATTTGCCATCTGAGGCAACTGCCTGACTCTGCCTCATGGAAGTGCCGGCTCTGAGATGGGCACATTGTATTCTGCATCTGCAATTGAGATTCTGTTATGTTTTCAGAGTGACAACAGGGGACTAACCTACACTCATCTTTTAATACGCTATAAATGTGTTCTTGAAATGTGACCCCAGTGGGCGAGGCAGAGCTGCAAGCCTCCAACAATGGGAAACTCCAATTAAGCTTTATAGACCATTTTAATTTAAAACGTTTAGAACCTCAATGTAGATCCAGCCAGGGAGCCAGGGCCTTTCTCAAACTTCTGTTCCATACCATCCAACACTTCTCTGATGAAAATAGTGACATCCTATTCAATAATAATAATAATAATAATAATGTTATTTATACCACGTGCATCTCACTTGGTTGATCCAGCCACTCTGGGCAGCTTCCAACACACACACACACACACACACACACACAGAGAGAGAGAGAGAGAGAGAGAGAGAGAGAGAGAGAGAGAGAGAGAGAGAGAGAGAGAGAGATACCTTGGTTTATGAACTTAATCCGTTCCGGAAGTCCGTTCTTAAACCGACACCATTCTTAAACTGAGGCGTGCTTTCCCTAATGAGGCCGGTGCCCTTCCGCCATTCGGTTTCCATTCTTAGACTGAGGTAAAGTTCATAGACCGAGGAAAACATCTGGTTTTGCGGAAGTTCGTAACCCGAATCATTCATAAACAGGGCTGTTCTTAAACTGAGGTACCACTGTACATATATAACCATTAAACGTTTGAAAACTTCCCTATACAGGGCTGCCTTCAGATGTCTTCTCAAGCTTCTATATCCTTGACTTGGAGGTCTCATAACTCCATAACCTCCAACCCCTCTCCAATGGAAATAGGGATGTCCTATGGAAAAGCAGGACATTCCGGGATCAAATCAGAAGCTTCTTCTGTAAATCCAGGACTTTCCCTGGAAAATAGGGACACTTGGACAGTCTACTGATCTGCTCGTTCCTGCTGAACCTTTGTTCAGGTGACCACAAACTTTGTTCATCAGAGAGAGGCAATCGCAGCAGAGCCCACCTCCCTTCCCCCCCTCCGTCAATCAGAATTAAACTTGAGTTTTCTTATTATACGACTCTTCTTAACTAGGAGAACACAAATATTTAACAACTTTTAAAAAACAACACTGATTTCCTGCTTTCATTTTTGCCGAAAGAAGGCTTAACGGTGTCACGTGACTCTCATTGAAAGTGATAAAACACAGGTCATAAAGCAAAGCTTTATCACTCTGCGCAAGGAGTATAAATAACAGCTATTACTCAGCCTCACTCTGCCTGCTAAGCTCAGAGAGTTTCTATATACACTTCTGATTCTTAAGAAGCTAATATTCATTACCATTTCCCCTTGCGTATTATGGGCCCTCATCTCAATGCCTTTGTCCATAGCCAGGCCTCCGAGCCCCCTGTACAGCCTACCTGATTTATGGGGACAATGGTCAGGGCTGACACCCTAATGAAATCCATGACACCACATTAATGGGGTTGTTTGTTACCACCAGAGTGCACCCTCCGAGCCACGCTTAGGAAGGCACACAAAGGCAGTCTATAAAGGCCACTGGGTGAGTGACAAACCCACACAAGCCAGTCACACCGAGCGAGGCAACTGGGGAAAGACAGGGGAATTAGTCAGGGCCAACTCTAGGTAGACCCTCGGTGGCGCAGTGTGCAGTGCGCAAAGCCACGCGAAAACCATGCTGTGCCCTGCGAGGGCGGGGGCGCCGGAGCGATCTCCACCCCTCAGCACCAGGGCGGCCGACCTGCTCGAGACTGCCCTGGAATTAGTCGAGTCCACGTGGTAGAGACATGCTTGGCCACAGCCCTTGACTCCTTGACCTACCTTAGCGTAAAGATCATTCCTAGGAACATAAGGGGACCGTAACCTGCCCCTAGCACGATTAGTTGAGCTATCTCCTGCCTGTGGAGGTGAGAACCCCAAAGACCAAGTTATGGCTGCCAGGGGGATGCCATTGGAAAGAACGCCCACATGGTGAGATCTCCAGACCACGGCCAGAATGCGTACGGTACCTTATGGCATGGCATGGAGCCAGCATGTTGTGTGTTTGGCATCCTAGTGGCTGGGGGAACCCAGGGTAGGGTATAAATAAAACAACAACAACAACAACAACAACAATCCCTGCCCATCACCACTGGTGATAAGGGTTGAGCCATGTGGCAAGAGATTGCACACATCATAGGGGTGCCACCCACCCACCCCCCAGAAACTGAAACACTCAGCCACAAAGCTCACAGGGTGACCTGGTGTGTTGCAAAGTGCATTATACAAATGTGACACTAGATGGCAAAGGTGAGCTAGGGCAAATTGAATATATTTTTCAAAACATGTTTGTTTGTTTTTAAAGCACTTTCACAATGTTTTTTTTATATGTGTCTAGATTCCACCCTAAGCTCATGGTGACAAGGGCTGAACTATCTCCCTGTTCGTTCTAGGGTTTTCTCTAATTTACACTGATCAGTTCCCCTGCATGTGACCTTGCCGTCATTTCTTCCGCGAAATTTCTCACATCCTCTGATTAGAAATTGAGATATACAGAAGTTTATGGTTGGGAAGAGCTGAGCTTCTGAGGATCAAGGCAGAGTTCTGGCAAGGGCTCAGCTCCTCTGTGGGTTAGTTCACTTGGCATTCTTCTTCATCATCATCATAGTTACAGGTGGGTAGCCATCTTGGTCTGACGTAGTCGAAACAAAATAAAAAAAAATTCCTTCCAGCAGCACCTTAGAGACCAACTAAGTTTGTCATTGGTATGAGCTTTCGTATGAGTATCTGAAGAAGTGTGCATGCACATGAAAGTTCATACCAATGACAAACTTAGTTGGTCTCTAAGGTGCTGCTGGTCCTGGAAGGAATTTTTTTTATTTTTGTTAATAATATTATTATTATTCATATACACCATGCATTTAAAGCACCCCCTTAAAAAAAAAACCTGCAGTTTGTTAACGGTGCTGGGAACTATTGTTCTGTGAGCATTAAACTAAAGTGCCCAGGAGTTTTGGGGGTGGTACTTTAAAAGTCTGAGGTGCTTGCAGCCATAGTGCAATTAACACACATGTTTTTTAAAGTAGGCAGGAAAACCTTGACTATTAGAGTTCGCAAACAAAAGAACTTACATTGATAAAATGTGGCTGGTATGTGGAATATCTGGGTGCTTTCACTTCCAATGTGCCTTTACAAATGGGTGGCATTGCTTGATATTTATTTATTTATTTATTTATTTATTTATTTATTTATTTATACCCCGCCCATCTGGCTGGGTTTCCCCAGCCTCTCTGGGCGGCTCTCAACAGACTATTAAAAGCACAATAAAACACCCAACATTAAAAACTTCCCTAAACAGGGCTGCCTTCAGATATCTTCTAAAAGTCATATAGTTGTTTATTTCCTCGACATCTGATGGGAGGGCATTCCACAGGGCGGGTGCCACTACTGAGAAGGCCCTCTGCCTGGTTCCCTGTAACCTCACTTCTCACAGGGAGGGAACCGCCAGAAGGCCCTCGGTGCTGGACCTCAGTGTCTGGGCTGAGCAATGGGGGTGGAGACGCTCCTTCAGGTATACTGGACCGAGGCCATTTAGGGCTGTAAAGGTCAGCACCATCACTTTGAATTGTGCTCAGAAACGTCCCGGGAGCCATTGTAGGTCTTTCGGGACTGGTGTTATATGGTCTCGGCAGCCACTCCCAGTCACCAGTCTAGCTGCCGCATTCTGGATTAGTTGTAGTTTCCGAGTCACCTTCAAAGGTAGCCCCACGTAGAGCGCATTGCAGTAGTCCAAGCAGGAGATAACCAGAGCATGCACCACTCTGGTGAGACAGTCTGAGGGCAGGTAGGGTCTCAGCTGGTCATAGCTGCCAAGTCTCCCGTTGGAAAAATCTGGGATCAGCAGCGGCGTGTCACCGGAAGTCTGGACATGCGTAGAAGCAGGGCCGGCTCTAGGTAGACGCCCGGTGGCGCAGTGCACCAGGGCGCTGGGTTGGTAGGCAGGGCGCCACGTGGCAAAGCCGCGCAGAAACCATGCTGCGCCCTGCGAGGGCGGGGGCGCCGGAGCGATCTCCGCCCCTCAGCACCAGGGCGCGCGACCTGCTCAAGACTGCCCTGCGTAAAAGCAACTTCTGGTGCCGGCGCTGCCCGATTTCCGGTGCCCAGACATGGGCAGAGCTGCACCCAAAATCGGTTCTGTGCATGTCCAGACATGCGCAGAAGAAGCCTCCCTGGCAGGTAGGAAATCGGGGGATTTACGGGATTTTTTTTCTATTCGGGATAACAGTGGGAAACGGATTAAAATCTGGGAGTTCCCGCGAAAAACGGGAGACTTGGCAGCTATGCAGCTGGTGCAGAGCTGGTAGACAGCTGCCCTGGACACAGATGGCAATCTGGAGATCCCACCTGAATCTTTTTGTACCCTTCCGCCACAGAACAACTTCTCAAATGCCATGTTCTCATTCTCTCATTGGTGCAGAGTTTCCCAGAAGGAGCAAAGCAGACTCTACCTAAACTCAACAGCCACGGTTTAGTATTACTTGTCATCGCTGAAAAGGCCCACCTCCCAGGGTTGTTGTGAGGAGGACATTGGAACGAGAAGCTCCACAGGAGGGGGATATTAGGGCCAGGATGTAAATCCCAGAATATCAGCCAAAGGACCAGAGCTACTGGACCCATGAGAAGCGACTTGAAATGAACGCACTGCATTTGAGTAGTTAATTAGCAGAGTTACACAAAATTGCAACAAGGAAACTAGATGGATATAAATGTGGTTGTCCTTAATTAAAACTTAAGTTAAGTCTAATGGAATTGTCATGATTGTGAAACTTTCCATTTTTAAAAAAGAACCAAAAACCTATGGTTCCAAACAGCCTGAGCCTGCATTTGCCAAGTGCAAAAGTATATCCCATGTTACCTAAGGTAAAGGTAAAGGGACCCCTGACCATCAGGTCCAGTCGTGACCGACTCTGGGGTTGTGGTGCTCATCTCGCATTATTGGCTGAGGGAGCCAGCGTACAGCTTCCAGGTCATGTGGCCAGCATGACAAAGCCGCTTCTGGCGAACCACAGCAGCACACAGAAACGCCGTTTACCTTCCCGCTGTAGCGGTACCTATTTATCTACTTGCACTTTGAGGTGCTTTTGAACTGCTAGGTTGGCAGGAACTGGGACCGAACAACAGGAGCTCACCCACAGCGCCACCTGCGTCCCAAAAAAATCCAAACACCCCTCTGCCCCTGTATACACAGACATTTCAATTACTTCAGAAAACATTGAGTTGTATCCAACTAAGTGCACTCTATCTACATAGAATGGAGCACATTCTTCGCACAGGAACTTGCTTTCAGTACCGGAACCGAGTCCTGTCACTCAAAAAATCTACCATTTCATTTCAGCAACCTGGTTTAGAAAGGGGGAATCTCTTTTTTGGTGGCTATTTTTAAACTACTGGGAGTTAGAATCTCTTGCAGATCTACTACAAATCACTCTTAAGCTCTACCAGTAGATCCCTATCTACCTTCCGCCTATCCCTGCTGTTAACCATTTAATTAACAATTGTTCTGAGAGCCGAGTACAGTAGTTGGTTTGGTGTAATCAGCAGCAAACTGAAGTCTGGTTTCCTACTCCCTCCCAATGGATGGCGACAGTTTTCGAGGATTTTATATATGTGCAGACAGTTGGCTGGCTGTCAGCTCAATGAGGGGCACTCCCCGCACTGCAACATTTCGTCGCAGTTCCCACTTGTGTCTAAATAAAACTGAAACAATGACACACCTGAGATAATTATCTCAAAATGTCTATAAGAACAAATTGGCATTTGGAAAAACCTTGATGGGTGGAATGAGAAATTGTGAGAATGGACCAAAGGTGCACAGCAATGTCAGATTTCCCAATCCATAAATACTTGGTGCCATTGTGTTTTTGATCCTTTCTTTACAGATTGGAAGCCAAGATAGGGGAAAGGAGCCTACGTTTGTTTATCTTTCGCTTCGTCATTTTGTTAAACCAATCCCGACGTACTTTTTAGGGAACGGCAAAGTCTCCGCAACTCCAAAGTAGGCAGGCAGACCACCAGCAACGAGGCCATATGGAGTAACAAAAACAGGTTCCAAAACAACTTTCAAGTGTCTGTAACATAAGATCTCTCCGTTGTAGCTGATACCCAGGCCTGAGTTTTCCAATGCTAGGACAAACCCGCACACAACTCTCATTGAAACAGAGGCCGCATCTCCTGCGCTGCTTTTTGAAATCTTAATCATAGTCTATGCAACAATGATCAAATGTATCAGTTGCACCATAGAGAGGATCCTTTCTGAAGAGCCTTTTTTCTAATAAGCACACACACCTGTGAGGAGGAGGAGGAGGAGAGGAAGAGGTATTATTATCATTCTCTCTGCAAAGGATGGATGTCACCTAATCAGACCCGCGGGTGATCTTTCTTTCTTTTTTTCCCTGAGGCAAGACACACAGAGAGTTTGGAAGGAAGCACTTGTAAGACTTCGTAGCACCCTTTCCTCAGATCTTTTCCAAAGCAGGTTTAATATCTTTCATCAGCCCACAAAGACTGGGTCCCAACTGATCGCTGCCACTCATGCAGGCTGGTCATGCCACAGAGACAATGGCAATGCTGGTAATTTGGGCATGCAGCAGTAGAGCAGTAAACAGCCTCAGCCCAGTAGACCTGAAGAAGCGTCTCCGTCTCCATCGTTCAGCCCGGACACTGAGCTCCAGCTCCGAGGGCCTTCTGGCGGTTCCCTCCCTACGAGAAGTGAGGTTACAGGGAACCAGGCAGAGGGGCCTTCTCGGTGGTGGCACACGCCCTGTGGAATGCCCTCCCACCAGAGGTCAAGGAAATCAACAACTATCTGACTTTTATAATAATAATAATAATAATAATAATAATAATAATAATAATAATAATAATTTATTTATACCCCGCCCATCTGGCCGGGTCTCCCCAGCCACTCTGGGCGGCTTCCAAGAGAAGAATAAAACACAATAATCTATTAAACATCAAAAGCCTCCCTGAACAGGGCTGCCTTCAGATGTCTTCTAAAAGTCTGGTAGTTGTTTTCCTTTTTGACATCTGTTGGGAGGGCGTTCCAGAGGGTAGGCGCCACCACCGAGAAGGCCCTCTGCCTAGTTCCCTGCAACTTGGCTTCTCGCAACGAGGGAACCGCCAGAAGGCCCTCGGTGCTGGACCTCAGTGTCCGGGCAGAATGATGGAGGTGGAGACACTCCTTCAGGTATACTGGACCGAGGCCATTTAGGGCTTTAAAGGTCAGCACCAAAGGTCAGAAGACATCTGAAGGAAGCCCTGCTTAGGGAAGTTTTTTTTAATTGATGTTCTATTGTGCTTTTAATTCTGTTGGGAGCTGTCCAAAGTGGCTGGGGAAACGCAGCCAGATGGCCGGGGTATAAATATATTATTATTATTATTATTATTATTATTATTATTATTATTATTATTACTACTACTACTACTACTACTACTACTACTACTACTACCTAGCATGTTTTATTTATGTAAGGAGGTGCTTTTTATCTTATGCTGGTCTATGACCGTAATAAAGATTTGGATTGGATTGGCAACAGAGGGAGGGTTCATGGAGCTCTGGCACTTTTCCCCGCTGCCTCCCTCGCATGTTGCCCGCGTACTGGGTCGTGATTCCTGAAGAGGGCAAAGGACACTCCCTATCCCATGCTCCTCCAGCCGATGTGAACCAGAGAGAGGACTGCATGCTTAGGCGATAAGACTATCCTCCTCCTGCCAGCATAAATTGAGGCAGTGCAATGTCTGGCTCCAGAAACGTCACAAGCATTCAAGCCGATGGCGACTTACCAGAAGTCGCGCAGAGAATCTGTGGCAGGATGAGAACCATGCGTTTTAACTTTGGCCGCCACTGGTCCAGTTCCCATCCCTTGGAAACATTCCTGGAGAAACAGGAGGGCTTTTGCTGTCATATTTACAGGAAGGCTTTTGTGTTTGTGTCTGGAGGGCTGCCTCCCCCGAAAAGTTCTCCTGTTGCTTGGTAGTTTTTCTCCCCCCCCCCCCCGCCTTTCTTCCTTTCCCCCCACATAGCTGCTGAAGTACTCTCAATATGTTTAATGGGCCGTTAACCAGCTCTTTCCATGCTAGGGTTGGAATGGAAAAGAAGTGCTGAATTCTGTAGAAACACCGAGAGAGAGAGAGAGAGAGAGAGAGAGAGAGAGAGAGAGAGAGAGAGAGAGAGAGAGAGAGAGAGAGAGAGAGAGAGAGAACCTTTGGGGAGGGAAATAAGGGAGGGAGGTGCCCTCTCTCTCTCTCTCTCTCTCTCTCTCTCTCTCTCTCACACACACACACACACACACACACACACACACTGATTTAGCAGAAAGAGAGAGAGAGAAGGTTGTTAAGGATTCAATGAACTGTGCCAAAAAGACTCGAAGGGTGCTTAAGAAAGGAAGGACCGCTCCCCACGAAACACACACACAGAGGAAAGAAAGAAAGAAAGAAAGAAAGAAAGAAAGAAAGAAAGAAAGAAAGAAAGAAAGAAAGAAAGAAAGAAAGAAAGAAAGAAAGAAAGAAAGAAAGAACCACATTGTTTCTCCCTCGGCATAATAATAATAGTCATAATTTTTGTATTATTTATTATTTCATTAGTTGCAATAGTTTTTATCATTTGCAAAACTTCAAATGTTAAAAACTTCCAAAGGCTGTATAGTTACACATCTCCTTGACATCTGATGGGAGGGCGTTCCACCTCTCGCCACTACCGAAAAGACCATGGGTAGGCAAACTAAGGCCCGGGGGGCCGGATCCGGCCCAATCGCCTTCTAAATCTGGCCTGCGGACGGTCCGGGAATAAGTATGTCTTTTTACATAAGTAGAATGTGTGCTTTTATTTAAAATGCATCTCTGGGTTATTTGTGGGGCATAGGAATTCGTTCATTCCCCCCCCCCAAAAAAATATAGTCCGGCCCCCCACAAGGTCTGAGGGACAGTGGACCGGCCTCCTGCTGAAAAAGTTTGCTGACCCCTGGAAAAGACCCTCTGCCTGGTTCCCCGTAACTTTGCTTCTCGCAGTGAGGGAGCTGCCCCTCAGAGACCCAACGACGCATCGGCCGGACACAGGGGGAAAGCATCAGAACAGAGCCACCAACCGGGGCCCTAGGGAAAGAAAAGTGCGTCTACTACAGACCCACAAGGGGTTTGAAGCACAGGGCAAAAGAAAGAGAAGACAAAAAGGCGCAGGAAAAGGAAGAGCATTTCAGGTGTCATTTCAGGCTACTATCGAAGTTGAAACCGAATCCTTCCTGCCACAGTGCAGGCGTGCATTATTGGAGCACCCCGAGACCTGTGGGAATACGGCGGTATACAAATTTAATAAATAAAATAACTAAAGTAAACTAGGGGTGCCACATTGTCAAGCTTTTTGGGTGGAGGAGGGCAAAGTGGTTGGCCTTTTTATTTTATTTTATTTTGCAAACTCTCCCCCCAAAAAATGACATTTTGGAGCTATTTTTAAGGAAATTCGCAGGGGGGGGGGAATCAACACTTCTGACCTGAGTCGCAGTCTGCTGGGGTTTGAAATTTTTACTAATTACTAATTTTACTAGTGTAAAATTCACTGGAAGGACAGATCGTGAAGCTGAGGCTCCAATACTTTGGCCACCTCATGAGAAGAGAAGACTCCCTTGAAAAGACCCTGATGTTGGGAAAGATTGAGGGCACTAGGAGAAGGGGACAACAGAGGACGAGATGGTTGGACGGTGTTCTAGAAGCTACGAACATGAGTTTGAACAAACTGCGGGAGGCAGTGTAAGACAGGAGGGCCTGGCGTGCTATGGTCCGTGGGGTCACGAAGAGTCGGACACGACTAAACGACTAAACAACAACTAATGTTGAAAATATGGATATGTGTGGAAGCTGCAGTGTTTTTTTAAAAAAATGTTTAGGAGTACTCTCATTTTCTTACTCATATGAGGCCGAACAAAATGTTTAGGGGTATGCGTTCCCCTGCGTCCGTCCATCCCTGAAAAAAAACTGGGTAGCTGAATATGTGTGGTAGTTTGCTGCCCTACGGGCGTCCATCTTTTTGAAGTTGTTTTGCTTCTAACACCCTTTAACACCCTCCTCGTAGCCTTTTGCCCATCGGAAAGTCTTTGAGAGTGAGAAATCCAGCGGCAGCCTCCAGAAAAGTCGAGGCAACTCGAGACAAACTGTGCCACCCTGTACAAGTAGCAAGTTCCTCAAGTCGGAGGCCTGGGAAAGTTTAGACAGATACCTGACTGGCTCGCTGACAATCCTTCACAGAGTTGACATTAAAAAGTGCTGACAACGGTAAGGAGAGAGGAACACTTTCATCTCGCGACAGCCTCCTCCTAGCCCAGGGGTCAACGCTTGTCTCCACAGCCTTCCCCTGCCCATCAAAGCCTTCTTTTTCTCAGCATTTTATTAAATAGGGTCGCAACCCATGTTACCCATTCTACCTCCCACCCTAAGCGAGAGCAGAAACACTCCCTTGCCAGGCCAACCCCGGGCTCGAAATGCAGAGACCTCATTCCTGCCGTCACCTTGAACTTTCTCTGCCAAACATCAAGGCAGAAGAGGGCACTCGAATGTGGTCTTTTCCTCCCTACATTAATTATCTCGTTGAGTTGAAAGAAAAGTTTTAAGATGGAGCCAGTCGCTGGCAATTTTGCAGCACTGGGGGAGCAGAGCAGTAATGTGTGTCTCGGTCCAATTTGTTTAGCCGCCCCCTTCATAGACACAAAAATAACAAGACTGGAAGGAAGTGGCAAACTGGATTCATCGCAGCAGTTAGTTACCTGCTTCTTAGAAAGCTGGGGCGTAATTCACAGGCAGGGTAGTGAGTGAAAGGGACTTTTAAAATTAAAGTTAAACATTAGAAAGCTGTTCTCTGGCACTCGGAGGCTCCTACGGAGGTAGAATGAATGCAGTTGTGAAAATTGGTGTCTTCATTTCAGGAGAAGAATGCGATGGTAATAAAACAGTAGGGCGGGTGACCAGCACACCTTCAAAGCAATGATACTAGCGGGAAAGGCAACAATAGCTTTAGGTTGGAAAGACAGAGAAAAATGGACAGTAGAGGTCTGGACTAATTATTTGTTTGAATTTATTCAGTCAGACATTGTAGCAGTAACGTCACAGGAAATAACATGGATGGCCAAGTCTACTATTATAAAGACCAGGTGGAACACCTATCTTCAATGGATAACAACTACTGGATCAGAAGACATTCGGTGGAAATTAAAGACATTGTGTCCGTGGCTGAGGACAACAGTTTGAACCCTTCCAATGGATTATGGGTGGGGGAGGGGGTGGGAAGGGAAAGAAAAAATGGTACGGGAAATTAAAAATTGGAAGGAGAGAATATAATGTATGTAAAAATTCTCGTACTTTAAAAAAAGAAGAAGAAAAACACAGCAGGGCGCAGACAACGGGATTGTCTGACAAGGACCGAGAAATGGCCAAGCTAAATAAATATATGTTGTCTTTATTTCACAAAGGCATGCCTGCTTAGCCATTATCCCATTAAAATCAATGGAATCTTTGCAATTTAATGTACTATCTATAGATAACATACCAAAAGCCCAATGTCTTGTGTGGAACACAATTTGGGCATGTGGGTCAAGCCTTTGTGTATATGCAGGGCCGGCCCTGTCATTGGGCAGAGTGACCGTTCACGCTATAGGGCAGCAAACCAGCCCACATACCCAGCTGCAGTAACAAATGATTCTCAATGCAAGTGAGCGTGAAATATCTACCTAGCCAAGACAGAAGGGCCCAGTTAAGAAAGAAAGTTGTCCTGACACTAAAATCCACATGTCATGGAGGCATTCACACAGAAGCCAGCTCAACTAATAAACCAAACTATTTTCGCGTGGCAGGTGGGTTTTCTACTGCTGCAGCTCCCTTAAAATAGGACTGGTACGTAACTGAAAACCAACAAACGCTCTTCAAACTTTAGGTACAGTGCTTTGTTAATAATCTGTTGTTTTTGTGGTGGCCGCAGGGTGCTTTTGTGTTGGGCAGAAGACAATTTCAAGAGACTCCACACTTCAGACAGTTGCTACCCTTCACGAGTTGGAGTATGACAAGAATAGTGACCTTTTCTCCAGCTCTGGGATCAACCCTGATTTTCTACTGAAAGGCAGACATAAGCATTTTTACCTTTCCTCTGATAATGGCCTCTGATCTTTTTCTAATTATTGTTTCATTATTGGTTTTGTTGCTTCCTTTTCCTTTGTTTTTTAATTAACAGTCTCTTCTGTTTCAAATGCTGACACACACACCCCATAGGAGCCAACTCCTAGGGGCCGAGATCTCTTTGCCCACCCAAAAAAAAAAGATTGGAGGGGGCTGGGGGTCCCCAATTTTGATGGACATTGCCATTCAAGTGGGTGGGTGGGTGCCGCATCTTGTTATCGATTTGGGCAATGGTACCCCCCCCCAACAACAAAAATATTCAAAATACTTGCTCCCTTCCCTCCCCCCAAAAAATACTGTTTGAAAAGGGGGTGTTTTTGTATTGGTTTTTTATATTAGTTACTCTCATGGATTTGTGCAAAACACCTTTGGGAGGCAGAAAGGCAGTAATTTAAGAAATAAATAAATACAAAAACAAATGTGAAAATGTTACAGTTCACGTAGAGAGACCACAGAAGACCAAAGGAGAGCAGCAAAGTGTTACTAGAGGAACAAGACTTGTAAAAATGAACTGAGAAGAGATTACGCCTGACTGTTAAATGCTCTCTGCAGAGGAAAAGAAGGGTCTTCAACAAATCATGGCAAGCATTAAATAGTAATTGAAATCTATGTATTTTATACTGCTTTAATTATAAACCCAAGCTTTTCATAAATCTTATTGTGGTGTGTTTTATGACTGTGTTCCAATCTCGTTCGCGGATGTTTTTCAAGTTCCAAGTTTCCGGAGAGTCGTGATTAAAGGAAAACTGAGCGGATCAGAAGAAAATGTTGCCGTCTCGTTTACTTGCTAGGAAGATCCCAAACTTGGACCCAGTGCATTTAGTTCAAGAATGCATGTGGAAAACGGTATAATCCTTGAATGAAACATGACCTCCGATTTTCAGTGCTGTTTTAATGAGAAGGCTCTAGGTGCTTTCCATCGTAGGGTAATTTTTTTGAAAAATGTTGGGCCCGTTGAATCAACATGACTAATGTTTTTATTTCATTTTTATTTCTTGCATCTAAATCCCACCTTCATGCTGCACAACTGTCCCGCTTTAAGCAGGAAATCCTGGATTGACAGAAGCCACTCCAGCTTCTGATCCCAATCCCAGATGTCCCGTTTTGGCACTGGTGCTCTGGCCGGCCAGTTTGGCCAAGAGACAGTGATTGGCTCAAGGTCACCGACCAGGCTGAGTGGGGATTTGAACCTTGATCTCCCAGGTCCTAGTCCAACATTCTAACCACTACACCAAACTACATGGGGACAGTGGTGATCCCTGTACTGGTTGCTTCTAATCCAAATGACAAGCATGATAAACATGGTTCAAGAATGCACAAAGTGAGCAGTTGTCATAGCACCAAACTTTCATAGTTGTCAGTTCTTCTTCTTGGACGTGCTATCCCCCCCCCCCACTCTCTTTCATAGCTCCACTAACTGAGGCAAATCCCACCTGGGAACCAAAATCCCGAAAGAGAACCGAGATATAATGAGAAGTCTGGTGGGAATGCAATCTGATTTAAGTACCGTAGAGTTCAGAGGCCTGGGACTTCTAGGCCGCATGCACACCGCCAGTCACCTTGCTGCTTCCACCTGGGAAAACCTGCTCTTTAGTGCTTAATTGGAACAAACAGCCATTGGGTTTTCCGGGGATTACCATTTGTTCCAATTTATCACAAAAAAGCATGTTTTCCGGAGGGAAGAGGCAAAGCAAAGGCAAAACTGCTCGGACCCATGCCAGGACAAGCAGAAAACCAATTGTTCCCATGGTTTCTAGATACAGGATGAGCAAAAGTGTGGAAACAAGAACCTGGACTGAGGCAATGGTTGTTAAATGGAGATGTTTATTTTGGAGTGCTTTCCTTGCTCAGAGTTCCATAAAGACTGGTGTTCTTCCTTCCAGAATCTCTGTAAGTGGGTGGACTACCCACTGCAAAAATGGCCAGAATGGGGTCTGAACACACACACACACACCACACCATTTGCAGCCATCACTTGCTATCCATGGCAGTTTACACATTCCTGTTTTCTCTGAATCTAGTAGATTCCAACTGCCATGGGATGCCATGATTAGGGTTGCCACCTCTCCCTCGAAAAGCAGGGTTGCCGCGCTTTTGGACAAAAGTGTCACCTGTCCCTGAGATTCAAACAGGACACCTTCCCTCCCCCTCCCCCTGTATTCAAGCTCGGCCAGCCCAAAATGGCGGCTGTGTCACTGTTGGTGTGGCTGATGGAGCCCAACACAAGTGACCATAGGGAGAAGGGGGAAGGAGCGACCTCTCTCCCTCGCCCCTTCCTTCCTTCCCTCTCGCTGGTGCTTCTCATCAACCACTACAGCTGGTCTATCATGGTGTGGGTCCAACGCTGCTTGGCCCCCTCCACCACCCTGACCTGACCTCTCCTCCACCCTCTCTATGCTGGAGTCTCTTCCAACGCCAGCATGGGCAAGAGGCTAGAGTTGTGAGAATGTTCAGAGTGGCAGGAGAGGATATATTGTTTATTAATATCTTTCCTAACTTGCGCTAGCAAGTTCCTTTACTTAGCAAAATTACATTCCCCCCTCCTTTTTTTTATATGCACAGCAGATAGCTGGTTGCAGGCTCGTGTGAGCCTCTCACTATTATACAATTCAGTCTGTCTCAGATTGAATTGTACGTTCCTGGTAAGTTCCCTTGAATCCCTCTTAAAAGAATAAAGATGCCACAATCTTATTCAAAGTCAGTGAAATAAGTTTACTTACATCAGTTCACAGTTGGATTCCTGAAGGCAGACTTAGTTATAAATATGCAGATTTACCCCATATGGGGGAATAATCCCAGTGCTTCTGCTAGCTGAGACCTAGCAGAGCAGTCCCAGCTAAAAGCTGGTCAAAAGAAGAAGGAAGTCAAAAAGAAGGAAGGGCGCTGCGTCACTCATCCTTTTGTTACCTGGACAGGTTAAGTCACGCCCACCTTCTATCACATGCAAAAGGAAGGATGCTCCAGCCAGGAGGAACAGGAAGTTTCGACTTGCTGGACTAAACATCCCCTCGCATGTCCTCGCTAGCGTTACAAGGAATGTTGTACTTGGCTGCCTCTCATGGATCACATCCCACAAGAGCTGCGTCTGAATTCGCCCATAAGAGCCAGCCATCTACCCCTGGCCCCTTCAAGAGGAAGAGCGGGGTGTTGAGGGAGATGGGAGGCTAAATGCAGGGAGGCCCCTCCATAGAAGGGGTGTCATAATTTGGTGTCATGAGAGAGTGTGTGCCCCCCAATTCCCCACCCACCCGACCTGTCCTGCATTTTGCAGGACCAAATGTGGCAGCCCTAGCCCTCATCCAAATCTGCCCTGTCTCAAATCTGTCATTTCTTATGAAATGCTGTATTTTGATGCATCCCCCCTGCCCCCAGCCTGTTTGGCTCCAACATGAGAAAACAAATAGCCTTCGCGCTCTCTCTCTCTCTCTGTTGCCTTCCCCACTGTCAAAATTTAGATTTCTAGTCCTTCCCCCGGAAAGCTTCTGAAGCTCCACGTAAATTAATGGCACTGGATAAACCTGCGTTCCCCAACTTCGTGCCCTCAAGATGTTTTGTTCGGCAACTCCCATCGGCACACTGCACTTTCGCCACTTCAGCACCTATTTTCAAGAGACAAAGATGTTTCAAAGCCCACTTTCCTTTCCTTTCCTTCGTTGTCAGTTTGCATGCATTGTGTTTTATGTGCCTCGAAAATGAATTTTCATGTCAGGAGATGAGAGCAATTATCTCAACGAAGGCATGCCAAATTGGCTCTTTTAAAGAGAAAATAAAGTTTAGAACTTATTTGATTAACGAGATTCTTTCTAAACCTCAAATGGATTTTTTTTAAAAAAAAAAATCTCCACTGGGAAAGGTGAGAAACAAGTTCGAAACTGACACACATTCACACGTTACGTTTGACTGTTTTATACATGAACAATTCCGGGATGGGGAGAGCTGTCCAGCCCCCCCACCCCCCACAATGCACATCCAGTTGGAAGAAGCTGTGAACTTTGAACATTATCACTGTATTGACTTTGGTAGTGGGTCATTGGACGTTGCATCAAATGTGGCATTTGGGTGTGTTGGCCGGACGAATGTCTGCAAATGAAAGGGAATGTGGTCATTATCGTTCCATGATTCTTTAAGACCTCTGCTAGAATTCGACGGATGGGTGGGAAACTAGAGAAACCCGGGGATGTGTCCTCACCGTATTCTCTTAAAGTACTTGTAATGTCTGTTGGGCATCTTTTGTTTGCGCTTGGTGGCTATAACTTTTACCCCAAGGTAGAAATTATCACTATTACATCAGCAAGTGCTGTCATTCTCAAATTAGACCAGATTTTTTTCATTTTAATGCAGATATGCTGTTGTAAAAACTGATCTTTTTTAATGTCTGCAGTTTGTTCAGTTTTCTTTTACTATCTGTTTTATATTATTTTATTATTATTATTATTATTATTATTATTATCATTATTATTATTATTATTATTATTATTATTATTATTTATTGGATTGATTTTACAACAAACAAAAATTCAAAAAAGAAAAACTTGAAAAGCAAACAATTTATCATATATATTGTCGACTCCCCTCCCCCTCTTTCTGAGGTTCCGTGTTTTTATAATATTTTGCTGCATTTCCAAATTAAAACCAATTTATTATTTATCTCCTATGTTCCACATACTTTTTTTTTACTACTGCACATTTTTATACTAAGCCTGCTAACGTCTGTATTCATTTACAATAATTTTGTATGCACTCTATAAATGCTTTCCATTCTTTCTTAAAAACTTGATCATTCTGATTTCTTATTCTTCCAGTAAGTTTCGCCACCCATTGGATTCAAACATAGGGGGGAAACCACACTTCATTGGCCAAAGATTTCAAAGGAAATTGTACCTAGTTAAACAAACTGATAGGACAGAAATGCATTGTGGGACGTTCCATTCTTGCTCCTGCTTCAGAACATAAAACAACAAAAGGGGAGCCATTTTCTTCCCAGAATGCCCTGAAACAATGCTACATCCGGGGAATTTAGAGTGGGGTGGGGGTTAGAGTTGTTCAGCAGAATCCCTGATCTAGATCTTGTGCAGAAATGAATTCTCTCCACACAAAAATTCACTTTGAAGCATTCCTGCAAAACAGTCTTAAACACTACGTACAACAACGGCAATTTGTTTTTTGTACCCTGCCCATTTGACTGGGTGGCTTCCAACATAATATACAGAAACACAACCACAATCACCACCACAACAGAACACGACACATTCAAAGCATCCCCAAACAGCGCTGCCTTTGGTTGTCTACATACAGTGGTGCCTCGCAAGATGAATTTAATTCGTTCCGCGAGTCAATTCGTTTTGCAAAAAATTCGTCTCACAAATCACGGTTTCCCATAGGAATGCATTGAAATTTCTTTTTTTGCCCATAGGAACGCATTAATTAAATTTCAATGCATTCCTATGGGAAACCACAATTCACAAGATGATTTTTTTGCAAAACGAATTCATCTTGCGAGTCACCGTCAGATTGCAAGAGGCATTCGTCTTGCGAAAACTTCGTCTTGCAGGGCATTCGTCTTGCGAGGTACCACTGTAATTATTTATCTCTTTGACACCTGATGTGAGGGTGTTCCACAGGGCCAGTGGCGTAGTAATGGGGGGGCGCTGCCCCGGACGGCAGGCTGGGCGGGGGGCAGCAGGCTGGACAGGGCTAACCACCTCCGACGACCGCCGCGCGACATGGCCGCCGCCATCGAGGAGAAGCCCCGATGCAAGCGAGACTGCCTCACTCCGCGGCTTGCTCATGGAGTTTGCCATGGCACCACAGCATATGCCTCCTGTGCGCACATGCCGCCCCGGGTTTGCCACCCCGGGCAGCCAGGCGGCTAGCTACGCCACTGCACAGGGCAGGCACCATTACTGAGAAGGCCCTCCGACTATGCCCGTACAACAAGGGAAAGATAGAGGATTTTATCCATTTTTTCTTTCACTGCCCTCTATACGACGCAATAAGACCAAGGCTCCTCGTACTAATTCCTTCGCTTATCGCCTTGGAAGACGACCGCATGAAATTTCTATTGGTGGACGCTAACCCGCGGAGTGGCCATCCATATCTTGCAGGCCCTGAAACTCAGAGCTCTCTCGACTGGCTAACTTTCTCTAGACGAGGATCTCACTAAACATTCCCCAGTGGATAAAACACATATGATGCATCCTAGTTTTTACCAAATTCTGTTTTATATCGCATGTTTTTTATAACCAGTGTTTTGTAAGTGTTTGATATATGTTCTGTATAATAGCGGTAGGTTACCGCTTTTTTATTATTATTACTATCATAATTATTATTAATGTTTTATGTGTTATGTGCTATGGCCATCCGGCTAATGCAATATTTTTTTTTATTTGATTTGATTTGAGAAGGCCCTCTGCCTGGTTCCCTGTAACCTCACTTCTCGCAATGAGGGAACTACCAGAAGGCCCTTGGAGCTGGACCTTAGTGTCCGGGCTGAAGGATGAGGGTGGAGATGCTCCTTCAGGTATACAGGGTTGAGGCCGTTAAGAGCTTCAAAGGTGAACACCAACACACTGAATTGTTCTCGGAAAGGTATTGGGAACCATATAACCAGTGTTACAAATGATCCCGGCACCAGCTCCCAGTCACCAGTCTAGAAACCGCAATCTGCATTAATTGTAGTTTCTGTGACTCCTTCAAAGATAGCCCCACGTAGAACCCATTGCAGTAGTCTAATTACAAAATAACAAAGTTATTGCACACATTACAAAATAACAAAGCAGCTCATTGAAAACAAGCAATGAAGTTCCCTCCTTTATAAGGTAAAGGTAAAGGGACCCCTGACCATTAGGTCCAGTCATGACCGACTCTGGGGTTGCGCGCTCATCTCACATTATTGGCCGAGGGAGCCGGCGTATAGCTTCCAGGTCATGTGGCCAGCATGACAAAGCCGCTTCTGGCAAACCAGAGCAGCACATGGAAACGCTGTTTACCTTCCCACTGTAGCGGTTCCTATTTATCTACTTGCATTTTGATGTGCTTTCGAACTGCTAGGTTGGGAGGAGCTGGGACCAAGCAACGGGAGCTCACCCCGTCACAGGGATTCGAACCGCCGACCTTCTGATCAGCAAGCCCTAGGCTCAGTGGTTTAACCCACAGTGCCACCTGGGTCCCTCTCCCTCCTTTATACAATTCTGCAAATGTTCCTCTCTCTGGTCCCAGAGAGAGATCCCAAGCTTGTTCATCATTACAGAACTTCCCTGCAAGCTCCGCTGTTGTTGCTGCTAGTCTTCTCCAACAAGCACACATAGATTTCTCTAGTTTCAGCTTCTTGCTGTCAGAGCTCTGATGAGTCACCAGGTAACTTCTCTCACTCTAATGGGAAAATACCAGCCTTCTCTGACGCTTTTGCCAGAGTGGAACCTTTCTGCCCCTAAGGTGAACTTCCAGTTACCGCACTGTAAATACAATGCATTCAAATGCAGCATTTTATGTACATTAAACTTATAACTTTGGCAGCCGCCTAAAAACCTTTGCTATTAAAAGGCTCTTAAACCGAAAAAAAATCCCTGGCAGCGTTCCCCACCTCACCCCAGTTTCCCAGACAGTTCTGTGCTATCAGTTTGTTTAACTGGCTACAATTTCCTTCAGTTCACAAACAGGATTTGGGCTAACACTGGAGCAAAATATTTTAGGGACACTTTCAAAGGAACACTTTCAAAGGAAGAACAGTCGAGCCTAATGGCAGGAATTACAGTAATGGCAATTGAAGGATTGAATTCCGCTTGACTATAAAGAAATTCAAGTCTGGATGAGGGCTTAAGTCCCTAATATTCCAGTGCATTAAAGTAGGCCATTGTGCTAACCAATTTATAGCAAAGACTGGTACGCCGAGGAAAAGGGCTGGGATGTGGAAAGACAGGTCTTGACTTCATTCCATGCTACAAAATAATTTATTATCTAAAGTGAGCTGTTGAATCTACAATTGTCCAATAGAATAAAATTTATGATCAGGTGCAAAGGTAATCTTGGTAAATCAATGCCCAGTAGTGTACAAGATATACATTTGGAAATTTAGATGTGCTTTATCAGTACTGCTTTATAAGTACAGGTCTGAAAGACTTTTTTTTTTTAAGCCAATGGCACAATGCCAGAGAAAATGAATAAGATGTATCCTGATTCTCCTGGCTGCTTGCTGAGAGTGTAATATGGTTAATGCAAATTCTATTACATATGCAGCAGGACGGTAATAAGGTCAAGTTCTTTTGAAAGAAAGTGCTCACAATTACAAAAAGCCACCGGGTATGCATTGCCTTTGACTCACCAATCATACAAGTAGGATATTTAAAGGGGGGAGAGTACATTTGAGAGATATGGAGGTAATTATGGCTTCATTAACAGCAACATTGAGATTGCAGCTTCCTAGATATTACCTGATACCCCAAAATAGAATACTGGAGCAAGTTTCTGGAGTTTGGATTCGGAACAGCATAGACATGATTAAGTTGACAAATATAATGAATTATGATTATTCTTAATATCAGTTTTTACTAAAAAGGAAATATAAACATACCAGCCACCAGAGATGAGTGTGAACATTTGCTGATTTTGTTTTAATGGAAAGTCTTCACTTTTACCTTAACAACAACAACAAAACATTTATGCACCAATTTTCTTAAAAGCAAGAAGACTTCCATTTCTTTTTTAACATAAAATAAAATAATGTTATAGATTTTTTGGGGGGGAACCCTCTAAACCCTAAAAATTAATAAATGGTGGGCTTTTGATTATTTGTGATGTGGCGGGAGAAATACAAGCTGCAGAGAAATTACTGGGCTAGCCTGTGCAAAGAAGACCTGGCCAAGCTAGGGCCATTAAGAAACAATACAGGGTCATTAAGAGCCATTGGCAATGATAGAGAACTGTTGTTTAATCCTTTAGTCCTGTCCAACTCTTCATTACCCCATGGACCAGAGCATGCCAGGCACTCCTGTCTTCCACTGCCTTCCGCAGTTTGGTCAGACTCATGTTGGTAGCTTTGAGAACACTGTCCAACCATCTCGTCCTCTGTCATCCCCTTCTCCTAGTGCCCTCCATCTTTCCCAACATCAGGGTCTTTTCCAGGGAGTCTTCTCTTCTCATGAGGCGGCCAAAGTATTGGAGCCTCAGCTTCAGGATCTGTCCTTCCAGTGAGCACTCAGGGCTGATTTCCTTCAGAATGGATAGGTTTGATCTTCTTGCAGTCCATGGGACTCTCAAGAGTCTCCTCCAGCACCATAATTCAAAAGCATCAATTCTTTGGCGATCAGCCTTCTTTACGGTCCAGCTCTCACTTCCATACATCACTACTGGGAAAACCATAGTTTTAACTATACGGACCTTTGCTGGCAAGGTGATGCCTCTGCTTTTTAAGATGCTGTCTAGGATTGTCATTGCTTTTCTCCCAAGAAGCAGGCGTCTTTTAATTTCGTGACTGCTGTCACCATCCACAGTGATCATGGAGCCCAAGAAAGTAAAATCTCCCACTTCCTCCATTTCTTCCCCTTCTATTTGCCAGGAGGTGATGGGACCAGTGGCCATGATCTTAGTTTTTTTGATGTTGAGCTGTACTTCCCCCTTGTTCTGAGGTGTGAAGAGAGACTGAGGGAAACTGGGTGTGGGGTGACAGGAAAAGAGAGGGTTTTTTTAGCAAGGTGTTTAGGGAAGAGGAAGGGAGAAGAAAAGACTGGGATCCATCTTGGGCAGGCTGGCTGAAGATTGGCTGGGAGAGATGCCTTGGACAAGCCCTTCTTTAAATGACCATGCTGTAAGATCTGGACTCCCTCCATGCAGCAAGGTGTAAATAGGTGTAATAGGTGAAGAAACCATATTTCTTAAAGCTACGGCAGTCTCTGCCATGTCTCAATTCTCCAAAAGGACACAGACCCAGGTGCTTTGATGGTGTTTCCTGCTCGGCAGGGGGTTGAACTGGATGGCCCTTGTGGTCTCTTCCAACTCTATGATTCTATGATTCTATGAGTGCCTGGAAGCACCCAACTTTTGTAGCAATAACAATGAAGAGAAGCTTAGCACAGAGTAGGCAACATCTACTTCTGCACTTCCAAGAGAGTCCCACTGAGGACGTCATAGTTTTTTAAAAAGATTCAGAGGCAGCCAGGAAGACCGAGGCATTCAGACCACCAGAGAAACGATGTTCACAACCTTAGCCACTTCAAAGGTAAGCTAAACACATCAAAAAGCACTGCACCAACCTGTGGGAATTCATCCAAAATATTCTCTCGGATTAGTTCCGATTGCAGATTCTGTTCTCATTCAGTGACGGGGAATGATGGTGGGAGAGGTGGAGGTTAATTTTTTGGTACGGCACAGCGCTCACTTTAAGAGCCAGAGGCAAGAGATGTTCCTGTTCTTTAAGAGCTGGGAGTCAGAGCTGATGATCGGCTACTTTCCTAGAACGTGCCTAGCTGGAAAGTTGCATGAAAGGCAAAAGACGTAAAAATCACACACACTCGACATGCTGCTGATCTTAACTTCTTAGCCAGAGCAGCTGGCAGAAGAATACCGGTAACTTCTTCTGAGGATATTGACTTCAATAAGTAGCATTTATTGTAACAATAATTGTTTCTAAGGGGGGGGAAAGTGCCTTGGTTTTTCTGGAGCTCAAAGCACTCACGATAAACCCTGTTTTGTAGCGTTCTCTCCCCTTCTTTGCTTGCAAAATCCTGCCTTAAGGAAGTGTTAGAGATTTGGGGGGACCCCACCTAAACCCTAGAAATTACCAAATGAGAGGATTTTGATTCCCTGGGGTGTGAAGGGAGAAGTACAAGCTGCAGAGGAATTCCTGAGCTAGCCTATGCAAAATGACCTGGCCAAGCTAGGGCCATTAAGAAACAATACGGGGGGGGGGCATGATTGAGAGCCATTGGCAATGCAAGAAAACTGTCCTTTGTTCATACCTCAGGGCAAGGGAGAAGGACAGGTGAACAAATCATAGAATCGTAGAGTTGGAAGAGACCACAAGGGCCATCCAGTCCAACCCCTTGCCGAGCAGGAAACACTATCAAAGCATTCTTGACATATGCCTGTCAAGCCTCTGCTTAAAGACCTCCAAAGAAGGAGACTCCACCACACTCCTTGGTAGCAAATTCCACTGCCGAACAGCTCTTACCGTTAGGAAGTTCTTCCTAATGTTTAGGTGGAATCTTCTTTCTTGTACTGTAGTTTGAATCCATTGCTCCGTGTCCGCTTCTCTGGAGCAGCAGAAAACAACCTTTCTCCCTCCTCTATATGACATCCTTTTATATATTTGAACATGGCTATCATATCTCCCCTTAACCTTCTCTTCTCCAGGCTAAACATACCCAGCTCCCTAAGCCGTTCCTCATAAGGCATCGTTTCCAGGCCTTTGACCATTTTCATTGCCCTCTTCTGGACACGTTCCAGCTTGTCAGTATCCTTCTTGAACTGTGGTGCCCAGAAATGGACACAGTACTCCAGGTGAGGTCTGACCAGAGCAGAATACAGTGGTACTAGTACTTCCCTTGATCTAGATGCTATACTCCTATTAATGCAGCCCAGAATTGCATTGGCTTTTTTAGCTGCTGCATCACACTGCTGACTCATGTCAAGTTTGTGGTCTACCAAGACTCCTAGATCCTTTTCACATGTACTGCTCTCAAGCCAGGTGTCTCCCATCCTGTATTTGTGCCTTTCGTTATTATTATTTTGCCCAAGTGTAGTACTTTACATTTCTCCTTCTTAAAATTAATCTTGTTTGCTTTGGCCCAGTTGTCTAATCTGTTAAGGTCATTTTGAAGTGTGATCCTGTCCTCTGGGGTATGAGCCACCCCTCCCAATTTGGTGTCATCTGCAAACTTGCTCAGGATGCTCAGGAAACCATTTCTTAAAAGTATGGCAGTCTCTGCCATGTCTCAATTCTCCAAAGGAACGCAGACCCTGGGCAAATGCATGGAACCCAGAGAGTTGAGGTGGCACCCAACTTTTGTAACAGATGGAACAGTCTTTCAGCACCCAAGAAACTTCAAAACCTCTTCCCTTTGCATGTGAAGCAATCAGGGGCAGCAAGAATATCAGCAGAGAGGAAAGGTTTCCCTGTCACCTGCAGTTGCGTAGATGCCTTGACCATGTGGCACCCCTAATAGGGTGGCGCTGTGGTCTGAACCACTGAGCCTCTTGGCCTTGCCAATAAGAAGGTTGGTGGTTCAAATCCCCATGACGGGGTGAGCTCCCGTTGCTCTGTCCCAGCTCCTGCCAAACTAGCAGTTTGAAAGCACACCAGTGCAAGTAAATAAATAGGTACCACTGCATTGGGAAGGTAAATGGCATTTCCGTGCACTCTGGTTTCCATCACGGGGTTCCGTTGTGCCAGAAGCAGTTTAGTCATGCTGGCCACATGACTCAGAAAGTTGTCTGTGGACAAATGCCAGCTCCCTCAGCCTGAAACCGAGATGAGTGTCGCAACCATCTGTCTTAACCATCCAGGGGTCCTTTAACTTTTTTACCTACCTCTGGGATTCCTCGGTGGTCAACCACACTCAACACACAGATGTCCGAGGAAAGAAATGGGGTGTCGGAGGCAGGACCACACACAAACACTCCCGCTTCAACACAGAAATGTTCTACGTGTGAGTTAAGAAGTGAGTAAGACTAAAATATAAGCTTTTATCCAGGAAGCAGATCCTGCAAGCAGAAGCAAATGGCTATATGCTATAGGCAAATATTTGGCCAGCAGTAGCAATGGTTGGAGAGCCTGGCATTCAGGATTCCCCCGAGGAAGGAATGTCTAGCCCAAGAGTCTTCGGCCTTTCTTGGGCCACTGGACACATCTGGGATTTTGAGAAAGCGCTGGAAGTCTCGGTCACAAAATGGCTGCCGTGGCGTGTGGCACTACACAAAATGGCTGCCGCATGCAAAAGAGCAGGAAAAAAAGAGGCAGGACCACGAAATGAGGCAGGTGTGCCCTCCCCCATCAATGGCTGGAACGGCACCTACATCGTCCCCTAAAACGCACACTCACAGAGAGAAGCACTTTGCATCTGTTCAAAAACAGGAGGGAGCGTGGCTGTCCGTCTTCGAAATGTGGGCATGTTTAAGGGGACACGCTCCATGAAGGAGAGGCTGCAAACATAAGCTGAGCTGGAAGGGCAAACAGTCTCTCATGCTTGGCAGATTTTCGAGTGCACGCTTATTAAGACATTTTGCAGGTACCCTAGGAGGTACTGGCAGGCATACTGGCGCCCGGAACATCGCATTGGCAACCTCTATCTTAGCCACTACATACTTTTCATGTATTGTAAGGGGAGAAGGGAGCACAAGGGGGAAATATTTGTGCAGGGATTCAATAATATTGAAACGTGGATTCTGTCTTCGTTTACTCATCTATGTAGAGTGCTCTACCCTGGCATCCCGAGATGGAGGAGTGAAGCCAATTTGCTGGGTATTTGCATGTGGGAATCCCGAGGCAGAAGTTTCTGACAAGACAGGGGTTCACAACAGGATTTTCCCTTAGTGAGGTCTGGCTGTTTGTGCCCTTTCTCTACAGTTCCCATCAGCAAGGTTTACCTGTGTCCGCTCGAAGGATGCACACATGACGGGGAAAGCACAGTTTCATTGTGTTTTGTGTGCCGTCATCATCTGAATGGGACACGGCGCCAAAATCTTACATATAATAGTTTAATATTGGTGTATTCCTGACATTATGCTGGTCTCAGGAACCTAACAAGAAGCGTAACTCCGACATCTGCCAGAACAGGAGCCATGCACCAAATCTGTGGGGCACTGGGTCCCCACAGAAGGCAAAGGGTGATGGGAAGAATGAATTTATTTTTAAATAAAATTCCTTGCCTTCATGTTCGCAGAGAAAAACATGAAAACGAGTTAACAGTTGCTGCTAAAAGGAAGGAGAAAAACAGAAAGGGCATCACTGGTCTATGGCTCGGAACCCCTCATCATATTTTCTGGATCCTGTTTGTGGTTCATCGGACCACTAGATCCCACCTCTCTACCCTGACTAGGGTAGTTTGATTCTAAATAATTTTTTTTATTAAAATTTTCAAACATATAAACAAGAAAAAAGAGAAAAAAGAAACAATGTTCTCCTAAAACATATATCCTCTTCTCAAACATCCAACTTTAAGAGAAAATAGAAAAAGAAAAAAGAATAATTAATAAAAATAAGAATAAAAATCAACATTCCAATATCCTAATTTCATAATTCAATAATCAACCTCCACGAGCATCCTTTCTAACGGTTCAATACATCTCCAACTTCGCAGGTTCAAATCAAATTATTCAACTGTCCGACTTACATATCTAACCTATATAATTTTACACCCTTATTTCCTAACCTACAACCTACACAATTGCTTACAACCCTCTTCAAATATCAATTCTACAATATTTTTTAGAATAAATTCTGAATTTCTTCCACTCCTCTTCCGTCTTCTCCTCTCCCCGGTCACGTAGCCTTCCGGTCAGGTCAGCAAATTCCATATAGTCCAACATCTTCATCTGCCATTCCTCCACTGTAGGTATTTTTGGTGTCTTCCAGTAGTTTGATTCTAAAGCCAAAAATTGATGCAGTTTGATTCTAAAGCCAAAACTACCCAATTCATGTTTTCTGAAACAATGCAAAAACCAACACACAGCCATCTTTCAAAATTGGCACTTCTCCTAACGGTCAGGGATACCTTTACCTCTAAGTAATGTGCACAGCCATCTATATACTGAGGTAAAGTGTGCATATAAATGCATATATTAGTAAAAATAATATACAAAACCTCTTCTTCTTGTTGTTGTTGTTGTTTGTTGTTGTTGTTGTTGTTTTTATATTTATTTATATTCCGTCTTTTCCCCTGACAGGGACTCAAGGCAGCTTACAGATAAAATCAGGACAGCTAAAAACATAGGGGACAGGGAATGTTTTGCAAAAAATGCACACATACAAAAATGTGCATTATAAGAGAAAACCACACTAAATGCTGATGAATTTTCATGGGGAGAGAGAGAGAGAGAGAGAATCGCAAACAGATGCCGAGAACTTAAGATTGGAAAAATGAAAAACGGAGAGGAACCTAAATTGGTACATTCACTCATCCCTAGCCCTGACAGATCCAGCCTGCATTTAAAATGATATGCTTTCAAGTAAGCCGTTTCTGGATAGAAAAGGGATTTACCTTTTTCCCCTAGAAAAAAAGTAATGGAATATTGTTGTCTTGCAACTTTTTGCCTCGATTTTCTTTCTCACCCTTCACACACACACAAACAAAAACCAAAAATAAACACTAAACCAAGCAAAATCTTCCCAGCAGGCAGTTAAGTAATTGGATACAAACTTTTCATAATTGCATTGAAAAACAGAGGCTTTTCCATTTTATTGTGCTTGCTGTCTTTATTACAAAATTCCAGAAGGAGGAATGACATCCTTGGCCTGCCCTCTTACCTGAAAAACCTGAATGCTAGTTTTCTGCATATGCCGCAACGTCTGCCACGCAAATTCTGAGGTACCTTATCATGATGCCAAGTATGCTACAGAATGGGGCGCCTGGCAAACTAAGAGATCAACTATGGTTTAGCCATTTAGTTAAATGTGCAAAGTATGAAAACCCTTGTTTTTGTTCTTAAAAACAGCACAGGTGACACCTACCTGGTGGGGTCAGCAAAAGATTTCCATTTTTAAAATGTTCTTAAGCACATCTCATTCTGTCTCTTCTTCATTTGAATGCCATATCACAAGGGTAGGCAATCTAAGGCTCAGGGGCCGGATCCAGCCCAATCGCCTTCTAAATCCGGCCAGCAGGTGGTCCAGGAACCAGCGTGTTCTTACATGAGTAGAATGTGTGCTTTTAATTAAAATGCATCTCTGGGTTATTTGTGGGGCATAGGAATTCATTCATTCCCCCCCCCCCAAAAAAAAATAGTCCGGCCCCCCACAAGGTCTGAGGGACAGTGGACCTTGCTGAAAAAGTATCATGACATCCAACTTTACACAGGCCCTTCACTGTGAAACAAAAAGCACCGCACACAAAAAGGAAAAGAAAGGAAAAAGAAGCACAAACCTCGCACTCACGTGCGAAAGATGGACACATTAAACGGCATTTAGTGTGACCCACTGATTCCATGCTTACCCTTACTTACAAGGGAACAAAGCATGGGGTGAGAAATCAAGCTGCCACTTTGTCCCAGGAAGTTTGCCACATGTACCAAATTCTGTCTCCAACCTGAGCTCAGGTGTTTTGCAAATCCCGTCCGGATTTTCCGATCCGGGAAGCACTGTTTATCACAGTGTTTTGCTGCCCCCTTTGGCCTGATGGAAGAATAGCACCGACATCTTTAACTCCCAGAAAGGTAAATACATCTTGTTTGGACTTTACGCAGCAAGTTGTGTTGTCTTCTTTTAAAAGAAAAATGGCAGTTTTATGGCCCTGCATAATACGACAACTTTTGGCATACTGAAAAATAAGTCTCTGGCGATCCCTGCCTCCAAAGTTATCCTACAATGTAGTATATTATCCCCTGCCAGGTCCTGATGTCCTTAGGGCTCTAAGCCTCCAGCTTCATGCTTTAGATGCTAGTCAGTGTTGCTGCATGTGGCAGAAGTGTGAGTCCACACTTTCCATTTGCCCCACTGCTTTCCCCAGGGAAAACCTGCTCTTTCCAGCTGATTCGGAGCAAACGTCAATTGGGTTTGACCCCGATTCAGGAGAACAAAGTGGGTTTTCCTGGGGAGAGTGGTGGAAAACCTCTCCAGCCCGTGCTTTCTAGATACAGGTTGAACAGGGTGGATAATCCCCCTGGCAGCTTTCGGCAAAACAGAAAGCTGGTTTTCGATACTCGGGAAACCAAACCCGTTTCATTCGGCTCAGGCTATGGATAGGGGAGGCAGTCTGGCCGGTTCTTGCATAAAAGAGAGATAGGGTCATGGTGATGATTCAAAATCGAAAGGGTGGGCAGTACAGCTGGGTCTAGGTGGAGTCTCTGACTGGCGGAGAACATGAGGTGACAAGGCCAGGAGGAATCCAAAGAAACAGCAGCCAATTAGTTACAGACAGAACCGAAATTGTGCTAATTTATTGTAACAAGAAGGGAGCATAACCAAAACAAAATGAAAAAAAATTCCTTCCTGTAGCACCTTAGAGACGAACTAAGTTTGTCATTGGTATGAGCTTTCGTGTGCATGCACACTTCTTCAGAGTTGAGTTTCAGGACTTTTCAGACAATCATGGGGCTTCCAGAACAGTTTTGTTTTGTTTCAAACCCTTCCCTAATCATCCTCAACATGGATTTGGGCAGTAATGTTTGTTTTTCAGTGAGCTTTCCAGCATAAGTCCAGACAGCCAAGATTCCATCAGTTTATTTGTCAAAAGGGGATGTTTTTGCACTCAACATTTGCCATTTTGTTGCCCATTCATCTCATTTGGAGAAAGTCTTGGCTGGAGTTCCTCACAGTCCTCCTCGTTACCCTGAATAGTTTGGTGTCATCTGTAAATTTGACCTTTAGCTGGAGTCGGATCAGCCTATTTCTGTTCTGTGTCAACTTTGCTCCCACTCATCTCTAGTTCCATTCCCATCCGTTTGTGGATGTGTTGATTTTTCTTAAAGCATAAAAAGCACATTTGAATTATATGCATTCTGTGCACAATTTATAACTTCATATGCATTCAGAATTTGAATTTCTGAAAATCTCACTTTTCTTTTCCGTTTCATTTTTTAAAAATCCCATTTGTGTTTTCAGCATTTCAGCTATGGTTTCTTCAGACATAAGGATACCAGTGCAAATGCTTCATTGTGCAGCCGCGCATCATGGCAACCCAGAAGTGGCCAGAAAGGGGGGCAGATCGGGCTTATACACCTTCCATTGTCACATACAGTGACCCAAAACACAATCCCAGTGTAAATCAAGGATTGTCACGTGGGTGGCACTGTGGTCTAAGCGGTTCAAATCCCTGTGACAGAGTGAGCTCCCGTTGCTCTGTCCCAGCTCCTGCCAACCCAGCAATTCGAAAGCACACCAGCGCAAGTAGATAAATAGGTACCTCTGTGGCGGGAAGGTAAATGGCATTCCCATGCACTCTGTTTTCCGTCCTGTTGCACCAGAAGCGGTTTAGTCCTGCTGGCCACATGACCCGGAAAGCTGTCTGCGGACAAACGCCAGCTCCCTCGGCCTGAAAGCGAAATGAGCATTGCAACACCATAGTCACCTTTGACTGGACTTAACCTTCCAGGGGTCCTTTACCTTTACCTTTTGCCTAGAGGTCAGCAAACTTTCTCAGCAGGGGGACGGTCCACAGTCCCTCAGACCTTGTGGGGGGCCAGACTATATTGGGGGGGGGGAGAGAACAAATTCCTATGCCCCACAAATAAGCCAGAAATGCATTTTAAATAAAAGCACACATTCTACTCATGTAAAAACATGCTGATTCCCAGACCGTCTGCAGGCCGGATTGAGAAGGCGATTGGGCCGGATCTGGCCCCAGGCCTTAGTTTGCCTACCCATGCTTTTACCTGTCTGCATTTGTGCTCCTGTTTGAACATCCCAGCAAACCATGGTTTGAGTTTCATAAGCTGATAGGCTTTTACTTTTGGCCAGCTCAGCATCTCAATCTTTGTGGGTGCAGTGTCAACAACCAAAAGGTTTGTCAAATCAGACATGGGGTGAACCCATAGCTTAAGCACAGACCCTCCTAGTGTCCCTATTCTCCAGAGACAGTCCCCGAGTTACAAAAGCCTCCCAGTTTCTGATTTGATCCCAGAATGTCCCGCTTTTGATTAGGACATCTCTATTTTCATTGGAGTAATGTTGGTGGGTATGCCAGATTACGGAGTCCCTGAGCCGACCATACAACCTTCACAAGACATCGGTATAGGGAAGTTTATTTTTTAAAAATTGATGTTTTATTATTTTATTATTCTGTTTGGCCTTCGGACTGACGCAGTCTGACCCCACGGTTACCCTCCCCTAATGGTTTTATCTTATTTGTAGATTTTTTATTTTAAAATTGAATTTTAACATTGTATTAATCTGCGTTTTAACTGAATTGTTTCTTTTATACTTGTGTTGATATTATTTGTTGTTAGCCGCCCTGAGCCCGGTCTTGACTGGGAAGGGCGGGGTATAAATAAAAATTGTTGTTGTTGTTGTTGTTGTTTTATATATGTCGGAAGCCACGCAGAGTGGCTGAGGCAGCCCAGTCAGGTGGGTAGGGTAGAAATAACAATATTATTATTATTATTATTATTATTGAATAGGACTTCCCTATTTTCATTGAAGAAATGTTGCCCTGCTTTGGCATAATTTCTGAAATGGCACAGTACTTCTATTAACAAAATAAAAATAACTAGAATAAAATTATTATTATTATTATTATTATTATTATTATTATTATTATTATTATTATTATTATTATTATAGGTCAAGGGTTTCTGGAACTTTGGGGCTCGAAAGAGCTGCTCCTCAAAACTCTTAAATTCCCTTCCCCTAACCAGACTGTCTTCTTCTACTTATGCTGACCTTTCTGTCTGCTATTGTGCTGTTCCTTTGCACAAAACAGAAAATTCTGCAAAACCCCACATATAAGGTTTCCCCCAAAAAATCAAAGGGGCCCCCAAATAGGGGGAAGGAACAGCCAGCTTTGAAATGGAGTTTCTTTCAACTCGCTCAGCCTCTGCGCCGCAGAAATGTCGCCACGTAGAGCAAAGGCACCCCCTTGTGGCCAGACACAAATATTTCATCTTTGTGTTTCTCTGCTAAAGAAAAATTAGTTACAGGCGCACACAGACAGGCAGGACCCACTGTACTGAAATGCAACCGTTTTCACAGCATATTTCTCAAGCTTACAACTTTCCTGGGGAAAAACATGTCTTCTGCTTCCCCTTATTTCACATGAGCATGGCTAGCTGTCTTACAAGCAGCCAACACTTTCACGCCCTCCAACATTTCTCCAATGAAAATTAATATTCAACAGTAGTAATAGTAGTAATTTTATTATTTATACCCCACCCACCTGACTGGGTTGCTCCAGTCACTCTTCCAACATATAGGAAAACATAAGAAAACATTAAAGATTTAAAAAAACAAAACAAAACTTCCCTATGTTTTCTGAAGGTTTGGCTTGGGGGGTCTCATAACTCCATACCATTCAACATTTATTCGATGAAAATAGGGACATCCTAAGCATTTGATGCCAATGCTGAGCATCTAAACGGGGTAGATTTGTGGCCTAATCTGCATTCTCCAAGGCCAGGAAACAAGGGACCTTGTCCTGGGTGGGGCCAGGCTGGGAGACAATGTCGCTGAACTGGTGCAAGGCAGGGCCAGATTTAGGTTTGATGAGGCCCTAAGCTACTGAAGGTAATGGGGCCCTTTATATGTCCAGCTGTCCTTGGTCAACAACAAATTGTCACTGTTTTTTTGTGTTGAATGTGTGTGTGTGTGTGTGTGTGTGTGTGTGTGTACCACTGTATACAGAAATGAGCAAACCAGTGATATTTTAGGGAGCAGGCTAGCAGGCGGGGCCCATGACTTACATCATAGGAGCCCACACAACACAAAACACTGTTGCTGTATGTAGGTTTTATTTTATTTGTTTTTTATCTTATATTTTGGATCCAGGTGGCGCTGTGGTTAAACCACTGAGCCTAGGGCTTGCCGATCAGAAGGTCGGCGGTTCAAATCCCTGTGACGGGGTGAGCTCCCGTTGCTTGGTCCCAGCTCCTGCCAACCTAGCAGTTCGAAAGCACGTCAAAGTGCAAGTAGATAAATAGGAACCGCTACAGCGGGAAGGTAAACGGCGTTTCCATGTGCTGCTCTGGTTTGCCAGAAGCGGCTTTGTCATGCTGGCCACATGACCTGGAAGCTATATGCCGGCTCCCTCGGCCAATAATGCGAGATGAGCGCGCAACCCCAGAGTCGGTCACGACTGGACCTAATGGTCAGGGGTCCCTTTACCTTTACTACAGCAGCAGCAAGAATGTTACTTGCCCAAAATGGAAAGAAGAAGAAGTCCCAGTAAAGGAAGAATGGATACAAAAACTTATGGAATGTGCCGAAATAGCAAAACGTACCAGAAGAATAAGAAATCAAGAGAACAAACTGTTTATAAAAGAATGGAAATGGTTTATTGAATATTTACAGATAACTTGTAAACAGATAAAAACATTAGCAGGATTAGTGTAATAACCTGCAGTTTTATAAGAGTACTAGCTGGCCCTGCCACGCGTTGCTGTTGCGTTGTGTTGTGTTAGAAATAAAGAAGGAAGGAGTAAGATAGTTGATATTACAGGGAACCAGGCAGAGGGCCTTCTTGGTAGTGGCACCCACCCTGTGGAATGCCCTCCCACCAGAGGTCAAAGAGAACAACAATTACCAGACCTTTAGAAGGCATCTCAAGGCAGCCCTGTTTAGGGAAGCTTTTAATGTTTGATTTCTGTATTTTAATGTTTCTGTTGGAAGCCGCCCAGAGTGGCTGGGGGAACCCGGTCAGATGGGTGGGGTATAAATAATAAATTATTATTATTATTATTATTATTATTATTATTATTATTATTATTATATGATATGTCAAAGTTTCTTATGTCTTTATGTAGTTTTTGGGTTTGTTGCCGATGATGGAGTTGTTGTTGTTGGGGTTAGTGTTTCTTTTTGGGATGTCTGTTGTGGTAGTGTGGAGTGGCCTCTTTCGATGTGGTTGTTGACGGTTTTGGCATGGTTGAAGTGTCTTCCAGGTAGTCCTTGGATGGCGTTGTTGAAGGTATCGTGGTAGGTGAAGTGTCTCTCAGATAGTTGTTTTTTGAAGGATGGAGTAAAGGGGGGGGTGAAATGTAGGTAGTCAAGGGTGTTTAGGTGTGTTTATTAAGGGGGTGGGGGGTATTGGTAATTTTCTAAAGTTGGGAAGTTATGTAGGTGGAGGTAGAGATGTTGTTTCTTACCTTTATAGTCCTGTGTGGAGTGGAAGAGTTGTAGTTCTGTTAATGGTAGTATCTCCCGGGGGGGGGGGGGCTTGGTCTCGGGAAGGTAGAAATGTTTCCCGGACCGGCTTGGGTCCCTTGGGGACTGCTGTGGGTTTTTCTTGGTGTGGAGGTCGGGTCTGCGGGGAAGGGTTTGTTGGTCTGGAGGAGGTTTTTAGGGTGTAGAAGTCGGGTTGGGCGGGAAGTGTCTGCTGGTTGGAAGGAGGTTTTCGGGGTGTGGAGGTTGGGTTGGGGGGAAGTGTCTGTTGGTCGGGAGGAGGTTTTCGGGGTGTGTTGGTCAGGAGGAGGTTTTTGGGGTGTAGAGGTCAGGTCGGGGGGGAAGTGTCTGTTGGTCGGGAGGAGGTTTTCAATGGTGGAGTGGTGGTGTGGTAGGGTCTGAGGGAGAGGGTTTGGTCCCGAGGAGGGGAACGTGGTGGTCTCGGGGCCTGTCGGGTGGTGAGTCACCGTCGGAGGAAGCAGGTTCGCTCTCGAGAAGGTGGCCTTGTTGGCGTCGAAGTTGTCGGGAGGTGAGTCCGCGTCTCAGAGAGAGACCTTGGCAGGTGGAACTCTGTGGCCGACGCATCTTGTGCCGGAGGGGGGGTCTGTGGGGTGTGGGCTAGTCTCCATGGAGAGGGAGGAGGTGGAGGAGGAGGAGCTGTGGGAATCATGCCACTGGAAGGCGCTGTTTTTGTTTGTGTAAGAACAGGTTTTTACCTGTGCAGGTATGAGATGTGAGCAATCCGAGGTTATGCAAACACTCTTGAGAACAAGGCATCCACAGAGCCAAAACAAGAGAAAGAGGCCACCAGGATCCTGCCCAGAGTTACCAAAGGCTCTTGAATAGCCAGTGCCAGATTGCCAAATAGACAGAGTAGCCCCCACACCTTTCGGGAGCCTGCGACAATGGATCAAGGTAATATTGATTCAATCTTAAAAGAAAATTACAACTTTCTTAGTTCAGTGTTATCACACTAGAGCGCGCACACGAGAAACCTCCAGATATGAAGCTTTCAAAAAACGTATTAGGAGAGAATTTGTGAGCGGCCCCTCGAGATTTCAACTGCCTTGGGGACTCCACAGGGTTTCACCTGGCACTTCTTAGAGGTTGAGCGCTGGATGAAATGGCAAAGGAATTCTCAGATTTAGTGTTGCAGGACCAGGCATCGGGCTCCCCATACCCCAACACATATAAATAAGAGGCCAATAAGACTGGATTGGCGTCAAAACAGGCCACAACTTTATTGAATACAGATGAAAGAGGTTTGGCTTGGGCATGGGGCAATCTAAATGCTTCCAGCCCGCCTGCTGGAAGTGACGTGTGGTCAATCCAGGCAGGGGTTCCTAAGACTTACATCAAATAGGGTGACCCTCACATGGACCACCGTCTGGGGGGTGCCTTTAGCCCTGGCCCCCACCTGGGCACGCAGACATGACCACTCTCCCCAGATCCCTTTAACAGGATAACCCAGCGTTTGGAGGGGCAAGCGGAGACTACAACCTCCCCTCCGTCCATAACAAAGGTTTGCCCCAATGCCCAACCAGTTGTGACGATTGCTATGAGGTAGGCAAAACCACCAGGTCAGTGTCAATTAGCCTGTTGGGCAAATTCCTACCCGGCTCCATAAAGAACGGCGACCACCGTAGCCACAGCAAAGTCATTGACTATCAGCTTAAACTGAGGGTGGGTGAGGAAGAAGAAGAGTATGGATTTGATATCCCGCTTTATCACTACCCGAAGGAGTCTTAAAGCGGCTAACAATCTCCTTTTCCCTTCCCTCCCTTCCACAACAAACACTCTGCGAGGTGAGTGAGGCTGAGAGACTTCGGAGAAGTGTGACTAGCCCAGGCATAGGCAACCTTGGCTCTCCAGATGTTTTGGAACTACAACTCCCATGATCCCTGACCACTTGCCCTGTTAGCTAGGGATCATGGGAGTTGTAGTTCAAAAACATCTGGAGAGCCAATTTTGCCTATGCCTGGACTGGCCCAGGGTCACCCAGCAGCTGCATGTGGAGGAGCGGGGAAGCGAACCCGGTTCACCCGATTACGAGTCCACCGCTCTTAACCACTACACCACTGCTGGCTCTCGGTGAGCTGGGAAACCTGACGAGGGAACAAGCAGGTAGTGCCCCTGGTGCAGGTGGCTTAAATGGGCATGGGGCGGATCCAAGGGAAACCTTACTGCTCCATCAGCCCCGACCCCTGGCACATTCTGAAACCATCCTGAAACCCCATTTGCCAAAGCAGGGTGCAGGCTAGGATCCAGTTCCTCATAGGAAGGGCATTAAAGCTCCAGCTCCCTCATTGGGGCCCCAGTGAATGAATGAATCTTTATTTGCGTCAGCCTTCGGCCATATCAATAAAACAACAATACGATATATAAAGAATAGAAATTATAAAGTCAATTATATAAAATACATTTTAGGGATTTGAATCAATAGTCAAATAGTGGGTCTTATTCTGATTGCCCCAGCTAAAAACCTTGCAACCTTTTCTGTCACCTGCTCATCTTGATCTGCCAAGAGAAAGGACACTGTGGCAGTGGTTGGGCGACCCGGAATGGACAATAAAAGAGGGGTGATAATCTCGTTCCTCAGGTCTTTATAAAGAGTGCAAGCCAGAAGGGCATGCGCCACTGATTCGGTGCTGCCATCTCCACAGGGACATAAGCGTTTTTCGTGTGGAATCTGTTGGAGTCGTCCCTCAAGTACAGGCGAGGGCAATACACATAGCTGTCAAGTCTCCCGTTTTTCGCGGGAAGCCCCCGGATTTAAATCCATTTCCCGCTGGTCTCCCGAATTGAAAAATATCCCGTAAATCCCCCGGATTTGCAGCTCCTGCCAGCGCCGGCGGCCATGTCCCGGCTCCCAGCTGGCTGTTCGCTCGCTTGGCTTCGGAAATTGCCTCTGTGCATGCCCGGAAATCAGTTCTGTGCATGTCTAGACATGCACAGAAGCGATTTCTGGTGCCCAGACATGCGGACACGGGCAGCCCAGCACCGGAAGTCACTTCTGCACATGTCTGGAAAATAGTCATACCATGGGTGTGATTTCATTGGGGCCCCAGTGAAGCCTCTGCCACCCTGGGATTTACCACAGTGAGCGGATTTACTGAGACATGAACCTTGGGGGGGGGGGTGGAGTCTTTTATTCCCTTTGGGGTGTGCACTTTTTTTTACCCTGCGTGCCTGTTTCCTTTCCAAGCGGAGGAGCTTCCGATCAGAGGGGAGACTGGGATGTGTCCAGGCGTGTGTTGGGTGCGATTGCCTTTCCCTTCCGACGGCAGCAGCTGTTGCACCTGTCAGCAACGCGGCCTGTCAGCCGCAGCTCGGCTGTGCCATTATTGCCTGACACCTCCAGAGTTGTGTATGTTTGTGCGGTGATTATTACCTGTCCCTTCCGCAGAAGCTGCACAGCTTTACGGTTATTGCCTGTCACCTCTGGAGGAGCTGCAATCGCTGGCAGGTCATTGGCTGATCACGCCTGCAGCGCCTGCCTGGCCGGCTACAGCATGGAGGTGCGACGGTGTAGTTATTGCCTTCTGTCTGCCGGCGACAACGGAGATTCTGCCTTTCATCCCCGGTGCAGGTGTTATTATCTGTCACCCTCCAAACAAACTGTCAGGTTCATCCCACAGATGACAAAGCAAGAGTTTTGCTCCTCCCTGCCTTTCCTCTTCCCGAAGGCATTCTCTGTGGTCAGGTTGGGTCCTTTGCAGCTGCGGTGACTACCATAGGCTGAGCTGCTGTTGTGCTTGGCATAACCTTTCAGAAGCAATTTCTTTTACTGCCGGGTTCCAGAGCTGTGCGATTCACTACGTCCAAGGAGACGTTCAGACATCCGCCAGTTTTCCCTCTCTCCCTTCCGGTGTTTCCTCAGGCACTGTCCTTTCTAAATATAAGAACGTGTTTTCCAGAATCAGAATTAACTGTTACATGCTCATTAACAGAACAATAATTAAACATAACCCGCAGGGATTTGCTTAATCATCCCCCTATCTCCCAGCTCAGCCCTGACGTGATGAGAGAGTCCTTATTGTAGAACGTTGATTATTTAATTTCTATACTGCTTAATGGATTTTTAAAATGTTTCCAAGCGGTTCAGGAAACTGAAGCAACAACAGGCAACTTTAACGTAACGTTGCAAAAATACACAGCTACCTATTAGAGTGCTACATTAATACAAAGTTGCTAATATGTATAAATCGGTATCAGTTCATTTTCCCTTTGGCTCACACACCCCTCTCTCAGCCTCCCAAACCCTCCAACATTCCTCTAATGAAAATAGGGGTGTCCAATTCCATCACCATCAATGTATTTATACCCCGCCCATCTGACTGGGTTGCCCCAGCCACTCTGGGCGGATCCCAACATATATAAAAACATAAGGAAACATTAAACATTTGAAAACTTCAGCTAGTGCAGAATTCAGCAGCCAGGTTGCTCACTGGAAGAAGATAGTCTGAGCATATTACACCGATCCTGGTCTGACTGCACTGGCTACCAATGAGTTTCCGGGCCCAATTCAAAGTGCTGGTTTGGACCTATAAATCTTTAAACGGCTCAGGACCACAATACCTCAAGAACCGCCTCTTTCCATATGAACCTACCTGTATCCTGACATCATCTTCTGAGGCCCTTCTTTGTGTGCCTCCTCCTCAAAAGGTCAAGAGGGAGGCAACTCAAGAACAGAGCCTTCTCTGCAGTGGCTCCCGGTCTGTCGAATGCTCTCCCCAGGGAAGTCCGCCTGGCGCCTTCATTATACACATTTAGGTGCCAGGCAAAAAGGTTGCTTTTTAACCAGGTCTTTGGTTGATTTGATTGACATCTCATGCCCTTTTAAAATGTGGGGTGATTGGGTGTGTGTGTGTTTATTTTGATTATGTATTTTGTGGTTTTATATTTTGATTTCATTCTGTGAACCGCCCCGAGACCTCCAGGTATAGGCGGTTTATAAATTCAATAAATAAATAAAAACTTCCCTATGCAGGGCTGCCTTCAGATGTCTTCTAAAGGTTGTATAGTTACTTATCTCCTTGGCTCGTCCCCCTAGTCCACTGACTGCTCACTGCTGCATCCATCTTTAAGGGACGACCAATATGCAGAAAACATGGCTTGGAAGTGGGGAGGTTGGTGAGAACAGTACAAGGCAGAATGAGAGGGCTCAGCAACAGGGGCAAGGAATCCCACTGTGGCCATGCTTGATCAGATAATAATAATAGTAATTTATTATTTATACCCCGCCCATCTGGCTGGGTTTCCCCAGCCACTCTGAGCGGCTCCCAACAGAATATTAAAAACATGATTTTTTAAAAAATCAAACAATAAAAAATTCCCTAAACAGGGCTACCTTTAGATGTCTTCTAAAAGTCAGATAGTTGTTTGTTTCCTTGACATCGGATGGGAGGGCGTTCCACAGGGAGGGCGCCACCACCGACAAGGCCCTCTGACTCGTTCCCTGTAGCTTCACTTCTCGCAGGGAGGGAACTGCCAGAAGGCCCTCGGAGCTGGACCACAGTCTCTGGGCTGAATGATGGGAGTGGAGAAGCTCCTTCAGGTATACTGTCAGCACCCACCCTAGTCTACACACTGCAGTTACATCCCAAATGCCCACCTGGTGCCAAGCGATGAGAGGTCATCATCGTACAGAAGGCCAATGAGACAGTGACGCCAGGAGAGGAGGGTACCCCTGCCAAAGTCAACAACATGCTGCCCTGGGGAGACTTAGCCCTGCAGTTTTCATTCAGGTACACTTTTCTCGCCCACTTACCCAAGTGTCCCACCAGAACTTTGAGAAGAGATTTTTTTTTGGAAACAATTAGTATTTTGTAACCCGGCACCACATTTTAGGCTCGGGGTGGGGGATGATTTAGGAAACAAAGCCACGATTCACATACCCTCTAGTCCAGGGGTAGGCAACCCAAGGCCCATGGGCCGGATGCGGCCCAATCGCCTTCTCAATCCGGCCCGCAGACAGTCCGGGAATCAGTGTGTTTTTACATGAGTAGAATGTGTGCTTTTATTTACAGTGCATCTCTGGGTTATTTGTGGGGCATAGGAATGTGTTCATTCCCCCCCCCCCCAGATAGTCTGGCCCACCACATGGTCTGAGGGACGGTGGACCGGCCCATGACTAAAAAAGGCTGCTGACCCCTGCTCTAGTCTATAACATGAGAAGAACTGACAAATTAGTAATCCAAGCTTGGACCCTATGACGGTCTTTTGTTCTTTACACACACACACACACACACACACACACACACACACACACACACACACACCACCTTCCTTTGCTTTATTTCCCATCCTTGTGTAAAGTCCTTCCTTCCTGGGCACAGAAAGCCCCCCACAGATGCCAGCTGGCTTGCCCTCTCGCACGACCCTTCTCGAGTTTGGCAGGCTCTGTGCATGTCGGCGCATGAAAAGCCACTGTTATCTTTCGCATTTAAAACCTCCCCCCCCCCCGATTCATAAGTGATGCACACACATTGCAAAGGATCTAAAAGACTTCATCGAAGACCCATCGGAAACAAAAACAACAGGGTACATTTTAGGCTCTGATTTGCACCGCGGATATACCGTCTACCTCGGGGTTAGCCAAAATGGTGCCTGCCGGCAAGCCATGTATCTACAGAGGGTCCCCTCCCCAGCGGAAGCTGAGCCTGGGAAAAGCTTTCTATTGCAGCCAATAGACCGGATTGCATTGTGTGCTTGGTTGTGGGCTGCGTGGTTGTGGTGCTTGCAAATAGGACCGTGGGACCCCAAAAGGTTGGTGGTCAAGTCCTTAAGCGCAGGTGGGTGCTGTGGTCTAAACCACTGAACCTCGTGGGCTTGCCGATCAGAAGGTCGGCGGTTCGAATCCCCGCAACAGGGTGAGCTCCCGTTGCTCAGCCCCAGCTCCTACCAACCTAGCAGTTCAAAAGCACGTCAAAGTACAAGTAGATAAATAGGTACTGCTGTGGTGGGAAGGTAAACAGCCTTATTCCGTGCGCTCTGACTTACATCACGGTGTTCCGTTGCGCCAGAAGCCCTGCTGCTAGCGATGGATATAACTGGGCAATGTTCATCTGCAAGGTTCGTTGGGACGGTCTCCTCCTCATCCGTGAAGTGTCTATGGCTCTATGCCTCTCTATCTCAGGTCTACCAAGACATCAATGGGCAAATGTTGGTCTGCTATATAAGCTTTCACTGAAGAGATGATTCACCAGTTAAAATTTCAGCCTCTTTTGGGGAAAGAGTGAGCTTTTTTCTGTACTTTTCCCATTGATGTATGGGAACAAGGACGCAGATGGCGCTGTGGTCTAAACCACTGAGCCTCTTGGGCTTGCCGATCAGAAGGTCAGCAGTTCGAATCCCCATGACAGGGTGAGCTCCCATTGCTCTGTCCCAGCTCCTGCCAACCTAGCAGTTCAAAAGCATGCCAGTGCAAGTAGATAAATAGGTACCGCTGCGGCGGGAAGGTAAACAGCATTCCTGGGCGCTCTGGTTTCCGTCACAGTGTCCCGTTGTGCCAGAAGTGGTTCAGTCATGCTGGCCAAATGACACGGAAAGCTGTCTGTGGACAAACACCGGCTACCTCAGCCTGAAAGCGAGATGAGCACCACAACCCCATAGTCGCCTTTGACAGGACGTAACCGTCCAAGGGTCCTTTACCTTCTTCATTTTTTTACCTTCATGTGCTGTGAGGACCCTGCATACCCAGGCATTTGCCTCTAACAGCCAGGCCTCTGTTAGGCTGACCTGTAATAAAATTGCTTGCCTGCTTTGGCCACAGGTACCTGCTGGCGTATTGGGAACCTCTGGCAACTGCCTGGTGCAGAAAGACAAGCCTTGTTGAGCGTGGCTGAGTAATCCTGTCAGTGAAGCTGCATGAATTCTCATTCCGAAGCAAGGCCCACTGCCTCCCCGAATCACCCCATTAAATTGCTAATATCTTATTGTTTTTTAAGATTCTGCAACTTGCTGGGAAATGTTTATAATTTTTTTCTCTCTCTCCCTGCCTGCAGTCACTGTGCCTAATGCCCAGTCATTGAGTGCCATATGTGTTTATATGCACTGCAATTTTCCACTTGATTACATTTTACCACAACCACTTTGAGCCACTCTGCAAAAGGAGGCAAAACATCCATAATGCCCACAGCAACCCAGGCAGATGAAGCCCAAAGATGTGAGCATCTCGGACACCATGGCTGCTGAGCCTTCGTCAAACCCCCAAGGCTGGAGGAGGGGAGGAGGGGAGGTTAGATGACCAGCGACGGGTCACATAAAAGTAGAAGCCTGTATCCTCTCCAGGTTTGCAGTTAAAACTCAGCCTTCCACCCCCTCTGCAGTAGCATAAAAACTCAGGGAACAACACTGGACTTAAGGAGGAGCAGTTGAAGGCCTCATGATAAGCTTTCCAGCAGCTCCCAGTGGTCTAAATTCACACAAATAGGAAGGAGAATCGGGGCCAGAAAAAAAAACAATGGAACAGAAAACACCACATTTCTCTTTTTGCCTGACTTCCTATCTGGGAAAGCTTTTCCGCCATTCTTTTTTTAAAATAAATTAATTAATAAATTCAATGCATTAACGATGTTCACCTCAAGATAGATCCACCACAGAATGAGATTTTCCCTCTCTGTTATGTACTGAGCTGAATCCTAGAACAATAGGATTCAGAATCAGCAGTCTGATTGGTCCGCAGGAGCTACCCAATCCAACTCCAGGTGGAAGTGAATCCGCAACCTGATTGGCCTGCAGGAGCAGCCAATCAGGCGGCTGACAGAAGTGAATCTGCAACCTGATTGGCCTGTAGGAGCAGCCAATCAGGCTGCAGGCAGAAGTCAATCCACAACCTGATTGGCCCACAGGTGTAGCCCTGAAGTAGCCAATCACGCAAGGCCCATTGTGTAAATAATGTATATAAGCAGATGGTTTGGGGAAAAGAGCCATTCTTCTTCTCCTCTTCTCCTTGATGACTATGAGCTGAATAAAGAGCATGAAATTCACTCTCGACTCCGAGTATATTTCACTTTCCTTGCAAGAATGTTTCAGGAATCACACAGTACCGAGAAGACATCGTTTTAAGTTAGCTCAATGTCCAGGTGAAGCAGTTCTTCTTCTTTTTTCAACACTGATTCTAAAGGTGGTTCTCCATTAGTTGTTGTTTTTTTCTGTTGCTCTACAACAGAGTAGAAAGTAAAATGTGATTTTCAAGAATAACCGAATGGTTTGCTTCCTGATTTGTCTTCCTGGCAGCCCATATGCACTTCTGCCCAAACCAAGGCCTCGCAGTGATCTCCTGATCCGTGGCTTTCAGCATTTCGTCAAGCTCTGTACATTTCAACATCCCCTGATTGATATTGTGAAGCTTAGCCGGATTGTCGCACTTTTCTGGGTTATCATGGAAACAAACCATACCATCCTTCCGGTTAATACTTGCAAAGATTTCGCTATCTTCTTTCGTATGGAGGACATATTTTCCTGTTTCCTGAGGCTTAATCGAGTACTGCAGGGGTCAGTTGGTCTTACGAATCTACGGTCAGTTTGTCTAGAGCAGTGATGGGCAACCCTTTGAGCTTGGTGTGTCACTTCAAGAAAAAAACCATAATTTTGCGATATTTATCGTTTAAATAACAAAAATGTATAATTGTAATATATAACTGTATTTAATTAACCAAAAACTAATTATTTAACCAAACCAAAAACTAATTATTTATCACAAAGTGCCCAGAGTAGTTGAGCTTTTGGGGGGGAGCTGCTAACCAAAGTTTTGGAGGTTTTTTTTGGGGGTGCAAAAGTTACTTTGCCTTTGGGGGGGGTTGCCCCAAAGCTGCTGCACTTTTTTGGGGTGAAAGAGAAGAGAAATAAATGACGAATAATACCTTCGCTGGAACTAACACACAGCACCGACATAGTTTGCCAAAGTGCCAAAAAAACCCAGCACAGAACGAGTTAAAAAAAGAACGCTGTTACACTCAATCATAGTCTGCCAAAGCGCCAGGAAAAAACAGCACAGCAAGGGTTAAAAAACCAATTTCTGGCTACCAGCAACAGCTGAGAAAAGCTGTAGGAGACAAGCTGTAGGAGTGGGAGAACAAATGGGGGGGGGACAACAACAACAGCGCAAATGGGCCGATGGGGCGTGTGCCAGCAGTGAAGGCTCTGCGTGTCACATCTGACACGCGTGTCATAGGTTCGCCATCACTGGTCTAGAGTTTTCCCCTCACAGAGTTATCATTTCCAGAACCTTCACAAACTACAGTTCCCAGATATATATTTTTCGGGGGGAGGGGGTAGTCATGTGCTCCAAATATGTGCTAAATATGTTTTTAATGTGTCGGTTGGGTCTGCCCATCTCTTTAGGGGGTGGGCCTGTAGGAGATCTAGCAACTAAGTTTGCCATACCTGAGACTGACTAGATTTCTACTTTGAACTTTGACAAGGAGCTGCGCTGCCCTCTGCTGAATGGAAGGAGAAAACTGCAAGCACACATTCCTCTTCCAATACAGGATAAACAAACACAGGATAAATTGTCAACGCAGCTCCAAGGCTTAAGAATTTTACCACTTCCATCTATTTCTTACCATGTGCAGTTATGCAAGTGGTCGCTAAGCTACCTCATGGTAAGTCAGCGTTTGTACAGTATATGGTTCTCTTATTGTTTTCTTTTTGTACTAATAATACTTGATTGAAACTTGATTGAATCTTGTGCCCTTGCGTGCTGCTTGTATTGTATTGGACCTCATGGTAAGTGGCTGGGCTGCATACAACCAAGTGGTCAGCCTTTCTGCAAAGGAGGAAGAAATTAGGAATTAAAAAAACCTCAGAGTTGCAGCCAGGAGCCACAATTGGGCTCTCCTTAGCAGCGCTTACAAATTTGCTGAAGCAATTCAGCCAGCCACGCTTGCCAATACGCAGATATGATAAAGTTCCGTAGGTTGAAATCTCTCTCCGTAGCCATATATTGTTCCTAGAGGGAAGCGTTTCTGCCAGTGACCTTGCACACCTTGCCTCATACATTTTTATCAAGGAAATTAAGCATTGGGGGAGCCTAGCCAATTTCGAGACATAATTTAATGCATTCAAATGCAAGGTCACAGATTTAAAATTGAGACGGCAGTGTTACACCTATAGGAACAGCGAACTGTCTCTTGCAGGGCAGCCTTTCCCAGGAGAAGCTGGTCTCGGCAGGACAGGCAAGCAATGACCACTCCCCACATCAAATGGGGGACGACATTTTGCATGGTCACACACAGCCCCCTGGACCCCAGTGTGGCTCCCAGTAGTTCGGACTGGCTTCATCCTCCCCAGGCTGGATACCAGGGGTCTCCGCCTACCTCAGTCATCCGCCCAATCCCATCTGAGGCGTTACCAGGGGGTTGGCCAGGTAAGGGGAGGGACCACCCTGCCCACACAACAGAAGGTGAAGCTTACCAAGGGCAGCAGGGGAAGGTTAAAGGAATGAGGGTAGAAAGAAAGGTGAGGAAGGGGGTGGGATAAATAGCTTATAAGTGGTTATGTAATAGGGTAACCCGGATCGAAATAGGACTGTTTATATAGACTTGCCAACCGTAAAAGAGGCCTTGTGATTAGAAGGGTTAATAATAGAAATATGGTTTTGACTGAGATGGGGAGTTCTTAGAAGAGAGGTGTGGGTATAAGGAAGAGAATTTTTAGTTTAGTATTGTGTAAAAGTAGATTAAGAATTTTATAATATGAATTAAATGAGTATGTTTAACGTAGAAATATAATATGTAAAGAAAGAGGAGTATGATGTCATAGATGATAAATATGTAAACTACCGGTATAATGAAAAGGATAATTATAGAATTTTGGTTTAAAATTTAAAGTGTATAAACATGTTTAAGAGAGACAGAAACAATGTTAAGATGACGATTATGAAATTGCCAAAGAGAGTATAAGATGAACCACAGGAAGGGGGGCTGAGGAAGTCAACCTACAATGTCAGAAAAGATGAATGGTTTTTGAACTAAGGTATATGTATGTTTTTGTTTTTGTATTATGTTTATGTTAATGTTTTTATTTGTGTTTCTTGTTTTCTCTTAGGTATTGCTGGGGGTTGGTGTGTTGGTGATGTTTTGTTGTTATATGTTAAAAAACCAATAAAAAATATTTTAAAAAAAGAAGAAGGTGAAGCTTACCTGTGAAGCGGCAGTCGGCTCCAGAGCTTCTCCCACCCTCCCCTCCCTCAATTAAGTCCCCTTTTGCAGGTTAACCTCTTTCCCACAGGTACGCAGGTGCTGCTACGTCAGGGCCGCTGTTGAAGGGCCGGAAAGAAATTTTCCTGCATTGGCAGGTTTCACCTTTCCCGTAGCAAAACATCACAAGTTTGGCGGTTACAGGCCTTGGGTGGAATCCTTTAGTCTATCTTCCTTTTTTTTTTTTAAAATATTTTTATTAATTTTCCAATTAAAACCAATTATATCACATTCAATATTTCAAATTATACACATATATATATCAATCAAACCGAATGTTATGCCAAATCATCTAAAGAATTTTTTATTTGGGTTCCCATGCTTCAAGAAATTGGGAATTCCTCGCAACTGTCCACTGCCGTCTTTTTTCTAAAGTTCAAATTAGTCTATCTTCCTAAATTGGGGGGGGGGCGTGAAGCGGTGACCCACGCCCCCTTTGCGGCGGTGATACCAGGGTTCCCCGTTAAAGGGGTCTTGAGGGGAGCCATATGCCGAGATGTTGTCATTGCTCTCCCCTCCAGCGGCGGTGAAACAGGGGCGGGGGCTCTCTGCTTGAACATATGTTCTCCAGAGCCAGCCCAATCCCCACACATTCTGGATAACCCTGAAGTCTCCCAGATACACGCCTGCGGACTGGGAAGGATAAACGCCCAATGCCTGAGCCAAGGTCTCCCTACATCTGAACCTTAATAAAGTTGTGGCCAATTTAATCCCATAGCACGTTGTCTTGAGTCATTATTCTGCTCGGGGGGTCGCCTGGGGCTGGGGGGGGGTGAACTCCGCCTGTCCACGCAAATGCACTCCCGGGGCATAGACTCAGGGTAAGCTCTGACAGTGCAGCAAATTTGGGCATTGATTCCACTTTAAATCCCACATTATCCCTAAATTGTTTTCTCTTAATCTGTAGAATGAGGGAAACTGGCATCTACTTTATAAGACAGAAGTACTGTTTTTGGGAAACAGGGGCAGGCAGGTGTGGGGAACTCCCTGGTCCTAAATGGGGGGTAACCAGTGCTTTTTTTCTGGGGGGATGCAGGGGGATGCATCCCCCTAAACATTTGGTGGATCTTTGTACTTTTGTCCATTTACAGCATTCATTTTTCCCAATTTGAACTATAAAATGGTGACTTTCTTGAGTCAAAATCAGAGTACTGTACCCCTAAACATTTTTTCAGGGGGGGAATACTGGGGGTAACTGTGCCCAAAAAGGACTGGGTACACAGCTTGGGGGTCAATTTGGACCCACAACTGTCCATGGAGGTGCAGGTTGTTGTTGTTACGCAACTATTCTGAGGACAATTAAGACAAAGGCACAAATACAGGATGGGAGACATCTGGCTTGAGAGCAGTACATGTGAAAAGGATCAAGGAGTCCTGGTAGAGCACAAACTTGACATTAGTCAACAGTGTGATGCAGCAGCTAAAAAAGCCAATACAATTCTGAGCTGCATCAACAGGAGTATAGCATCCAGATCAAGGAAAGTAATAGTACCACTGTATTCTGCTCTGGTCAGACCTCACCTGGAGTACTGTGTCCAGTTCTGGGCACCACAGTTCAAGGAGGATACTGACAAGCTGGAACGTGTCCAGAAGAGGGCAACCAAAATGGTCAAAGGCCTGGAAACGATGCCTTATGAGGAACGGCTTAGGGAGCTGGGTATGTTTAGCCTGGAGAAGAGAAGGTTAAGGGGTGATATGATAGCAATGTTCAAATATATAAAAGGATGTCATATAGAGGAGGGTGAAAGGTTTTCTGCTGCTCCAGAGAAGCGGACACGGAGCAATGGATTCAAACTACAAGAAAGAAGATTCCACCTAAACATTAGGAAGAACTTCCTGACAGTAAGAGCTGTTCGGCAGTGGAATTTGCTGCCAAGAAGTGTGGTGAGTCTCCTTCTTTGGAGGTCTTTAAGCAGAGGCTTGACAGCCCTATGTCAAGAATGCTTTGATGGTGTTTCCTGCTTGGCAGGGGGTTGGACTGGATGGCCCTTGTGGTGTCTTCCAACTCTATGATTTTATGATTCTATGAAAGAGCTGTGCACATTAAATGCACTGCATACATTAATTATAAGACCAAAAGGAGAGAAGTTTATTTATGGCATTGATATGACCATTGCAAGAGGACCCTAGAGATTCACTCACGTTTTTGAAAGATAATGAAGGATTAAAGGAGGGTTCGGTTGGGTTGGAGAACCTTTGACCCCCCTCCCGGATGTTGTTGCATTCCAATTCCCATCAACCCCAGCCAGCATGACCAATGATCAGGAATGATGGGAGTTGTAGTCCAGCAACATGGGGGGGCACTAATACCCCATCCCTGGTTTACAGAGTAAAAAAAAAAATCAGATGTTAGAAAACAGGAGAGCTTCTCCAACGCCTTTAGATTGCTGTCATGAAAGGGGAAATCAGATAGATCTTCAAGTTCAGATTTTTTCTCCTCACTCTGCTCACTCTACAATGGAAAGTTGAGACATGGTCAGGATCCTGCATTAGGAGACCACATTCCATGCCCTGCAGTATTGTTACAGACATGTAGATTCCTTTTGCAGGCACCTGAAGCTCATGAAACACAATGAAACCCTAGTCTAAGAAGCTACTGCGGATGATTCTATGGGGCTCCTCTGTCTCATCTCAGCATCTGAAATAAAAAAGAACACTTGTTTCATTGACTTTAGACAGCTCTAAAAACCACAAAATATCCACCCTCCACCCTCCCCTCAGAGGTTGGCATCTGGCGGGATTCTTTGAGGATTCCCTTCCTAAGTTATCAGAAATTTCTATGACCAAGGAAAGATCGGAATGCAATGGATTTATTTTACAGCCAAGGAAATTGCTTTTGGAAGGGAGGTCTTTCCTGTGTCTGTGATATTATTGTGTCTCTGTGTATGCAGACCCCCCCCCCAAGCGTCCCTATTTTACAGGGACAGTCCCAGATCTACAGAAGCCATCCCAGTTTCTGATGTGATCCTGGAATGTCCCGCTTTTCCTTATTAAATTTTCCAATTAAACACATTTAAACAAAAACAAAAACAAACAACCACAAACACAACAACACATAATAAACACAAAATTTTTCTTCTAAGCATCTTATCAATTATTACAATTTTCTTTGCTCTGTCAAGCTTTGACTTCCCTCCTTCCCCCAATTGGTTTTCTTATCCATTCCTGTCTCACAGTTTTTTTATTCCTTCTACCTAAAGTCAATTCGTAGGATTTATTTCAGTCCTGCAAGTGTCTTTAAACTTCTACAGTTCTTCTCCATATAGTCCACAAATTTACTCCAATCCTTTTGGAACTTTGACTCTCCTAGGATATCCCTATTTTCATGGGAGAACTGTTGGAGGGGACACCTCCATTTTCACCGGAGAACTGTTGGAGGGTAGGGAAATAGGACGTTCCTGTTTTCATCGGAGAAATGTTGGAGGCAGGGCTTTTTTTCAGGCAGGACTCACCGGAGCTGAGTTCCGGCACCTCTCAGGTGGGCTCCACATTGCCATTATAAGAGAACAAGGGTTCGTGGTGAGTTCTGGCTCCTCTTTTTCTAGAAAAATAGCACTGGTTGGAGGGTATGGAGCACATACAGAGATTTGTGCAAAGGCAGTGTGTATACAAGAGAAAGAGCCAGTGCTTGTATTCCTTTTGCACGGCCCTTTAGTGAAACCACAAACCACCACATCTCCCGCGGCCTTTGCAAAACACGCTGCCTGTGTCGGCCTCTGTCCCCCGTGATTCTGCTGAGCTGAGAAATATCGCTTCCCCAGAACAACAATGGCAGGCATGCCAAACGCCCACAACCTACTCTTTAAATGCTGCTGTAGCTGTTTAGTGCCTGAGGCACAAAATCAATATCCCCAGCAATGTGGAACAAAGTAGTGGTAGCCTCAATAGCAGGCAGCTTCCCCACTGCCACCACTGGGGGGTCAACTGCCCGGCATTTGCAGCCAGGGAAGGAAATGCTGAAAGACTGTCAGCAAGCAAAAGGGAAAGAAACCTGGCCTTTAAACTTTGGGGGTCTGCTGCACTCTGCACATGCCCAGAAGCCCTCTGCTGTCAAGGCAGGTAAACAAAGGTTTGGTTAATATGCATTAAAGAGATAGTGGGATCTTGCACTGAATTCCCCCCCCCCCAGTATGGCCGATACCCCCGTGTTTCTCCAAAAATAAGACACCGTCTTATATTTATTTTTCTTAAAAAAAACAAAACACTATGGCTTATTTTCAGGGGATGTCTTATTTTTTCCCCTCCTTCTCCTGCCACGGCCGGCATTGCTGCTGCGCCTATCACTATGTCTTATTTTCGGGGTATGGCTTATATTCCTTGAATGCTTAAAAATCCTGCTATGGCTTATTTCATGGCTACGTCTTATTTTTGGAGAAACAGGGGTAATAGCCATGTTCATTGTTCAACTATCTAAAGGACCGTTAAATGGAAGATGGAGCAAGCTTGGTTTCTCCTACTCCAGAGGAGCCGATGGATTCAAGTTAGAAGAAAGGAGATTCCGACTAAACACCAGGAAGAATTTTCTGCCGGTAAGAGGTTTCGACAGTGGAATGGATTCCCTTGGGACATGGTAGGCTCTCCTTCCTAGGAAGTTTTTGAGCAGTCGTTGGATGGGCATCTGTCACGGATGCTTTGGCTGAGATTTCTGCATCTAAGCGTGCTAGACTGGATAGCCAACAGGTTCCGGTTTCCGCCGGCAGGAATGGCGGACCTGTTTTCCATCCCTCTGACCTTCGTAAGGAATTTGGCGGTTGCTAGGGGAGTAAATGGCAACCCCCTACCCTCTCCGGGGGTTACGGAGAGGGGCCGCTGGCCCGCGATGCCCCCAGACCCACTCCGACTGTTTATGGAGTGGGGGGAGCTTGGGCTGAAAAGCACTTACGAGGGCCAGGACTCCCGGACGCTAATCTGCATGGCGGGGATTTCCATGGTTAAAGAAGATAATTAGGCTTAAATCTATGGACATACTTCAGAAGGAGGGGAAGAAGCGCTGTTTACTGCTGAGAAATCTATGCTGCTGAGGGAGAGGAGTTAAAGGCTGTATATCACCTGGAAGAAGGATTGATGGGGACGGAGCGATAAGGGAATTGAGTTTTTTTTTATTTTTCTTCATATGAGTTACTTCGTATCTTCCCAGACGCGATGTCCTGGCTTGTTTGGAGTGAAAGAGAAGCAAAAGACTGTGTGAGTTGAACTTTATAAACTGTTGTTACTGAGCATATTTTTTAAAGATGTGGAGTTGCCGATGAGAAAAGCCCCCCCCCCCTAGTCGGACGGAAGGAGTCCTGGACGCGTTCGGAGGATTTATGAGCTGTGACGCACTTTGAATTGGAGCAGCGACCTGAAGCTAAGTTCAGCTATAGGGCAAGGAGATCCATTAATTTACCAAGAGTTTATGGTTTGATGTTTGGGTCTTCTGCCTGGAAAAGCTGTAAATTTTAAAGATCGTTAATCTTCATGGCTATGAGAGAAAACGAAAGTGATTTGAGCTTTTTAAGATGGCACTGCTTCGACGCAACAGGGAGCTCCAGACTAAGAAGATTTATGGGGAGGCTGGACTGATTAACCCACACAGGAGAAAGAACATTTGTGAAACCTTGTTTGATATTTATCTCAGCAGCTGGGAAACAATCGGTTGAAAGTGGAAAACATCTATGTGACTGTAAGGGGAAGATCTGGATTATTATGAACTTGGAGGACGATTTGAACTTTAGAAAAAAGACGGCAGTGGACGGTTGCGAGGAATCCCCAATTTCTTGAAGCATGGGAACCCAAATAAAAAACTCGATTTGGCATAACATTCGGTTTGATTGATATATATATGTGTATAATTTGAAATAATGAATGTGATATAATTGGTTTTAATTGGAAAATTAATAAAATATATTTTTTTTAAAAAAAAGACTGGATAGCCAACAAGGTCCCTTCCAACTCTACAATTCTATGATAGTCCTGGATTAAATGAAGATATGGCCACTGCGCTAAGAGACAATTTCCTGGCCAGCTCTGGAAACGACATACTCCTAATGCACTTTGTATTGTCTGTGATTTAGACCCTCCGATATTAACCTGTACAATAGTGAATAACATAACATATCAAAAACATTGATGTCCTAAAAGACTGTGTATATTTCAAATGGACTCTCAACAATATTCCAACAACTAGATTGTATATGCTTTTTTTGACAGACTAAGCCAAGGATTGTTTTTATATGTGGTTGGATCTTGCCTGGATAGCTCAATTATTTAGAGCATGGTGCTGAAAATGCCAGGGTTGCAGGTTCGATTCCTATATGCATATTCCTGCATTGCAGGGGGTTGGACTAGATGATCATCAGGATCCCTTCCAACTTTACAATTCTATTATTCTGTTTCTGACTGTTGGAGTCAAGGGGTGGATATAGACAGAGGGGGACACACTATAAATAAGTCAGAAATTCGATCGTTATAACAAAAGAAAAAATATCTATGGAAAATCGTGTTTAGAAACTTTCTGCTCTCTGCCACCATCTGGTGTCATATATTTATAGTGCATTCAAATAGCTGTTGTTGTTTTTACTAACGTAGCTGAGTCCGAGACTCTTGAGAGTCCCATGGACTGCAAGAAGATCAAACCTATCCATTCTGAAGGAAATCAGCCCTGAGTGCTCCCTGGAAGGACAGATCCTGAAGCTGAGGCTCCAATACTTTGGCCACCTCATGAGAAGAGAAGACTCCCTGGAAAAGACGCTGATGCTGAGAAAGATGGAGGGCACAAGGAGAAGGGGACGACAGAGGACGAGATGGTTGGACAGTGTTGTCGAAGCTACGAACATGAGTTTGACCAAACTGCGGGAGGCAGTGGAAGACAGGAGTGCCTGGTGTGCTATGGTCCATGGGGTCACGAAAAGTCGGACACGACTAAACGACTAAACAACAACAACAAGCTGAGTCCAAGATGGCAGAACATTAAAAAGCAGCAGCAGCAACAACAACAAAAAACTTAGTGGTGAAAGATGACCAGCACAAATGGCATGTGGAGCAATGTTCCCATTGAAGGGTGTGCTCACATGACTACTTCAGAGTGCAGAGAAGTTTCTCCCTCCATGTGTCCCCCCCCCCGCCAGCTGCTCACATCAGCATGGGCTCAATTTGTTTCTGTTTGGGTTCACATCAAGAGGCATTGACTGGCAGGGATGTCCTTACTCTTCCCAAAGGTGTTTCCATGTTGTTTTTTGTTTGCTAGCGTGGCGGTTGAATATGGCCAATATCCTGTAGCATCTCATGGGGAGATTGGGCCGGAATCAGTCAAGCTGGGAGGACAAGGGGAACTTCCGCAGACCAAAAGGACCATTTCGCTTGCCGCTCTTTAGCATCACCTCAACTCCTTGCCTTTTGGTCAGTGGGTTGATCAAATCTCCAACTCTGCTCAATTTCCATGTGAACTCTGTGCACATTAACTCCCCCCCCCCCCCAGCACTAACACAGCGAACACAGATCCCTTCGATCAAGCTGGTGCAGCAAAAAAGCAAGAAATGACATTGGAATGACTTTGAAGAAATGAAATGGAAAGAGGGGCGCACGTCACCTCAAAGCTTTCAGTGGTCCATACGTATGGCAACCAGCCCAAGTTGCCTCCATACCACCGCTTTCCCAGTTTGCAATGATCAAGGTTCCTCTCCCACCCCCCCACCCCCGATTCGCAAATGTGTCAATCCAGCACAAACGCCGAGGCTCATTGGTGGGAGAATGTGAGTGTCAGAAAGGTGCCAATAGACATTTCATGGCTCCCTCAAGGAAATAAAGGCCATCGCTGAGACTGTCAAAATGATTAATAGCTTATGGAGTGCGGGAGGGATAGAAATGGAAAGGAAGGGGAGGAAAACAAAATAGAGGGTGCGGGGGACGGCAGATGGGAGATCTATAAATAAACAGAGAGTTAAATAAATGCGGTATTATCTCAGTGCAGAGATGAGAAGGAGAAAGATCAACAGCAAAATGAAGGCAACTTTATTTTGCCAAGGCAGCGGAATAAGATGAGAAAATGTATAATGGCAGATTTGGCCTGGTGTCTTTTTTTTTTTTTGAAATTGAAGCTAGTGTGAGGGAATGGTAGGCTTTCCCCACAAACCACCCTACCCGTGCTCTAGCACCTGCTTAATCAGAAATGATGGTGGGACTAAAATAAACCAATATGCAGACCACCACTGTTAGCTCTTAAGAACTAGGGTCTGTCTCCAGCCAGATACATCTGCAACAGGAAGGGATGCTAACCCAGCCCAGGTGGAGTCTTCTTAAAGCAGCAGGCTAACAGTGGTACCTTGGTTCTCGAACGCCTTGGTACTCAAACAACTTGGAACCCAAACACTGCAAACCTGGAAGTAAGTGTTCCGGTTTGCGAACTTTTTTCGGAAGCCGAGCGTGCTCCAATTTGAGTGCCACACTTCCGATTTCAGTGTGACGCTTCCGATTTGAGTGTGACACTTCCGATTTGAGTGTGATGCTGAGGTCTGTCTGTTTTTGCTATTTATTTTTATTTTTATTTTTTTATTTTATTTTTGCTATTTATTTTGTGTTTTTGTTTCTGCGGCTCTTTTTGTTTTGTTTTTGTGACTGTGTGGAACCCAGTTCAGCTACTGACCAATTGATTGTGTGACTGCAGTACATTGTTTATTGCTTTCATTTTATGGAGCAATGGTCTCGTTAGATAGTACAATTCATGTTAAATTGCTGTTTTAGGGGTGGTTTTTAAAAGTCTGGAACGGATTAATCCATTTTGCATTACTTTCTAATGGGAAAGCATGCCTTCGTTTTGGATTGAGAACCAAGGTACCACTGTAATATGCAGTTGAAAATGTTGACAATTGATGGTGGGACGTCTGGAGATTCAGAGAAATCTCTAAATGTGGATATTTACTTGGTATTGTTATAACTCTACATTTGTAATATCAAATAAAAATTATTTATAAAAAAAATAGCTTAGAAACTTCATTCTTTTTTGTGATTTTGCCAAAAATTGCTCAACAACTTTGGGCAAAACTGAAAAATGCCCAGCAACTATTTTTTCACTTTTCTAAATATGGCAACCGTATACCTATTTCCTATTACCACTGGGCAATGACAGAGGTTAAGAAAATGAAAGCCTGGGTATTATAATTTACAGACAAAAGAGTGTTGGTTAGATTGGAAGCCCATTGGGAAGAGCCTTATTTTCTAACCTGTTTTCATGGTGCCTAGTGTTTTACGCGCTTCACAAGTATTAAAATAACAACATATAAAATATAAATAACTATTACCAATATTTGTTTTCTCAATGAGCTGCCTCTTTTGCATGGTCCCTATTAAAATAAATCACACAGAGAAGGGCAATCTTGTTGTCCAATCCAAGATTATTCTTGCTACACTGGAACTCAGCTGGGCTTATCCATCTAAAAGAGGTTTTCAAAAATTTTGGTCGGAGATTTATGAAAAATTGAAGAAAATGTTGGAAGTAACCTTTGAGAAAAAAGCAGAGATTCTCTTATTAAGCTTGATACCTAAAAGTATCCCGAACGATAGGAAAAACATCTTACTGTATTTGTGTGCAGGGGCCAGAATGGTCCTGGCTCAGAACTGGAAAGGGGAAGTAATTCCATCAATTCAAGAGTGGTATATTAAATTGGTTGAATTTATGAATTTAGCAAGAATGACGGCGGTGATAAGAGGTACTCCAAAACAAAAGCTCAAAGAGGAATGGAGGTACAGTGGAACCTTGGTTTATGAATACCTCGGTTTACGAATTTTCGGTTTACGAACGCCGCGGACCCATCTGGAACGGATCAATCCACTTTCCATTACTTTCAATGGGAAAGTTCACTTCAGTTTATGAACGCTTCAGTTTAAGTACTCCGCGGACCGTCTGGAACAGATTAATCCACTTTCCATTACTTTCAATGAGAAAGTTCACTTCAGTTTATGAACAGACTTCCGGAACCAATTGTGTTCATAAACCGAGGTACCACTGTATGTGGAAGAATATTTACGTAAGGAAGGTATTAATACGAACTTGGTGATATGCTTAGATTGAGAACCACAAGAATATAAGTGTATTTATTTTAAAGAAATTAATCATAAGTATAATTACATTAAGGAAATTAAAGTAAAGCAAAGTAAAGGAGATAAATAAGTTTAGATAAGTTAGGAAAAAACACAGTTAAGGCTCTGATATTATGTAATAATATTAATGAGGAGGAAGCAAATAATTTAATATGTTAACTTAGGGAAGCGATACTAAAGTGATGGGAAGTTTCTTTGTCTTATTTTATGTTGTATTTCTTTTGTATTTTTCCTTTTTCCTTTTTTCCTTTTTCTTTTTCTTTCTTTTCATCTTTTTTGCTTTTCTTGTTTATAGTCGATTGGATGTGGTTGGATTTGATTTGGAATAGAATTGATCTGTGGAATTGATGTGTTTGTTATATGGATTTGATTTGTTTGTTACATCTGTATGTGTTGTTAATTTTGATTTGTGAAGGTTTTAATAAGAAATAAAGCTGATTTTAATTATTATTTTTTAAAAAATATATAAATATTGTCACAGTGGCCGGAGCGGGCTACTTCAGAGTAACGACTCTACACAGCTCTGCATTTTATTGTTTTATTGGTGCTGCGTATTTACAGTGCTGAAGTCATTGCTATTTACACGGAGCGATGTTCTCAGTTTGATTCAGAACCTCCGAATGGCGTTTGGCGCGTTTTTCTCCAACACAATAACTTGGGGAGACCCATCCTCTTCCCTCTCCGCTTTCTGCGCAATTCCGGAGTTGGGGGGATGGGTCTGCCCCCCTTACTTGCCCCTTCCTGTCCCACCTGGGACCCTGGCTCCGCTACCTTGCCTGAGCCTCGGACACGACTTCCTGCTTCCCCACTGGAATCGGAACTCTCTCTGCTTTCCCCTGTGCTCGGGGATGGGCTGGAACTCAGGAGGGGAGGGACTTCGCGATATCCCCTGTCCCTCACAAATATGTATCAATGATGCTGTGCAAACTGTATCCTGGGATGTGGTGGGAAGTTTTAAAAGTTCTTGTCGCCCCATCCTTGGGGTTCAAAATTCTTCTTTGAACCTGTTGCGCAATAAACTTTGGTCTACGCTATTTGCTCCGGTTGGTGGCTGGGCTCCTTCTTTGTTCCGCAGGGACCCGCAGGATCTGCCCAAAGAGCTGGGTGGCTGAACAGCCTCGCACCTGGATTTTTTCCGTAACACCTCCAAGTGTCCCTGATTTCCAAGGACAGTCCCAGAATTACAGAATCCGTCCTGGTTTCTGATTTGATCTCAGAATGTCCCGGTTTTCCTGTTTTCCTCCCCTCCACGTCCCAGAGAACAATTACACGTGGTTTGTGTGTGTGGATGCAAAAACGGGGTCCTGTCAGTGCTGAAAACAAAACCCCTGCACCAAATGGAGGAAATGGTGAAGCCGGCCAACGAAGCCCTTCCTGTGATTTCGAAGGAAAATGTCACCCAACCACTTTAAATTATTGAATTGCAGGCAGCCATATTTCCCCCTGGAAATGCATTTAGTGCTTATTCCTTTATTGTAAATGGAGCCTTACACTGTCTACTGAGAAGTTGTGCTCCATTGAATTCAATGGAGCTTACTCACAGGTAACTGGGTAAAGACTGGGCAGCCTTTCACTGCAATCCTAAGCATTTTTACTAAGAACTAAGTCCCACTGAATGGACGCGGGTGGCGCTGTGGGTTAAACCACAGCGCCTCGGGCTTGCCGATCAGACGGTTGGTGGTTCGAATGGCAAGTAGATAAATGGCAAGTAGATAAATAGGTACCGCTCCGGCGGGAAGGTAAATGGCATTTCCATGCGCTGCTCTGGTTCGCCAGAGGCGGCTTTGTCATGCTGGCCACATGACCCACAAGCTGTCTGCGGACAAACGCCGGCTCCCTCGGCCTGTAGAGCGAGATGAGCGCGCAACCCTAGAGTTGTCCGCAACTGGACCTAACAGTCAGGGGTACCTTTACCTTTTAAGTCCCACTGAGTTCAATAGGATTTAGTCTCTGGTATTTTCCTGATCGTTCTCACAGTTTCCATGATTATGATTCTTATATCCCACCTTATTCCCTGACAGGGACTTAAGGCAGCTTGCAGCTCACATTTTATTTCATTCCCTTTATCTGTTGGAAGGTGTTGTACATGATCCATAGCTGCCAAGTTTTCCCTTTTCTCACGAGGAAGCCTATTCAGCATAAGGGAATTTCCCTTTAAAAAAGGGATAACTTGGCAGCTATGACATGATCCCTTCCCTCACACATTTTTTTCTTTACAACAACCCTGCAAGGTAGGCAAGGCGGAGAAGTTGTAATTGGCTCCAAGTGACATATATGTGCACAGGACATCTATGTTTGCAGCGAGATCAAAAGGGGGAAGAAGCTTCCTGATGTGGAATAGAATATCTGAGAAATGTTGGAGGGTATGCTCCTTTATAGGGCCAAACTATACTGTACACAGTTCATTATTGTTATACATATTTTCCGTTTCTTATCAAGAACATTCTATTATATACCGTACTTTCTTTGTATTTCAAGATTCGTTCTAAGTCTGCCAGGAGTTTATCATTGTCACAATAGTTTTTAAGATATTCCAGAAACATTATCCAATCTTTATTAACTTTCTGTACTGAATTTACTCTTAATCTCCCTGTCATCCTTGTGAGTTGTAAATATTCTATCATTTTTGCTTGCCAGACAGTTTTTGTGGGGGTGTTATCACTTTTCCAATTCTTTGCTATTAAAATCCTAGCCGCTGTGGTTGCGTACATGAAAAGAGGCCCAAGATTTCTCTTGATTTCCATTGACATAATTCCTAATAGGAAGGCCTCAGGTTTGGGGGCAAAAGAGAATTTAAATCTCTTTTTCAATTTCATTATATATGCTGTCCCAAAATGTAAAATATTACAATGAGAAGAATCGGAAGTTAGTATCCAAGGTGTGTTGGTGTTGTGATGTGGGCAGCGTGTATTGTCTATATTACAGTATAAGTATATTGCTTATGTTAAAATTATGGGTTATGTGTAAACTGATGTTGATTGATGTTTAATAAAGATTGATATTTTAAACAAAACAAAAAATATGAGGCCAAACTATACAAAATGCTAAATGTGACCTGAAAGTACATTTTTCTCAATACCGGTAGCACTGCTGTGGCCCCCTCCCCAATTCATCAGGCACTACATTGTGTGTGGAGGTTTAACCCTTTTCTTCCCAGCTGCAATCACTACGACCCCCCACTACGGCTCTTGGCTATGAACCTAAGTTGGGGGTACCTTCCATTGGCACAATAGTTGCCAATAGTTGCAAGCTAATTAAGGAAGCTATAAGGTAGCGAAGCCTAATGTTTGCTCTAAAGAACACATGTCTAAAAGTTGAGGTTTTATTAATAATGGAAACACTATGAATTCTAAGTACAGTCATACCTCGGTTTAAGTACACCTCAGTTTGAGTTCGCTTCAGGTTAAGTACGCTTCAGGTTAAGTACGAACTTCCGGAACCAATTACACTCATACTTCGGGTTAAGTACGCTTCAGGTTGAGTACCCCGTGGACCCGTCTGGAACAGATTAATCCACTTTCCATTACTTTCAATGGGAAAGTTCGCTTCAGGTTAAGTACGCTTCAGTTTAAGTACGCCACAGACTGTCTGGAACAGATTAATCCACTTTCCATTACTTTCAATGGGAAAGTTAAGTACGCTTCAGGTTAAGTACAGACTTCCAGAACCAATTGTGTTTGTAAACCGAGGTACCACTGTAATTCAGAGTATTTTGTCCACCACTTAAAACGCAAGCACTAAAACTACAGCAATTCAAAGGGTGCTCAAGGCAGGCCTAGTGCTTTCTCACTAAATGTCAAGAATTGTCTTTCTTCTAGAGCTGTGAGTAACAAGAACCATATCAGCAGGAAGATGGGGATTTGCCCAAAATCGTCCGTCCCCCCCACCATTCAACTTACGGAATTCTTACCAGCTACCAAACAACTTATTTTTAAAAAAATATTCATGTTGACACCACACAGATGGAGTCTATCTGTTTCTCAAACATCTCTCTTACTAACAATGTGTCTGAAGAACTCCCAAGAGGAAATTTCCACTTTAAAAAAAAAAAAAAAACTATACAAAATGTCTATATTTCTCTCACATACGCCTCCCCCCGGCCCACTTTCTTCACCATTCTCCTTCAGCTGGGTGTGTTTAAATACAAAGGCATGGGCACTGCCAGCTATTGCGCTCATCTCAACTCTGTGCTATCCAAGTAGCAAATATATGTTCTTCAACCTCTCATATTGTGCCTACAACTTAGCTGTCATCCTGTTTCCAAGGTTACCAGCCTCAAAGCTTGCTGCTCCCTCTAAGCACTTTGACTGGGTCCCCCCCCAAAAAAATTGCTTTGCAAGGGCTAAACACAAAGCTTAAGAACTGAGGGCAGGAAAGTTTCTTTTTGTATTTGCTGAACTTGATTTATGTTGCTTAATGTGATGTTCTCCCGGGGTACGACATGCAAATGCCTCTGTTTCCTCACCGTGAGGAAATCTGTAAGTTAAATAAAAACATCCGATAGCACGCTCTGAATTTGACCCTATTAAGATCCCGGTTGCAACAAAGCGTCACCCTTAAGGCACCACCCTTGCCAGTCAGCCCATATGACAGCTGTCATAAGAACTGCAAGGATGTCTCCACCAGGGACATGTGCCAGAACAAAATTTTGTCATTTATTCTGCACCTGTGGCAAATCCTAGCTACCCATCAGACCCTTTCCCTTCTCTGTTATGCAGAGAAAAACCCCTCCAGGTTTAATTTGACCAATAAGAGGGATTTCCAGTTAGGTTTTGGTGAGCTCTTACTGGGTCCCTGCTCAGGCTATTTACAAGGCACTTGTGCTGCTCCCAGTGGCGTAGCCTGGCGGGGGCACAGTGGTGGTGGTTGCCCTGGGGCACAAAATTGTTAGGGGCACAAAATTTCAACACCCCGGTACTGCCTCAATACAGCCTCCATCACTGGGCTCCATTGAAAACAGCTTCTCTGTGCAAACCAGGAAGTGACCACTCCAGACAACGGAACGACTCTTCTTTTCTTATCTCTGTGCCTGCGATCTCCTAGGTGACACATATGCGGTTAGGTAGTTGAATGGGCATGTGTACTGCATCCGTTTCCCTCCCTCCCATCCGCTCCTTGTTGCCCCGAGTGCTAGCAACCCACGCTATGCCACTGCCACTGCAGATGCGATTTCTGGCGGCGCAGAAGCGAGTCACTGCGCCGATTTAGCGTAGCGTAGCGTAGCGTGAGGGCGGGCGGCTCGGTTTGGGGGGCAGCTCATGGGCCGGTCAAATGACCTCCGTGGGCCGCTTCTGGCCCGTGGGCCTTAGGTTGCTGACCCCTGTCCTAGAGCCTGCATTGGCACACATTTCCCTTACAACCCGAATTCAAGAAAACTTCAGGATGATCCAGGCTCCAGAGACCTACTAACTCAGGGAACTCCGGCTCTCCACTCACAGGGACCCTCAACAGTCTGGACTCAGCCCTCTTTTCATCAGGACAAGGAGTAGAGATGCAAAAATTCCGGAAATCTTGAAGCTCAGAGAAAAAAACCAGAGTTTTTTTCGGGTTTTTCCAGGGGGAAATGAAAATTCTCAGAAATACTGAAATAAATGCTACATTAGCACTTCTTTTTTCTTTTCCAGATTGAAAGTCATTCTGTTACTTTAGAAATATAAAATATAACTATGGACAATTTTAATGGGCATAAAATTATCCCAACTAGCATATTAAAAATATAGTGTATCCAAACAATTATTACAAACAGAACTTACTTTTAAAATAATATTTATTCGTATTTGTAACAAACGGAGCAAGAATCTCCTGAACTGTTTACAGTGGTGCCTCGCTTAACAAACGCCCCGTAAGACAAAATTTTCGCTTAAAGAAAGGATTTTTCTAGCGGAGGTTGCCTCGCTAGACAAATTCGTTTTACGAAAAATTCGTCTAGCGAATCGCGGTTTCCCATAGGAATGCATTGAAATTCAATTAATGCATTCCTATGGGCAAATTTTTTTAAAAAAAAAATTCAATGCATTCCTATGGGATTCGCTAGACAAATTTTTCGTTATAAGAATAGACCCGTGGAACGAATTAAATTCGTCTAGTGAGGCACCACTGTACTAGTTTATGTGGAACAAAAAAGAAAACTCCACAAAACAATTTTTAAAAATCCAGAAGTAACAATTATTCATATTTCCTCTCCTTTTAAAATTAAGTATATACTTTCAGGCCCTTTTTGTTGCTCTATATTTTCTTCGAGTGCTTTGGGGCCTAGAGAAGAGGAACAGAACCAATGCATGCCACACGCATGCAAAAACAAAACGGAAACCTTTTTCTTTTCTGGTAACAGCAGCACCTCCTAAAGGAAGAAATGTATCTTGTTCTTGCATTGGAGAGTTCAGTTTGTAACCTAGGACTTGCTTGTCCTCACGGAAATGAGAAGAATCTGATAGCATACATATTCTTTAAAAAAATGATTTATAAAATATTTGAACCCCTTCTCTTAAAATATTTTATTCAGCATGTTAAAATGAAGCATTCCATAATCTATTTTTTATTTTCCCCATTTTTCGGAAAAAAACAAAACAAGGCTTCAAGAAAAAATTGGAATTTTTCTGGGTTTTTTCCGGGCCTTCACATCTCTACCCAGGAGAAATAAAGTTGGTGGTTCTCTCTTCTAATTCATTTCTTCCCTTTTCCTCCCTCAGACTTTCTGAATTTAGCCACTCTACTGCTAGCTCCTTTCCTTCTACCATGGGGCTCTGTTTGTCTTTGGCCATCCCATTTTCTCCAGGTTCGGCAGGTAGTTCTTGTACCCAAACTGTCCCAGCCGTAGCCTAGTTGGTGGCCTGATCTGAACGTTGTTTGCTTAACCAATAATCTTTTCTTCTTCTGTAAACAAGCTGTCCTACCCATCAGATGTTCTTTGCCGTAATTAAAAGGGCACATTCTCTGCAATAAAGCCCTACATTATTTGATTGTTAGTGCTGAGGAAGTGGATCAGAGCTAATTCCCTCAAGCTGGTGTCAACAGTAATCTTCCAGTGGCACGTTGTGGCGCTGAAGAAAAGATCTCGTTCCACGTACGGGTGCAATGCAAGATGGACATGTGAAGCCCAGAAGGCAGGTTCAAATGCCACCAAGGAACTATGGCTGTGTGAGAAGAATATGTGATTGTTCGGCAGAGGGACAGGTAGGGCTGGAAGCTACAACATGGTTTCCTTCCATCCTCGTGTGTGCCTGGAAGTTATCCCTGGCAAAAGGGCTGCTACTATGAAGCCCTTCTTAGGCTCCAAGGTTTTGAGAAACTATTATTATCTGCAGGTGTGGATGAATTTTCCCTTAACCTGCCGAGCCGTGCCATTTTTTGTGTGGGCAGGGCCGGCCCAATATACACAGTGGTACCTCTACTTACGAATAACTCTACTTACGAACATTTCTACTTAAGAACGGAGCTCCGTCCGCCATCTTGGATGCGGTTTAGATAGGATTTTTTCTACTTACGAATTTTTAGATAGGGTTGCTTCGACTTACGAATTTTTTTCTCCCAATAGCATTCCTATGGAATTCGATGTACAATTTTTTCCAACTTACGAATGTGCGATCGGAACGCATTGAATTCGTAAGAGGTACCACTGTATTTTGGCACCTGAGGCAAACCACAAAACAGAGCTCTCCCTGCCAGGGAAGAAGTGAGGGGTGTGAAGATCTACATTGGAAACATGCAACACATTCCTTACAAGGCCGGATCTTCTGCCCCTATAGATCCTGCCACCTGAGCAGGTCGCTTCACTTTGCCTCATGGATGGCCCAGCCCTGGGTGAACTATTTTTCGGCAGCAGAGTCAGCGTGAAATGGGTTGAGTGATGCTTATCAAAGTAATCTGCCACCAGCACCTGCCAACAGTGGGGGCTTTTCCATGCATGGGCAACGCATGACCCCCAATATCTCTCCAATGAAAATAGGGACAAGTTCTTTTCTTGGAGCACAGTGGGTCCAAGTGGATGTCAAAGAAGCCCTCCTCCCAATGGCAACTGCAAAATCTGACAACTTTGCTTTATGTGGTGGAACTGGCACTGCTACAGGTGCCAGGATGTGGGTGGCGCTGTGGTCTAAACCACTGAGCCTCTTGGGCTTGCTGATCAGAAGGTCGGCGGTTCGAATCCCCGCAACAGAGTGAGCTCCTGTTGATCTGTCCCAGCTCCTGCCAAACTAGCAGTTCGAAAGCATGCCAGTGCAAGTAAATAAATAGGTACCGCTGTGGCGGGAAGGTAAATGGCGTTTCCATGTGCTCTGGTTTCCGTCACAGTGTCCCATTGCACCAGAAGCGGTTTAGTCCTGCTGGCCACATGACCTGGAAAGCTGTCTGTGGATAAATGCCGGGTCCTTAGGCCTGAAAGCGAGATGAGCACCGCAACCCCATAGTCGCCTTTGACTGGACTTAACTATCCAGGGGTCTTTTCCCATTACCTACTACAGGTGCCACACACTTTCCGTTCCGCATTTATTGGGAAATGCTGGCCTATTGAGGTCAAGCAGGCATCTTCACTGCACTCTTTTTGGTAAAAAAACAAGTCTAGCCAGATGCTTAGAAAGTTGATGAGATTTTAATGTTTTCGTATTTTAACCTTTGCATGTTTTAAAGTTTTTCCTTGACTTTTAACTTTCGTAAACTGCCGTAAGAATTGCTGTTGCTGTTGTTGTTGCTGCTGCTGCTGTTTTTACAATCAAGTGATATATAGATTTTGTGAAATAAATGACAAATGACAAAATGAGGAAGGGGACAAACTCCAGCTGCTTGAATATCTGAACCAACCATCCATGTAGCAAGGTTTGGGTACAATTCTTTGTATATTCCATGTTCCAAACTTCAGTTTTCTTTTACGACCACTAGGTGGTGACCGCGCCCTTTAGCAAAGGTGTCATGGGCTTTGAAGAAACTCTATCTCAGGACGCAAGGGACTGTGATCAACTCCTGCCTGGAAACCAATGTCCCCACTGTGGAAGGACATGAGGATCCAGAATTGGCCTCCACAGTCACTTACGGACCCATTGTTAAAACCGTGTTAATGGAAGACAATCTTACACGGCTACGAGTGATCGCCAAAGAAGAAGAACAATTCTTTTGTTTTCCATAACTGAGATTTCGGATACCAAGTGTTCCGACAGCAAGATCTGCATGTAATTTGACTTGTGTGGATAACATTGTTGATTCATTAAATAACCACAGCAAAACAAACACATTGCTTGCTTTTTAACAATTGAAATCTTGACTTTGTCCAAGCGTGACCATCTGAACATGCATCTGAACCTCCAACGATGCAACTGGGTTACAACTCAAAGCTAGAGTTCTTTGCATGGGGAAGCATTTTCTAGTATACGACTGCCATCAAAGGGAAAACTTCAGCTGTTGACATTCTGCCTGCCAAGCATCTTATTACAGTACTTATGTGTGGCCGATTTATTTTGGGGCCCTCCATGCCACCTCCAAGAGAGGAAACAAATTTGCCTATGACACAAAGGGCATTCAATTGTTATGCAACTTCTTATCGCCTTTTGCAGGTTGAGCACAGGGCCCAATCCTCATATAGTGTACCGGGCCCAGAAAATCCCCGATGCAAAGAGCGACAGGGTTAGGGTTAGATAAAACAATAAAAATGATTATGGGGGAGGGGAAAAGAGTGACAGGGTTGCAAAATGGTTTTTGCTGCTTGCACATCTTTAATGAAACCCCTATCCAAGTTTTATTGGCCTGGAAGTAGTGTAGCAACCCTATGGGAACTTTCGGTTTGTTTTTCCCTTAAAAAAACACACCACCCTGCATGGCAGATTACTTGAGAAACTGAATTTCTCAGGAGCAGTTTATGATCTGGAGCAGTCGGCAGCCCGGGGCACGAAGGGGGCTTTTCACTGGGTGAGCAGCAGCTAAAATAGTCCTTAAGATCCTAGCCCTTTACTTTGCTTTTAGGATGGAGAAGAGCAAGACATTTCCCTTGGACTTTCAGAAGCAGACACATAACTCCCGGACATCATGTCTCCTTGCAGAATTCTTCTGAACAGGCCATCTTACATTGGAGAACGAGTTTCTGCGCCCTGAAAAGCCGGGCCGCCCCCATCTATGGGCCATCGGGTACAAATGTCTGCCACCGTGGAACACAAGGGAGGTGTTGTTCCCTATTGTCTGTGGGATATTATTTCCCCTTCTCCTAACCAAGTTTCTGATTAATGATCATTCATTCCTAATTGTCAAATTTCTTTTCTTTCATCCTCTGTCTAATCAGCAGTGACAGAAGCCATTACGCAAATGAGAGCAGACGACTTCCCACAACTGTTGGCATCAGTAAAAGCCTTGTAATTTAAAGCTCTGATTTGTAGGAGAAAGCTGTGCTTCCCCAAGGCATTCAGGCATCTGTTCCTGTTATTCTGCGAGAGCCTCCACTGTCTCTCCCTTCCCCTGCCAATTAATCCTCTGCTTGCAACAAATATTTGACTTTGCAAGGCAGTAATTAGAGCTTACGTTTCATTGTCGTGGCGAGAGAGCTCCTCCGCCTCTCGCACAAGGGCTGTCCACCAAGCTGGAGCAATAAATCACACAGAGGAGACCTACCAGCTTCTCAGCGGTTAACTCTAAACTAAACCCCAAAGACTATATGGATGAGGCACCGGAAAAAGACCAAAGCTTTTGGGTAGCGGGTGCGAATCCTTCAGTCCTTCCACTCCTGCAGTTGGACCCTGCTTCTAAGATGGAAGTGGTGCAATTGCTGCTTCTTGCATGATCCCTTCCTAAGCCTCCCTGTGGAGAAATCACCTTTAAAAAACGTGCCTGCTAGAACAGGGCTTGGTATAGACCAAGGGTCAGCAAACTTTTTCGGCAGGGGGGCGGTCCACTGTCCATCAGATCTTGGGGGCTGGGCTATATTTTGAAAAGGAAAAAAAATGACCAAATTCCTATGCCCCACAAATAACCCAGAGGTGCATTTTAAATAAAAGCATACATTCTACTCATGTAACACCAGGCAGGCCCCACAAATAACCCAGATATGCATTTTAAATAAAACAACACAGTCTACTCATGTAAAAACATGCTGATTCCCGGACCGCACGCGGTCTGGATTTAGAAGGCGACTGGGCCGGATCTGGCCCCCGGGCCTTAGTTTGCCTACCCATGGTATAGATGCAATGTATGTGCATGTCAGATTGTTATTTAGCTACACAAGTCAGCCTGGGGAAACCCAGTAACCCAGTATCTCTCCAGTATTGACTGGCATGAACCAGTGTGGCGGCAAGGAATGTTCAGTCACTCAGGGGATCAGAGTTTGCAGCCGAGCTGCAAAGCCAGCGAGGCGAGTGAGTTGTCAACTGAGTTGCGATTGAAAATCTCGCACAGGGGCAAGGCTGAAGGGAAGAGTGAGAAACAGGAAACAGAAGGGTAGGCGGAAGAGACTTTAAGTGGCAGAGAAGAGGAGGCCAGATGCAACTTCACAGTGCTTAAGTTCCTATGGGAGGAAGAGAGGATTAGAAAGTTGGCCAAGGAACAGGGTGGCAAAACGCTGGAATTCTGCCAGCTGTGTCTTCTGTTGTGAAAGCAACACTGAGACCTGGCAATCATGAGAGGGGTCAACAAGGGTCAAAAAACCAGATTATGGTACATATATCGATTTGAACTAAAGCAGCCCGTTCTTTGACTGCAAGCTACTAATTCACGTAGTTAGTCTCGCACATGCCAAAAATAAAGCTACCCTCTTGAACTGTAGCCCAATCAACCCTTTTATTATTTATTTCATATTAAAGTTCCGCAAGTTATAATTACCTGCTAGAGAGGGTCAGCCTTCTTACTGGCAGAGATGATGAACAGAATCTTCTGGGATGTCGGGGAAGGAAAGTCGGGCCCCGTGTGACAAGCTCCCCCCCCCCCCAACCCAAAACTGAACAAAGGCCTTCACATTGCATAGGTGGGCCAACAAGGGAGATATGAAAGAAGCACCAAGGCAAACATACTCACCATGTGGCAAGACCTGCTGCAAAAGGGATGCTGCCCCCTCCCTATAAGCTGTTGCTCTAGAGCAGGGGTCCCCAGACTTACCGGCGTTTGGGCCAGTTCCCACCGCGCCGATCGCGCGGCGGGCCGGAGGGCGGGGGAGCGCGCGCCCGGGCGCATGCACACGGGCGCTTACTGGCGCGGCGGCGCGCTTCCAGGGTCGGAAAAGCGCCGAAAATCCGTTGTGCGCATGCGCGTGGGCCTCCCCCGACCCGGAAGTGCACCAGAAATGACTTCTTCCGGGTCAGGAGAGGCCCATACGCATGCGCAGAAAGGATTTTCGGCGCTTTTTTTCCCAACCCGGAAGAGCGCTGCCGCGCTGCGCGCCGTAAGAGCGGGCGGCGGGCGGCGTCGCGGGCCGGATTGGCAGGCTAATTGGGCCGCATCCGGCCCCCGGGCCGTAGTCTGGGGACCCCTGCTCTAGAGCCAATGCGCTATTGAGCTGGGCTGATAAGCAGCAAAGATCTCGCAGTGTCTAGATTGGGGTCTCCTGCTGTTTTTGGACTGCAACTCCCATCATCCCTAACCACTGGTCCTGCTAGCTGGGGATGACTGGAGTTGTAGTCCCAAAACAGCTGGAGACCCAAGTTTGAGAAACCCTGGTCTCGATACATTACCAAGACATTATCAAGGGTGGGTTTGTACACTCCAGGAGGCCACAGGCAATGAACCTCCTTTGGAAGGGCTGTGTAGGCTAAAACTGTAGTTCCAGAGATCTACAAACACAAGTTTCTAGCAACAGCATAAAGAGTCTGAGCACTACACAGCGAGCCTATGCCACAGCCCTCAAAGGGATATCCATTCCCACAGTCCTGATCGAGTTCTCTGATAAGAGAGGACCATTTGTCGGGTGGAACAAAGGAAACACCATCCTTCTCTCTTTGAACAGTTTTATTTTAAGAACTACACTTCAGAATGCATTTCCCACATGTCCTCACACATCATCACAGAAAACACACACACACACAGCTTTCCCCAATACCACAGCAGGGCATCAAAAGCATAGGATTAAAAAAAACACCACAAAAAAAAAAAAACCACAAGAGAAGACAGTAACTTAAATCAGTCCATCAGTGCATTGTAAACTGAGTTCTTGCACCGGTCAGGCGCAATGATTTTTTTTCTTCTTTAAAAAAAAACAACCGACCGTTAAAAAAACTTTCAGAAGTTACCTTTGGCAAAAAAGAAATGAGAGATCTGAAGGTTGTGTTTAAGTCCCATCATCATCCTCTTCCTTCCAAGCGAGGCATGTGGCCCCTTCTCCGCATGGGCTCTATGCAACAGCAAGATTCCACAAATTGCTCCAGTCTCCGTTGGCACTCTGGCCAATACTGCTGCACATCTGGGGCATTTTCCATGAAGCACAAGAATTGCTTTTGCCCTCAGGCAAAGGCAGAATGCTTTTTATTAGTATTACCACTTGCCAAGTCCAATCTTGCTCTTCAGAAGCCATTCCATCCCCCTTCCCGATCTATTATCTGTTGCAAGAACCCTGGCATTCCACTGCTTCTATGTGGCTCACAGAGCTAAATCGAACAGTAGGTTTGGCTCATGACAAAGCTCCATTGCTCCCTCATTAAAGAGTCTGACCTGCCCAGGGGAATCTGAACCACTACCCAGCTTTCTCCAGAATGTCTTCGGCTACGGCATTCTGAATTCACAGTAAAAGATTAGGAGTGTGATCTGTACAATTAAAGGATAAGAGTGTGATCTGTCCCAGAAAAGGAGCAGTCATGCTCAGGTGTTGTCCCAGCAAGGTGGCCATGACCTCTCTCCTGCTGGGACAAGCAAAGCTTTTGCAGCGAGGTCTTCTCAAAACGCTCCATTTCACAGAAAAGCACCTCTGTGGCAAAGGAGCAAAGCTGGGATCTTAACTCAGCACTCTCATCTTGATGAAACACAGCCAGAAACACCCACATTTCCTTCCAGGAAGAGAAAAGTAGAACAAAATGGAAAATAGAGGCTTCCACCATACATAGAAGTCTGTCCAAAAAGTCACTGCAAAAAAAGAGTTACCGTAACTTTGCTGTTCCCCTTCTCCACCTATTTATCCATTATAATCTAGTATGCAGAAGGTCGAGGATGGAGTGAAATTAACATTTCCATGTATGGAAAGAGAAACATGACACAAAGGTGTTTTTACTGACAAAAGGGCACTGGTGCTCATTGTGGAAAAGCCGTCTGGAGGGTAGCAAAGGGAATCTGTGTGTATGGGGACTTCAGCCTGGACTCCCAGCAGAATTAAGAGGTCAGGCCCTCCAAAATGCCGTTTTGGCACGGTACACTCAGAAGACTTTCTTCTCTCCATCCCTACCTGCCCCCTCTATGTACTTGTAACCATAATTTTGTTTTACATAAGAAAATTGTGCCATCGGAGAGAAGGCGACCTTTGACAAGCATGGAAGCTAAACCTCAGAGAAGGGGTGACGGGGAGATTTCTAACGCCGAGGTGCAGAGGGAAGATCGAAATGGCTTGTCTAGTTGCTTCTCTCACACAGGCAACTATGCAGATGCCAGCATGCAATTGCTTTCACTTCCCTGGCAAAATAAGCAGGCAGCGGCGTGTTACATGGCCAAAGGTTCTCTCCCACTTCAGGAGACCCTCAAGAAATTTGAGACTTACTGCGTCCACCCTTCATGCAACATAATTCAGCTGGTGGGATGAAGCAAAAGACTGGTAGGGCCAGTCTAAACTCTGCTCCCTCCCCCCAAAAAAGTCTTTTGCGATGTGACAGGTGACAGGCAAGTTACCAGGCGCCAAACTCTGTATACTGGCAGGTCGCAGACACACGAGTCCTTGGCAGCTAGGTTCCTACTTCATGAAGCACGGGATCTTCTGGAAGGTTAAGTGAAGTTGAAAGAGGGATGAATAGGAGTGTGTGTTGGTACCAGTCACTCCCTACGTTGGTGCAGAGCAGGGCAGAGCTGTGCCAGGAGCTCCTCAGTCTTTCAATTGCTGCGTGCGACACTAGCGCTTAGTATCTTCCGCTTGTCTGTGAAGCAGCTCGCAACATCCACCACTGCAGAGGCCGAGGATTAGTCATACCGCCCCTTAATCATCATATTCAGCAAGGGGCCCACCTGTTCAGAGCGACAACAAAAAAGGAGAAAAACCACAAAAACTGTTGGCTACAGACATATGCCGAATGGAATGATGTTTGCACAGCCAAAAACCTTCCCAAGGTGCAAAACTGTAAGCACAGCTGGAAAGAGCAGAACACCGTTGAAGTGAACACTAGAATATAACTGTGCATCTTCCAACCTATTCTTTCTTTTTTTGTAAATAATTTTTATTAAGTTTTACAATTTTATATTTACTTCCCCTGCCTGTTTTGTTCTACCTTAATATTGCAATCTTTAACTTAAATGTTGTTATAGTCCTAACTTTTTCATACCATACAGTGGTACCTCTGGTTGTGAACGGGATCTGTTCCGGAGGCCCATTCACAACATGAAAAGGCCGCATCCTGAAGTGTAGAATCTGCGCACGTGCGTGATGCAATTCGGCGCTTCTGTGCATGCGCGCCAAACCCGGAGGTAACCTGTTCCGGGACTTCCAGGTTTGGCGCAGGACGCAACTTGAAAAGACGTAACCCGCAGCAGACGTAACATGAGGTATGGCTGTGCTTATTTTCACATTTCCACTTACACTTTGTTATTTTCCCATTTTTACATCTTTATTTCTGTATTTATTTTGTGAATTGTAAATGTTTACTCAAACGCTGCTAGTGAGTCCACCTCTTTACAATATTTCTGAAAACACAACATAAATGGTTCCCAGTCTTTTTAAAGTCCCTATTGTCCTTGTCTATCTTCCAACCCATTCTCAGTAAAGGATACAGTGGTACCTCTACTTACGAATAACTCTACTTACGAATGTTTCTACTTACGAATGGAGCTCCGTCCGCCATCTTGGATGTGGTTTAGATAGGATTTTTTCTACTTACAAATTTTTAGATAAGGTTGCTTCTACTTACGAATTTTTTCTCCCAATGCATTCCTATGGATTCGACTTACAAATTTTTTCGACTTACAAATGTGCGTTCGGAACACATTAAATTCGTAAGTAGAGGTACCACTGTAATAGGCTTAGAACTCAGTATTAATGTTTGGAGCCCTCACCCCAGTAGAACAAGCAGGCCTTAAGATCAATGTCAATTGTCACTTGTTTGCAACACCAGTGTGCAATTGTTTACAGAGGTTTTCTTTAGCACTAACATCTATTGAACTCCGAGGACCTTTGAAACCCTGCCCCTTGAGCAAATCAGCCTACTTTTGAAATCCGCCACATTTCCTGATGTCTGTACAAGATCTTATTGTATCTTAAGTTTGGAGAGATGTCTATTTGCCAATGACATAATGCTGAAGCTAAAAAGTTAAACCAGGCTTTGGGCAAATAGTACCAGAGATACCTCAAATTCGTATGACTCTATTAAAACCCACATTTTGTAGTGGATTTGCTTGAATTCCTTTTCATTTTAATACCACCCTGGCATCTTCATAGCTGATGTCCGGAGGTATTTTAAAATAAATACATGGCATTAATTTATAGCCCTTCTTTTCTCCCAGGGATAAGCCTTCCTGGGTATCTAAGGAACTGCAAACAACTGAATAAGGCTGTTTTGGTGCTCTCAGGGCCCAGTTAGAATTTGTGGGTTTCTGTGCAACTCAGCCCCCTTGGCCCCCAATAACAGTTTCCAGGTTTGTTCTGTACCTCTTGTGGGTTTCCAAGCGCCTCGCCCAGCATTTTCTCTATGTTCCTCATTATTGCCACCTTCTGATGAGCCTTTAGGGGATATTCAATCCTTTTGGGAGTTGGGGCACCCTGGAAAAAACCAAAAACAAATATTTACATGTGATCGTACTCTCAAAGAGGATTCCCCACCCACCCACACTTAGGAAGCTTCCAAATCGATTGAGGGGGGGGGGATTCCTAGACAAAGAGACTAGCATCAAACTTGCAGCGCTCACTCTTGTTTCTGGTTTGGGAGGTAGCAGAAAAACCAAAAGGAAACAGCAGGATCATAAGTTTGTAGCTTGAAAAAACTAACACACACACACACACACAAAGTAAAACAGTGGCCAATAAAACAGTGGGGGACAGGAGGAGCAGCCAAATGGCACACAGTCATACTAGAGGTCATTGCACAAATGCTGGTCTAGGAAAGAACCATCACCATTAAACAATTAGGCATTGTTTCAACCCAAGGAACTACATACTTCACAGAGGGAGTATCTATGGACCGCCTCTCCCAATGTGAACCAACTCTGACCCAGTGATCATCAATCCCTAGCTCCAGAGGGTGACAACATGAGAAGGGGGCATAGCTGCCAAGTTATCCCTTTTTTAAAGGGATTTTCCCTTATGCTGAATAGGCTTCCTCGCGAGAAAAGGGAAAACTTGGCAGCTATGGAAGGGGGCCTTTCCTGCAGTGACTCAGTGGAGTCGCCTTATGGGATCAGGGGGCTGTGCGCAACCGCGCAAAGGTTGCCCCCCCCCCATTTGATGTGTGGAGCGGTCATTGTGGAATGGGCTCCCAGGAGTCTTCATTACATATCTTTAGGTGTCAGGTGAAAAATATTCTCTTTAACTAGACCTTTGGCTGATTAGCATTCTATGTCCTTTTAAATAAGTTTGCGGGAGGGGAGTTATTGGTTTTGCTTTTGTTCTGTTACGTACTTTGTGTTCTCATTTTGATCTTTGGTATGCAAATTTACTGAACAACACCAATGCAGCCATACAAATTCTTTAAGAAATGGAATTAAGAACACAGGCCAAGTTTGGCAGAGTTAATGTAACTCTAGGGGACCTTAAGCAGCCATCAGAGGTGTGTAGGATGAAGAGGACAGATTTTATAACGTAGCAACATCAATACTGCATTACACCACAAAACAGTTATTCCAAGCAGCAGCTCTATGTTTCTGTTCTGTTCCTGCACAAAGTTCTCTACTGCCAGCAACAAAAGCTAGAGACATGCTTACCTTGTACCAAAAGTTTACAGTGATGGTAATTCCTCCGTTCAGCAGAGACTCGATGTGATGCCACCTGAATAGAATAATAGAAAGGCCAGGGCAATTGTATACATTTCCAATTTTACCCTGTTTCTCCTAAAATAAGACACACCCATAGAATAAGCCGTAGCAGGATTTCTAAGCATTTGCGCAATATAAGGCATACCGTGGAAATAAGACATAGTGATAGGCGCAGTTCTGGAGGGTGCCAAGGAAGAGGCTAGGCTGGACATGTAATTAAAAAATAAGACATCCCCTGAAAATAAGCCACCGTGTGGTTTTTTTTGATGAAAAATAAATATAAGAGGGTGTCTTATTTTCGGAGAAACATGGTAGTAGCCACAGAGAATTTAAGAATTAACAACATCAGTGCTACAGCATCAACACAGACAGCTCAGCTTGAGCCTTTGTTATTATTTTATCCCCCGGCTTCTATCCTATTTGCACTTCATGCCAGGGAACTATGCTATGCCTATCCTTGACCTCTTGCTGTTTCTTTCTGTCCTTATTTTAAGTTGCTCAATGGATCACACTCCCATGAATGGGTGACCTCTTTGGACGTGTATACTTTATCTCAGAATACAAGCAAAGCATGCTTCCCTCCTTCAGTACCAACCTGACAAAGGTAGGTTCACTTTCATTCCAAGTTGAAAGGGCTACGGGAACTGAAGGCGGGCACTTTCTCCCCCTTTTCCCTATACTTTTTACTTCCTGTGGGATGTGTGCCATTTCCCATTTTAAGGCCCACAGAGATTGGTACAGGGACAGATCCACATCCAGCTTAGGTCAGACTTACTCTACCCTTACAGTAAAGGAGAACTCACCCCATGAGATTAGCCTCAGCTACTTGGGGGGTTTGTTTGTTTTTAGAAAACCAATGGAGACGGACTAAAATATTACACAGTGGTGTATGAAATTTTCAGTGGTTGGAACAGTTCAATCCTGTGTTGAGCTGCCATGGTTTAGGTAAGTTGAAGATAAGCCTCAACTTACCTAAACCCACCCACCCAAATCCAAGCTACTAGCAAATGTCAAGGATGTTTTTATTTTTTCCTCTCTCTTCTGGGATGAGAACACCTTAAAACACAAAAGCCTATTTATCCTCCGTATCTTGAGGATAAAGGAAGCACTCCCTCCCTTTTGAATGGTGACAGAATACACAGAGTATAGGCCTTACAATACATCAGAGTTAAAAGAGAAAGAGCCATAGGCCTCTGTGATCCCAAGGTTCCCGTTCCTTAATCTGGGCCCCTTGGGTTCTGCCGCAGTTGCCCCATTCCCACACCACCCTGTCCAATCCTCCATCTATGCTCATTACCAATACATGGGGATATAAAGCACATCGCCTGGGCCCACCACTGTCTCATAGCCAACGACGTTCTGGAAATTGGGAAAGCGCTCATAGTCAGGATTGTCAAAGTCAACCTAGCAAAACAGAGGAGAAAAGAACATGTCACTCAAGAGTCACAAAGGTCATCTAGAGAGCTTCTGAGAGTATGGTCCTTCCCATGCCCCAATTCCCCTCAGGTAAACCTGCACGAGCTCAGGTAGAGACAATAATCTGTTGCATACTAGTCACAAAAGTTAACCTGGAAAGTCAAGTGCTAGACTAAATTCTAGATTTAACCCAATTTGCTTTCTTCAAAGCAAAATTAGTTAACGCAGTATTAAGTAAGACAGTAATACACTGGGTTTGTCTCCTAAGTGCACATCAGTAAATGATAGAAAAAGAGGTCTGTGTTGCATGTCTGTACTATAGGTAGACAGTAAGCAAAAGAAATGGGGAAGGTTGCGTTCAGGCTGAGGTCCAATCATGAGCTAGAATCTTGCTTTTACATTAAAAAAGAAGAAGATAGGCTACCTAGAAATTTGGTAGGTTGTTTAGATACCTTGGTGGAAGGTGAATTCCACCCCATAAATTTGTTGTTCCTGGAGAAGACTACACATATGGTTGTAGAAACTGGTTACTCATGCCAATGTGGAGTGTACACGTTTAGAGGACAATGCATTACTCACATTGCATTCAATAGTATAGTGTTTTCTTAGTATAGTGTACAGCGTGAATGTTGCATACTGGAGAGCCAGTGTGATATAGGGGTTAGTGTGTTGGGAGTAGGATTTGGGTCAAAGCTCCAATCGGCCCCCAAGTTCTGTGTGTGACCTTGGGCCAGCCACTCTCTCTCTCTCTCGGAAAAACCTGCCTCAGAGAGGAGTTGTGAGAATAAAATGGGGAAGAACCATTTTGAGTTCCTCAGAGAAAAGGCAGGATGCAAATGCAATAACATGGGACGTTGCTGCGTTTAATCTGGAGCACAGCCACACTTTTCACCACGGCATTGAATCGCATGCAATCATTTGAAAAGAAAGCCGGGAGTGTTTGTATGCAGAAACCCCACATATAAACACCTGCTTGCACACTGGGGTTTCTTTGCAGCATGCAGTAGTTGTTGCCTTTGATGTCTCTTTCCTTCAACATCGAGGGGGTAGGGCTAAATTTTCAGATTAAACACCAGCAAGTAATGCCTGAACAGGACTTAAAGAGACGTTGACCACAAATAACAGGAGGAAAATACAGATCACGTTTTGCTTGTGACCTCCTTCAGGCTGGTCATTGTTAGAGAGGACACAGAAGCCTGTAAGAATCTTCCATCTGATCAGAACAAAGGATAGTATTCAACTCAGTTTTACTCAGACCCACTGAAATTAAAGAATGTGATTAAGTTAGGTCCATTCCTTTCCATCAGTCTACTCTGTGTAAAACTTAGCTGAATGCCACCCGAATATTTTACATCACACACTCTTACAAAGTAGGGGCCATTTGGCACAGATATCGCCTTACCTGGCTCTGCCGATCACATGGGTGGTGCACAGGATAAGGATAGAGGCACTCAAACTGGTCAGGGGAAAATAGGATACAACGCTTGTATCCCTTAATCTGGGCAAAGAAATTCTGCTGCTCGTCATAGTGTGCTGGAGTAACATTCCCTTCATAAAAAGAGACAAGAGACACTGTAAACCTGACAGCCCTCTAAACACAAGTATTAATAATGAGGGTGTGCCTACATTACAAGTGAACCATTATAAAATAAAGTTTAAAGAGCACATCGGGCAATTTAACAGCACTCTCAGGACCCACTGAAGGCAACAGCTCCCATCACTGCGTAAGGAAAGCCACTGACAAACCAATTCAAAACCAGCTTAACGGCTGGGGTTTAGATGTTTTCTGAAAAATAGTTATCCATACAGAGAGCTATCCAAAGCAAGGGAGGTTGTTTAATGGTTTTAGTGTAGGCTGTCTTATGAGAGAATGCCCTGAAAGGCACAATGGAATCATTACCTTACAACGGGTGATCTGCATTGGTCATGCACCAAAATAAATCAAGTTCTACATAGGGTGGGGGGTCATCTAAACAGTGTACCGGTATTCAGTTATACAGAGGACACATCTGAATGTATGTCATCGGTTTATAGCACACGTTACAGGAGAAGGAAGAATTAGTTACGTGCAGAAAGTCCTTCTCACTGGAGCAGTCAGATGACTGCCATGCTGCCTATCTGTCCAGCCAGATGGAATGGATGCATGTGAAAAAAATCATGCATATCTCCAAAACAAAGTAAGAAAAGTGTGGTTTATCTTATGAAATGTAACCTGTGAACAAGAGGCCCTATTCTCAAAGATTATGGATGTTTGGGGTAGCAAAAGTTATGCCCATGAGACGTTTGGACTGCAACTCCCATCATCCCTGCTCGCTGGCCATGCTGCCTGGAGTCCAACATCTGGGAGGCATAATGTTGGCTATTCTGGCATCTATGGACCCTATCCCTGACACCGCTTCTTTGAATGTGAATCACCTCTGAATCACCTACATCGGATTTTTCATATATGAGATTACAGGCGCTAGATGTTGGATGTTTGTGCGCAAAAGAAATCCCTAAGAGGTTGTCTATGCTAGTAATCCTAAAAAAGCCAAAAAAAACACACCAATAAAAGCAAAATGCAACGAGTTGTCCAAAGACCTTTAGGGACTTCTAAGTCAAAGGCAAATTTGCTACCTTCCATGCCGATCAGTAACAAGTTGGATGTCAGCTGACCCCAGCCTCGCTTCGCCTGTTGCCTGTTAATCCAATTCCAATTGAAGCCCAGGAAATCCACCACGATTTTCCTCCCAACTGTGTCGTTCAGAGTTTGCTGCAGATAAAGCCTGCACATGGCAGAAAACAAGGGGGAAAGGAGAATTTTAAATGTACGTCTGCAAAAAGGAAGATCTCGCCTTGCCATCTTTCATTCATTTTTAGCCAATGCCTCAAAAGCACATTCACCTGTATAGAAACCTTACCAGCAAAGGCTAACTTCACAGAGGACAGCTCCACTGCAGAGTTAAGGAAAGGATTCACTTGAGCACTACCAAGACAACAGAAATTGGGCAGGTACACACAGGCAGGATGACCCATCTGTTCCCTGATGCACAAAACACATGGTTTCAGGTACTCTCATCCTCAGAGATCACCTTTCACCTGAGCCCAGCTGCTGCCGAGGTTCTATAGGGTGGTCCTTTGTCTATGTGAGAAGAGGGCATCTGTAAGGAGAAGCAGGGCAATCTACTGCAATTGCTTTGAGTGTGCAATGGCCTCCCCTATGAGTTTAGAAGCCGTCCTATCTTTGTATCCTTTCAGACAGGATACAAAACCTATCTTCCAAAAGACCTAAAGCAGTGGATTAGGGACTGTGACCTAGTGTTAATACTGCTGTTGATTAGACTGATTATGATCATAGGTTCCTAGCCTGCCTTTTAGGGTGGCATGTCCTCCAGACGGGTTGCAACAAAGTAAAATACACCATTAAAATAGCAGTAAAAATAGCTAGCATTAAAATAGCAGTAGCAGAGTAAACAGTTCTCATATATAACCAACCATAAAACAACCCATAAAAAGCCCTTGTTTATGATGCTCTTATTTCCAAAGCTGCATTTTTTTATTTTTTTTATTCTATTATTTTTATAGGAAGCTGCTTTGAGCATTGGGGAGGATGAAAAAATGAAAAAACCACACACATCCAGTTGCACAACTGGATGATGAGGAACTCCTTGATTCCGCTCACTGCAATCAACAAAGGAAGCAAAGGGTCTCTTCTCCCAACCTGTGTAGCACATTCCTCGTTGTAGTCTTTTTCTTGGCTTTAATTGCACAGCCGCTTTCCAATGAATTTAACAGGAGAGGGAGCACTAGAACCAGCCCCCCCCCCACTGAGTCCAGAATCCTATTTCTTTTCCCCATCACCTTGAGTGCTGCCCAAAGGAACACACTTAACGGATGCCTTCAGCAGCAATACTAGCACTATAACTATTAGATATGATCCTGTTGTTTCAGGAAGACACTTCTGCATGGTAAAAGGGGGATGAACAGGAAAGGGGAAAACTCCCTTCAAGGTAAGAAGTACAGTGGTGCCTCGCTAGATGAATTTAATTCGTTCCACGGGTCTTTTCTTATAACGAAAAATTCGTCTAGCGAACCCCATAGGAATGCATTGAATTTTTTCAATTCATTTTTTTGCCCATAGGAACGCATTAATTGAATTTCAATGCATTCCTATGGGAAACCGCGATTCGCTAGATGAATTTTTCATAAAACGAATTCGTCTAGCGAGGCAACCTCCACTCGAAAAATCCTTTCGTTAAGCGGAAATTTCGTTAAGCAGGGCATTCGTTAAGCGAGGCACCACTGTACAGAATTTGACCGTGTGAAGAGAGAAACGAATTCTGTTTCGGATCAGTCTGCACTGTGATAGGATTTCTGTATGATGTAGAATGTCTCACCATTTTCTTCAGTTTAAAACTCTGCAAGCAGCCAGCCAGGGATGACATCTCATGCAGATGAGCCCCTTAGAACAAAGGCAGAGAACCACAGGCCTGGGGGCCAAATGAAGCCCTCCAACCCTCTCTATCTGGCCCTCAGGACTCTTCCTATGTCACACCCTTCACCAGTCCTGCTTCACAACTTACTTGAGATAAAACTTACACCAGTTGCTCCACCCACTCTGGCTCTGGCCCCACCCACCACTGGCACGTGTCCCCTAAATGAGAATGCAGCCTTTAGACCAGGCACCCCCAAACTTCGGCCCTCCAGATGTTTTGGACTACAATCCCCATCTTCCCCGACCACTGGCCCTGTTAGCTAGGGATCATGGGAGTTGTAGGCCAAAACATCTGGAGGGCCGCAGTTTGGGGGATGCCTGCTTTAGACCATGAGTAGGCAACCTAAGGCCTGGGGGCCAGATCTGGCCCAATCGCAGGTGGATGGTCCGAGAATCAGCATGTTTTTACATGAGTTGAATGTGTCCTTTTATTTAAAATGCATCTCTGGGTTATTTGTGGGGCATAGGAATTTGTTCATCCCCCCCCCCCCAAAAAAATATAGTCCAACCCCCACAAGGTCTGAAAGGGTTAAAAAAGTTTGCTGACCCTTGCTTTAGACTGAAAAAGGTTCCCACTCAGCCTTAGAAGAACTCAGTCCATGTCTCACGACAGAACCAAACCGCCAAGCCACCAGCCGATGTTACCTTTCTCCACTATCCTGCTGTTCTATTTCTTGGAGCTGCTCAACGAAGTCGCTGAATTTCATCTCTTCCCTGCTTGACTTAGGCTTGAAGTTCTTAACATTTGCCATTTTCTTCTCATCGTAGTACAAGAACTTGTGGGTGCTTGCTTTATATACCGAAAAGTCCCCACTCCCAATGTTCTCCTGAAGATAGTTCAGATCCCATTTTAGAGCAGGAAACACCAGATTTGTATCTGTCAACACCACCGGCTCCTAGGAAAGAAAAGAAAAAAGCACAAGGCATAGCAATGCAAAATCCCAAGGTAAGGTGGGAGGTATCTACGGTAACTCTCAGCCACAAATATTCAGGATGGTTTTGGAACTAGGAATAAGCAATGGAAGGAAATAAAGCACAGCCTGAAGACAGCCTGTGTGTGTGTGGTCCCGCCACACACAACAAAGTAGCTGCAACTAGTCACTGCTGTCACTCATAAAGCACAGCCTGAAGACAATCCGATACAGCAGAACACTAGAAGTCAAAAAGCAGAATGGTGATGGGATTACCTTTCTGCTTAATGTTCAAGCCAGGAATCAAAATGCTTAACTCTTCAACAAGGATACTCAAATAGTGTTCAAAACTGAGATATATAAGCTAGGCACCAAAAGGCAGCTTAAACCTAGCCATAAATGCACAGGAACCGTAATGCTGAAACAGGAACATCATCAGCAGGTTTTTCATATAGCAACTGCAGAATAAAGTATAATGAGTAAAAAGGGGATCCAGGGGACTAAGAAATATTTTGCAAACAAAAATAATATAAAAACCACCCTCTTCTTTCCTCAGCCTATGTGCCACAATTCACTAACCTGTGCATGTGTGGGCCAGCTTGCCATTATTTGAAGGTTGCTTGTCAAAAGTGAATATTCCTACCATGGGGGTGTTTAAAAAAGGTGGTGGGAAAACTTCCCTCTATGTTCCCTCCCCCCCCTATTTTTTCAAGGTTGAAGTCTCCTGATCCAGCAACCCTACTCCATCATGTGAACCTTCCCAGGATCTGCAATCTTTGGGGAAGGCTCTCTTCTTGGTCCCGCCACCCTCATAGACACAAAGAGGGCCTTCTCGGTGGTGGCTGCTCCCAGTCAACTTTGGAACACCCTCTCTGGAGAAGCCACACTGGCTCCCTCCTTCCTATCCTTCTGTCGGCAGGTGAAGACCTTCCTATTCCAACAAGCTTCTGGGAACTGACCACTTTTAATTAAAGGGTTGGGTGCCATGCTGTTTTGATTATAATTCTGTGTGTGGTTTTAAACATATGTGTAATTAGTTTTTAATTCTATCAATGTTTAATGGTTTTTCTTAATTGGTTCCGGAGTGCCATTCACAGCCCGGAAAGTCCTTAACCCAAGCAGCGATAGCGTGCATGCACGAAGCACTGATAGAGCACTTCTGCGCATGCGCGCAAGGTGGAACCCAAAGGTAAACACTTCTGGGTCCGTGGAGTACTTAACCTGAAAGTACGCAACCTGAAGCGTACTCAACCCGAGGTATGACTGTATAGGGTGTGAATAGACAGATAGGAATTTATAAATGCATATACAGTACATACATGTGTATGTGCAATAATAATATTAATAATAATACTGGAGGCACCCTAACAAAGGCTGGTGGCAAAGTGGGGGGAAGCAGACAGATGGGCATGGATGGGTTGCTCTCAGCAGAGAGGACCCCCCCCCCCACTTCCTCCAAGAAGGAAACTCAGGCCTCCATCCCTCTCACTGTAAGCTGCCTTAAGTCATTGTCAGGGGGAAAGGCAGAGTATATAGTATCACAGGATTGTAGAGTTGGAAGGGACCCCGAGGATCATCTAGTACAGGGGTCCCTAGACTAAGGCCCGGGGGCTGGATGCGACCCAATCGCCTTCTCAATCCGGCCCGCGGACGGTCCGGGAATCAGCATGTTTTTACATGAGTAGAATGTGTCCTTTTATTTAAAATGCATCTCTGGGTTATTTGTGGGGCAAAGGAATTAATTCATATTTTTTTTCTAAATATAGTCCGGCCCCCCACAAGGTCTGAGGGACAGTGGACTGGCTCCCTGCTGAAAAAGTTTGCTGATCCCTGATCTAGTATAACCCCTGCAATGCATATATGCGTGTGTGTGTGTCTATACCCCCACTCTCAGAGTTGGGGGTATGGATAGACATATAGGAATGTATAAATGCATGCACATTTTTGTGTATGTAATAATAATAATAATAATGCTGGAGGCACCCTAACCAAGGCTGGCGGGAAACCGTAGGAGAGGGGGCCAGGGCGTTTGCCAAACCCCCACACCCTACCCCTCCCAAGGGTCTCAGCACAGGGGACCCCCTCCCCCTTCCTCCCGTCCGCCATGGGGGGGGGCAACCCCCTCACCTCGTTCTCGATGAGCTCCTCGGCCCTGGGGTCCCCGTGGCGGAGCCTGGGGATGGGCCGCGTGGGGAAGCCGTAGCGCCGGAACTGGGCTTCGCTCCAGCCTCGGTGGGGGCGGCCCCCGACCTCCCGCTCCTCCTCCTCTTCCTCGCCGCCGCCGTCTTCGGGGCTCCTGGGAGGAAGGGGGGGCGGAGAAGGGCACCCGTTCTCCTCAGTCGCCGCCGCCGCCGGGGACGGGGAGGAGCAGGACGCGGAGGCCTCCGCCATCGCCCACCTCGCGACGCTGGGCAGCCCGGGGACTCGCGGCGGCGGCGCCTCGCTCGCTCCCTCAGGCGGAAACGGCGGGCGAGGAACATCCGGGTACGCCAGGACGTGCCTGTTGTTGTTGTTGTTGCTGCTGCTGGCGTCGTCGTTCGCGGGGAGAGGGAAAGACTTCCGGTCCGGCTCGAACGCAGCGGCGGCCCCTGGCGGGCGGTCGAGGAAACGCGCCGCCCCCTCCACGAGGCTCTGAGCCATCAGCATCTCAGCGGCAGGTTCCAGCTTAGAGCGCCTTTGGTAAGCAGCAGGGCCGGCGCAGGCAGGTTTGGGTGCCTGAGGCAAGAGGGCACATGCACGCGCATCCTGCCAGGGAGCAAGAGGGCAGGGAGGCAGCTAAAGATTTGGCTTTTCGATCTGGCTTGATTTGCTCTGTTTCCGTGCCGCTCTCCTTTCGAACGCATCCCAGAGCTGATAGCAACAACGTAATGAAATGGAATGTCACAAATGCAGCATAAATCAAGTAAAATAATTAAGGTGGGGTATAAGAGAGAGAGAGAGAGAGAGAGAGAGAGAGAGATCTGCTCTTGGCATGCATAAGAAATTATTTGCAACTAAGATGGCTGTTTATTCTATTTTTCATGAAAAAGATACACCACTTGGTTGTTGTTTTTAAAGAAAACCTTTACAAAGAGAATAAAACCATAACATTAACTAGCAATCCTACGCTGTACACTCATGAGTTTTAGTCAATTAAGTTCTACTCGAAATAAGCCCATTGGAATCATCTAATCTGAGTTAGCCAGGTCTGCTAACTTAAGCAGGTCTGCTCAGAGTAGGACTGGTGTTATGTACTGAGCTGAATCCTAGAACAATAGGATTCAGAATCAGCGGGAGCTACCCAATCCAACTCCAGGTGGAAGTGAATCCGCAACCTGATTGGCCTGCTGGAGCAGCCAATCAGGCGGCTGGCAGAAGTGAATCTGCTACCTGATTGGCCTGTAGGAGCAGCCAATCAGGCTGCAGGCAGAAGTCAATCCACAATATAATTGGCCCACAGGTGTAGCCCTGAAGTAGCCAATCACGCAAGGCCCATTGTGTAAATAATGTATATAAGCAGATGGTTTTGGGAAAAGAGCCATTCGTCTTCTCTTCTTCTCCTTGATGAATATGAGCTGAATAAAGAGCATGAAATTCACTCTCGACTCCGAGTATATTTCACTGGCGACGAAGGTGGGATCCTGCTGAGCTGACTGCCACCACGCACTGCACCGCAGCACCGCCACCTGCTGCACCGCTGCACCGCTGCATCGCACCGTGCATCCAGGCTTCAGCTCCAGGACCCAAGGAACCCAGAATGGCAACCGACAGCAGCTTCTCGCCATTCAAACCAGCATCAGGAGACTGGGAAGGGTACGCCGCCCGTTTCAACTTCCTCCTGCAAGCGAAAGAAGTCACCAACGATGCCATGAAGAGGGCGACATTCTTCAGCGTCTGTGGAGAGGAGACGTTTGAAATCGCCCGGGCTCTCCTTGCACCTAGAGATGTCGCTACCGTCTCTTACAAAACAATAATGGAACGGCTGAAGGAGCACTTTTCACCACAGCCCTCGGTGGTAGCCTGCCGAAATGCCTTCTACGCAAAGCGGCAAGCCCCGGGGGAAACCATAACTGGGTTTGTGACCTCCCTCCGCCAAGCCGCCCGGTTATGCAACTTCTCAGAGTTGGAGAACATGCTTCGTGACCGCCTCGTCGGTGGCCTGAGGGACGAGATGTTGCAACGACGCCTCTACGCCAAAAAAGACCTCACGTTCCAGATTGCTCTGGAGGAAGCCCTGGCAACCGAAGCCGCCGAGAGATCAACGCAAGAGGCACGACCGGCCCCGCCATCCCAACCGAGGGTCTACCACGAAGACCTCACCGACGAATCCGAATCTGACAGGGAGGAAGTACACCGAGTACAGCGGCGCACTCAAGCAGCACACACACCACAGCAGCCTCGACGAGAAGGAGGGAACTGTGCAAGCTGCGGGGAGAACCACGAGAGGAGGACCTGTCGTTTCCGCAACGCAGAGTGCAGGCAGTGCAGAAAATTGGGACACATCGCCCGGGTGTGTCGGGCTCGACTCACCCTCGTCGACAAGCATCAGATGACCGACCCAGGAGCCCCAGGTCACACGGCACCATGCACCAAGGCAACTCGACGGAGATCACGGACTACCAGGTATTCCAGTTGCCCCATCCCAGCACAGAGAAAATTTATATAGAGGTACAGATAGAGGGAGCCCCATGCCGCATGGAGCTGGACACGGGTTCAACTCTATCCATAATCTCGGCCCGAACATTAAGGGAACTGTGCCCTAATGGGGGTCCCAAACTAAGGCCGGCCCCATTCACCCTCCGGGACTTCCAGAAACGTAAGGTCCCTACAATGGGGGTGGGGACCTTCAGGGTGCAATATCGAGGGCGAAAGCAACAATTGGACTTGCTGGTAGTTAAGGGCCCTTACGTTAGCTTACTGGGACTGGCATGGTTTGGACCTCTGGGGCTAGCCGTTACCGGGGTGAACCGCACTAGCTTACAAGTGGACGTGGACGCCATATGCAAAGAGTTTCCAGGGGTTTTCGATGGGGCATTGGGACGATATACAGGACCCCCCATTGCCCTACAGCTAGACCCCGCTGTACGACCCATCAGGCACAAGGCCCGCCGGGTCCCGTTCGCCCTGAAACCCCGCATAGACGAGGAATTGGACCGGCTCGTGGAGCAAGGAGTGCTGGAGCCGGTGCCCAACGCCCCCTGGGAAACTCCAATTGTCACACCCGTCAAGCCTAACGGTTCGGTCCGCATCTGTGCAGACTACAAATGCACCATAAACAAGGCTCTCACGGCCCATGCATACCCAGTGCCAGTGGTCAGCCATGTCCTCGCCACCCTGGCTGGGTCAAAAATCTTTGGCAAACTGGACTTGGCCCAAGCGTATCAACAGTTGCCTGTGGACGAAGCCACAGCAGAGGCTCAGACGATTGTGACGCACAGAGGGGCATTCAGAGTAAAGCGGCTGCAATTTGGCGTTAGCGTGGCACCAGGCATATTCCAGAATCTAATGGACTCTCTCCTTAAAGGGATTCCTGGCGTCACCCCCTTCTTCGATGATGTACTGATCGCCGGGCCCACACCAGAGGAATTTGAGGACCGCCTCCGCTCCGTCCTGCACCGTTTCCAGACGGCGGGCCTCAAGGTGAAGCGGGAAAAGTGTTTACTGGGAGTGCCGCAGGTGGACTTTCTGGGATTTAAGGTGGACGCAGAAGGGGTCCATCCAACCGGTGACAAGGTACGGGCCATTTGTGAGGCCCCAGCGCCCAAGAGCAAGCCCGAACTTCAGTCATTCTTGGGACTATTGAACTTTTACCATGCCTTCCTTCCCCATAAGGCAGCGGTAGCGGAGCCCCTACACAGACTCCTAGATAAAAGGGCCCCTTGGGTGTGGGGCCAGCGACAAAGGGCCGCATTCCAGGCAGTCAAGGACTTGCTCGTCTCGAACTCGGTCTTGGCACACTTCGACAAGAGGCTGCCAGTGGTGCTGGCATGCGACGCCTCTCCCTATGGCATCGGCGCTGTCCTGGGACACCAACTCCCGGATGGAAGAGAGGTGCCGGTGGCATACTTCTCCCAGACGCTTGCTGCAGCCGAACGAAACTACTCACAGATTGACAAGGAGGGTCTGGCAATCGTGAAGGGCGTAAAAAAATTCCATGATTTCTTGTACGGGCGGCCCTTTACCATAGTGACTGACCACAAGCCGTTGCTTGGCCTGTTTGCCCCCGAGAAGCAGACCCCCCAAGTGTTGTCTCCACGTGTCCTCAGGTGGTCAATTTTCCTTGCCGGCTACCAGTATGCACTAATCCACCGCCCTGGGAAGGCGATGGGCCACGCAGACGCACTCAGCAGGCTACCACTACCAGAAACAGGCCCCGACCCAGCGCCTGCGCAAGAGGTTATGACCCTGGAGCTGCTTCCCGACCGACCCATTCAGGCACAAGAAGTTGCGCACCATTCCACAAAAGATAGGGTCATCTCCCGGGTCCTGGACTGGGTGTGGCGAGGATGGCCCAGCAGCAGCCCCGGGCCAGAATTCGCTGGCTACACAAACCGCAAACATGAACTGTCGGCCCACAAGGGGTGCCTGTTATGGGGAAGCAGGGTTGTTGTTCCCCAGCCCCTCCGCAAAAGGGTCCTCACAGCCCTACACGAGACACACCCAGGGGTAGTGAGGATGAAGGCCCTTGCCAGGAGTTATGTGTGGTGGCCGGGGATTGACAGAGAGATAGAGGCCTGGGTCCAACACTGCCAGACCTGCCAAGAATCCCGCCCGGATCCCCCAAGGGCCCCAGTCCAGCCCTGGGAGTCCGCCCGACATCCATGGTCACGCTTGCACGTGGACTTCGCTGGCCCCTTCCAGGGAAAAACATTCTTCATAGTGGTGGATTCCTACACCAAATGGCTGGAGGTCGCACTGGTACCGTCCACTTCTACGGCGGCAGCCATCCGGGTACTACGTAAGCTGTTTGCAACCCACGGGCTCCCTGACACCCTCGTCTCAGACAATGGAACCGCATTCACGTCAGAGGAGTTCCAGACCTTCACAGCGCAGAACGCCATCCGCCACATCCGCTCAGCACCATTCCACCCTGCCACCAATGGCCAAGCGGAGCGCATGGTGCGGACCACCAAGGACAGCCTCCGCCGCATAACACAAGGGGACTGGGAATACCGCCTTGCCGCATTTCTTCTAGCACAGCACAGCACCCCAAGCACAACGACGGGCCGGAGCCCAGCTGAACTACTCATGGGCCGGCGCCTTGCAACTAGACTGGACCGACTTCACCCCGACAGAGCTCAGGATGAGGTAGTGGTGGGGAAAGGCAGGAACCCCCGGACATTTGTGGCCCAGGACCCAGTGTATGCAAAGAATTTTGGGGCAGGCCCAGCATGGGTACCCGCCACAGTCACCAAGGTGACCGGTCCCGTGTCGTACGAGGTACTAACGGAAGGGGGGCAATGTTGGCGCCGCCACTGCGACCAGCTACGGCGACGATTCCCAGGAGGAACCCGGGAGGAGAGCGGGACAGAGGGATCCCAAGGGGACAGCAGGGCAGTGAGGCCTGTAGAGCGAGAGGGGTGGGCAGGGGAAGCAGAAGCAGTAGGCACAGAGGGGCGCCCCGAGGCTGGAAGGACACCGGAACCAGAGTCACAACCTAGTGGTTCAGTGGCGCCAGACCAGACAGCCCCGGCACAGCCAGCAGCCTCGGAACACGAGCCAGAACCAGAACCCCTGACCAAGGAACACCCCAGGCCACAACGCACACGGAGGCGGCCAGCAGACCTTGGGGACTACGAATGCAACTTCCCGGGCAGGACTGGAACTTAGAGGGGAGGGGTGTTATGTACTGAGCTGAATCCTAGAACAATAGGATTCAGAATCAGCGGGAGCTACCCAATCCAACTCCAGGTGGAAGTGAATCCGCAACCTGATTGGCCTGCTGGAGCAGCCAATCAGGCGGCTGGCAGAAGTGAATCTGCTACCTGATTGGCCTGTAGGAGCAGCCAATCAGGCTGCAGGCAGAAGTCAATCCACAATATAATTGGCCCACAGGTGTAGCCCTGAAGTAGCCAATCACGCAAGGCCCATTGTGTAAATAATGTATATAAGCAGATGGTTTTGGGAAAAGAGCCATTCGTCTTCTCTTCTTCTCCTTGATGAATATGAGCTGAATAAAGAGCATGAAATTCACTCTCGACTCCGAGTATATTTCAACTGGCAAGGTGTAAAGGTGTGTTGATAATGAGATTTGGGGGGGGTGCATTCCCCCCTCAAAAACTTTTAGACTGGTTTCAGGCTTGTGGAGGTGGCTGGGAATCACTCTGCATTCGGATGGTTGGGAAATGTGATATACAGTGGTACCTCGGTTTAAGACCAGTCCAGTTTAAGAACCATTTGGTTTACAAACTCCGCAAAACTGGAAATAGTGTCTTGGTTTGAGAACTTTAACTCGGTCTAAGAACGGAATCCAAACGGTGGAAGGGCACCGGCAGCGGGAGGCCTCATTATGTCACGGTCCGGTCGGCGGGCGGTTGAAGCCCTGACTGAGGACGTCAGGACCAGAGGCAAGATGGAGGTGTAGAAGCAGGAACAGGTGCAGGGCTGAGGGTCCAGTAGCAGGCAGTCGCAGGGTCAAGGAGCAAGGCGTCGGCAAGGCAAAGGTCCAAGGGTCGAGGATCAGGGCGTCGGCAAGGCAGAGGTCCAAGGGTCGAGGATCAAGGCGTCGGCAAGGCGAGGGTCCAAGGAACAAGGCGTCGGCAAGGCGAGGGTCCAAGGAACAAGGTGTCGGCAAGGAAAGGGTCCAAGGAGCAAGAGGCCAGAGGCAACCAGGCAGGGATAGCATATCTGTGGCAAAGAGCTGAAGGGAAATGCTGAGTTTTTATCCCTCCCAGCTCCTGCCACCAGGTGCAGTGAGTTATCAAGTGGCCTCACCTGAGTGGCCACTCCTTGCTTCTCCAGCACAAGCTGAGGCAGGCCCCAGTCCTGCAAAGCACTACAGGCCCCAGAGCCTGACTCCTGCCCATACTCCTGACACATTAGGGAAAGCGTACCTCAGTTTAAGAACGGTTTTGGTTTAAGAATGGACTTCCGGAACGGGTTAAGTTCATAAACCAAGGTACCACTGTACAGGGTGTTCGAAAAGTAACACCTACTGTGTAGGGTTCATGTTGGGAGAGACCTTCCAGAAGCTATTGTGGTGCTCAGCTGCAAAGAGTTGTATAGGTCAAAAGGAGCACTTTTAATTGGGCTTGGAAGCATAAACAGCAACAGAACTGAAGCTGTATGTTATTGTTACAAAAGTTGGGTGCCTCCCCCTCTGCCTGCCGAGTGGTAGCGGGAGTCTGTGGCAGGCATAGGCAAACTCGGCCCTCCAGGTGTTTTGGGACTACAACTCCCATCATCCCTGACCACTGGTCCTGTTAGCTAGGGATGATGGGAGTTGTAGTCCAAAAATATCTGGAGGGCCGAGTTTGCCTATGCCTCGTCTATGGGGTTCCAGGCACTCATGCAGGGTCTGTGTTTCTTTGGAGAACTGAGACGTGGCAGGGACAGTCGTAGCTTTAAGAAATAAAAAGACCTTCAGTCTGCATGGAAGGAGTCCAGATCCTACAGCATGGTCATTGTGGGGCTTGTACCCCACAGCAGTGCAGCCATGGAGTGCAAGGCATCTCCTCCCAGTCAGCCTTCAGCCAGCCTGCCCAAGATGTATCCCAGTCTTTCTTTCCCTTCCTTCCTTCCTTCCTCCCTCCCTCCCTCCCTCCCTCCCTCCCTCCCTTCCTCCTTTTTCCAAGAACACCTTGCTAAAAATTCTCTTTTCCTGTCCCTTCAAACACACACCCCATTTCTTTCCAGGTCAAAAGGATTCCTCTCAGATGGCCCATCAATCCCTTTCATCTAGTATCTTGGTTAATAGAAATCCTACCATTTAAGTCCCATGGACTGCAAGAAGATCAAACTTATCCATTCTTAAGGAAATCAGCCCCGAGTGCTCACTGGAAGGACAGATCCTGAAGCTGAGGCTCCAATACTTTGGAGGTCCAGCGCCGAGGGCCTTCTGGCAGTTCCCTCACTGCGAGAAGCAAAGCTGCAGGGAACCAGGCAGAGGGCCTTCTCAGTAGTGGCACCTGCCCTGTGGAACACCCTCCCATCAGAGGTCAGAGAGATAAACAACTACCTGACATTTAGAAATACCTAAAGGCAGCCCTGTTTAGGGAAGTTTTTAATCTGTGATATTTGATGCATTTTAATGTTTGTTGGAAGCTGCCCAGAGTGGGAGGGGAAGCCCGGCCAGATGGGCCGGGCAGGGTATAAATAATAAATTATTATTACTATTATTATTATTATTATTATTATTATTATTATTGGCCACCTCATGAGAAGAGAAGACTCCCTGGAAAAGATTGAGGGCGCAAGGAGAAGCAGAGGACAGAGGATGAGATGGTTGGACAGTGTTCTCGAAGCTACGAACACGAGTCTGACCAAACTGCGGGAGGCAGTGGAAGACAGGAGTGCCTGGCGTGCTCTGGTCCATGGGGTCACGAAGAGTTAGACACGACTAAACAACAACCATTTAAGAATTTCTGGGGTTTAGGTGATTGCAATCCCTAAATTATATAACAATATTTTTGCCCTAAGGCGATCAGCAGTTGATCACCTGCATAGCACACTAGTTGAAGGTTTTCCAAAGAGTTCTCCCAGGCTGCCCTATATAACATATGCTCCACTCTGAAGGTTACCAGAGGACACGTTCCTGCAGCCAAGATGTAACTCCATCCTTAAGGTCTTAAGGTCATCGTTGAGACACCAGCCTAAGCTTAATTCTTCCTGTGGTCTGCCCACTCAGAACCACCTAAGCTGCTTTTCTCTCACACCTTGTTTAGTTTGGCCAAAGGCGAGTCTCTCCACAGCAGGAAGATTGCCAGGTTGGCGCAGCAGCTACATCCTCTCCTCCCACTGGGTTTCAAAGTAGATGGTGCAATACTTTGAAACATTCCCTGAGGGAGTTCCATGGAGCCTGCTCCCAGGTCAGCAGACATGAGATTGCAGCTTTGGAAAAGTGGAGAAATTGCATCTGAGCAGGGGCTCGGCGATACTCTCCTGCCAGGGGATTCATCGGGGAATATGGTCTGCAAATGGCTGGCATAGTCCACCACAGCTCCACTGTTTGGTTTGGCTGGAGAGTGAGTCTTTCTCTCTGAAGAGAGAAGTTTTTTCTCCAAAAACGTTCCATGCAATATCTGGAGAGACGTTCCTTCTGCATTAAGCTATGCCAAGCCTGTCAACTCGAGGCAGCAAAGTATATTGAAAGCCCTTCTTGCCGTGAGTTGGTCCACTTTTCAACAAACATTGACTGCACCTCGTGGTTCGTGAAGAAGAGAGCTCTTAGCCACAAGTCCCAGCTTAGACAACACCTTGAGTGAAACCTTGGCAGGGCAGTAAGAAGGACAAGGGGGTGTAGCAGGGGCCCAAAGGGCCCCAATTAAGGTAATAATGTAATTCCCTATAAATCCTGGAATATGCTTATATTAGTGAATTATGGTAACCTGTTGCTTTAAAGAAACTGATGATTCAGCAAGAAGCTGTCCCTACTGGGATAGAAGGTCAGCTAATATGTAAATCACAAAGAAGCAATTCATAAACTAGAACATAAATTGTTACAGCCACACGTAACACAGGTTCCCATACATGCAAACTAATAATATGTAACAGATCATGGTAAGAATCAAAGTTTAGTTAGCAACGCTTATTGCGCATGCGTATTAGATTAGGTAATGACATACGTATTAAATATGAAATGAGGTGATGAATATTAAATATTAAAATGATGTAATGCTTTATGTGATTGGTTAAATCAAAATCCTTTGTCTGAAATGTTATAAATTCCTGCCCGACCTTTGGGTGGGGTTGCAGTATTCCGAAAAGATTCGACTGTAACCTTATTGCTTTGCAATAAACATAATGGACTCCTAACTCCTCTTGTCTCTGAGTTTTATTGGCTAACTCAGAAGATAAGCCATTTTTGGCTTACAACAGGGGGAGCAAGGTGGCTGTGAGGTCCCCTCTGGGAGCTCCCTCAGTCACACAGCCTTGTCAAGCCAGGTCAAGGTATCTTATGAGAACATGAAGCTCAATATTTGTGTTGCGTATTTTATGTGCTTGCCCTTCTTGCGGCAAGCAACAGGCCTTCCTTTCTGACTTGTGCCATCTCTTTATTTCTGCCCACCCCTTGCTAAAATATATTTGACTTACTCAGCCATGGTTATAATAATATTGACTTTAAAAGTTGAAATGGCCATTGATGCAATCTTTCTCTCCATGTGGCAAATTCTAGCAAAAGTTAATGAGAATTTACAGGGCAGAGTTTTATGGGATGGAGGGATCAATTCCAAATAAGATCAATTTTGCATCTCACCTCATTATGCAAATTGCCTTTTTTGGAATGGTATCAATATTTTTAAAGTTAATATCCAAATCTAATTGTCTTGTCCTGGTAGAGCTGGGAAAATATAAACAGCTGAAACAGCATGCTTACTTTCAGATATATATATAATAATAGCATGACTGATGCATTATCTTGCATAAGATCAATATTAACATTAATGAAGCCTACATTTTACTTCATCACATAAACTCTGGTGTACTGGTTCTCATTTTTTCTCCCGTTATTCACATCAGACATAATGGGGAATGTCTCTGTAACGATCTCTATTATAAACCTCTGCAGATCAAAACCCATTCCAGATTATTTATCATTAAACCCATTTGCTCTAATGACAACATTAGTTATAAACATACTAATTTAATGAAGACAGTGATAAACCAGGTATACCTACATCTAACTGCTGTTCATTCCCAACACAAATATGTTGCTTGCTTGCTCTTTCTGTTTTTACTGCCTTTTTTCTTATTTACAGAACCCTCCCCTGTGCAACCAGACCTGGAAGACATGCTGCTGCTGCTGGGAACTTTACATTGGCACATTATCAAGAATATTACGGCTTAACTTTGCATCAATGTAACCTCGCTACCAGAGCAACCTCAACCGTGTGCAGTGATAGACGGCATCAGAGATGTGTCATGGGAGGAGTACAGCATAGTCAGCAAAACAGTGTAATTTTACCCCGGACAGAAGAGGTGGTGTATATGTTAACACTCATGTTGAACTCAGCAGACCACCATAAAATACTTCCCCCATCTTCTTCCACCCTGCCGGCGCAAACCCCATGGATTCAGGCTATGTAGCCCAGGCATAGGCAAACTCGGCCCTCCAGATGTTTTTGGGACTACAATTCCCATGATCCCTAGCTAACAGGACCAGTGGTCAGGGATGATGGGAATTGTAGTCCCAAACACCTGGAGGGCCGAGTTTGCCTATGCCTGATGTAGGCAGTTATTGCATATTATTATTATTATTATTATTGTTGCTGCTGCTGCTGCTGCTGCTATCATCATCATTTCAATTTATATACCCACCCTTTATCAAAAGGGGCCGCGAGTTTACCTGGGAGTAAGCCGCATGGAATTCAATAGGACTTACTCTCGAGTAGACAAGCTCAGGCTCTGCAGGAGCCATGCTATGGAATAAATAGCAACGAAAACAGCCATGAGGAAATCACAGAATTGTAGAGCTGGAAAGGGATCTAAGGGTCATCTAGTCCAACCCCCTTGCAATACTGGAACATCAGCTAAGTGGACTTTTATTTGTGATGTTGTGGAATGACAAGCATCAGGACCAAATTCGCCGTTATGCTCTGGTTTTTTGTGTGTGTGTTTGGGGGGGTTGTTTTTAATATGGCCGTAAGCACTCAGGATTTGTTTTCCATTGCAATCAAAACCCGATAATTAAATGTTTCACTTTCAATTGAAAGAGAGCCCGAAGGCCCCGTCGCCCTGTCTCTTGCTGGGGGGGGGGGGCGGGCCAGCGGAGCAACCAGCCCTTAGTCGCGCTGCTGGAGAGGCCGCAGCCGGAGTGTAAAGCGACCCATTGTTTCCCGTGAAGGAAGAGGCCGCTTCCCCCCGGCGTGAGGCGACGACTGCGCGTATTTGTGCGCGTGCGCACGCGGAGGTTGTTGTTTAGTCGTTTAGTCGTGTCCGACTCTTCGTGACCCCATGGACCAGAGCACGCCAGGCACTCCTGTCTTCCACTGCCTCCCGCAGTTTGGTCAGACTCATGTTGGTAGCTTCGAGAACACTGTCCAACCATCTCGTCCTCTGTCGTCCCCTTCTCCTAGTGCCCTCCATCTTTCCCAACATCAGGGTCTTTTCCAAGGATTCTTCTCTTCTCATGCGGATAAATGGCGTCAAAAGGAAGCGCGGGCCTTAGATCCTGCGACGCAACGCTGGGGATGGTGGGAGCTGTAGTGCAAACGACATCCGGGGAACCAAGGCTGAGTTAGAGGGCCGGCATTTAATGCGTCTATGATCCGCGTGACGGAGCGTGCCTCGCCCCTCCTCCTTAGCTCCGCCCCTTTCCGCCGTCAAAGGCAAGAGTTCCCTTTGGAGCTTGAAGGTCCGCCATGGCGTTCGGCGGCGCCGCTGTCCGGTTGCGGCCTCTTCAGCTGCTGCGGCCGCTGACGTGGAAGGCGGCGGCTCCGAGCGGCGCCCGTGCCGGTCCGTGAGTTGCTGCTGCCGCCGCCGCCGCCGCCGCTTCCCATGGGGTGGGGCAGAGGGGGGAGGGACGGAAGAGGTCACCTTCCCCTCAGGCGGGCGGGTTGGGGGGTCAGCATCCCTTCAGGTGGGGGGGGGGGTTGCTTCTCCACAGGTCACCTCAGGTGGGGAGTCACATTCCCCTCAGGTGGAGGTCACCATGCTCTAAGGTGGTGGTGGGTTCAACATCCCCTCACTTCTTCACAGGTGGGGACCACCTCAAGTTGGGGGGGTCACTTCCCTCAGGTATGGGGTTCCCCTTCCTCTTCACCTGGGGGTCCATTGAGCAGGGAGGAAGTTGAGGCTGCTGTGGCCACAAAACAGCTGTTTTCTGCATTTGTAAGAACTTGGTTGCTTAGTGAGGTAGCACCTACCACTTGGGAACTCCCTGCCTATTGATACCAAGCAGACAGCTTCACTGCACTCTTTTGGCACCTTCTTAAGACATTCCTGTTTGGGGGAAGCCTATGTAGGTGCGTAGAGGGTTGAGGTGGTTTCTAACCTGTTCCAGTGTTTTAATTTGTCGTACATTTTAAAGGTTCTCGGTTTTAGCGTCTTACTTTCCTGTATACTGCTTTGAGGGTTTTTGTTTTACCATCAAGTGCTGTATGAAATATAAGAAATGGTAAGAGCAGCCTGCTGGATCAGGCCATTGGTCCTTCTAGTCCAGCATCCTGTTCTCACAGGGACTGGCCTGTGGGATCTGAGCAGCAGAGCAAAATCTCACACTCATGGTTTCCAGCAACTGGAATTTGGAAACATTCACTGCCTCCATGTGCTGAGGGCAGAGCAAAGCCATTAATAGCCCTCTCCTCCTCCATTAATTTGTCTAATCCATCCTGGTTGATGTCCACCTCACAGATTGACTATATGGTGCATGACGAAGAGCTTCCTTTTACCTGTCACTGCATAGCTCAGTTGATATGGGACAGCTGCATGGTGCTGATAACACCAAGATTGCAGGTTCGATCCCCATATGGGACAATGCATATTCCTGCATTGCAGGGGTTGAACTACTAGATGATCCTCAGGATCCCTTCCAACTCTACGATTCTATGAATCTTTCAACAGTGGCTGCAGCCCTTTTGCATGCTTGCTTTGGGAGAAAGCTCCATGAATACACAGTGCCTTTACCACTGAGTAAACAAGAGTGGGATTGGGCTGTGGATTGGTTTTTCGTTTTCCCCTAGTTTTCTTTTTGTGCTGTGAATTTAGTGGGGCTTCATTCCTGAATGCATGCAACCAGAGGGGCCGGGTCCCAGATTATAATTCCCCGTTCAGTGACACCGAGGATGATGGTGGCTTTAAAAAGAGAAAGACAGGAAACCAAAGCCAGCTCCTGCCACCACAGGTGGCAGTCTTCTATCTGGGCTATTCACGCCTTCTCAATTTCCTCTGTTGGTTCTGTCATCTTCATCACCACCATCACTTTTAATTTGCATACCGCCTTTCTGTATTGCTATACGCAAGGCAGTTTACAAGCTGAAGAGGCAACAAAATATGCAAGAGAGGTCACACACCTTACAACGATCCAATACAAATAAGTCATAATTTAAAAATGACTTAAAATAAACATGTAAAATAAAGAATATTCCGTAATCCATCAGCCTATAATACACAATAAAATTAAACTCTCAAACTATCGGCAAATAATGATTAAAGAGAAATTTACTCTCAACAGTTACAATAAACCATTACTAAATTATAATCATTTTCATTTTTTTAAATAAAAAATTATTCATTTTATAATATGAAATATAACAAACACAAAATACATACATACACAGAATAACAATAACCCACAACCCCTAAAAAAGAAGTAAAAGAAGCAATACAAATAAAAAAGAAAACAATAAAGGCAGACAACCTTAAGACAAGACTTACATTTTCAGTGGCAACCCCACTAGTTTTGCTGTGAGGTGGGTGTGCTGCCGAACACAGCAGTGCACTTACTTCCTTAACTGAATTCAAAGCTTCCTTTAATGCAGGCCTAAATGAATTCAGCTTTCTGTTCTACAGCACTGTACTGTTCCTGCTCTGAATAATCTGTTCTTTGTAAGCTGCCATTTCCCCCTGTAGCCTTGGGCTTAACTTGCATTTCTTCCTCCAGCTTCGGACACGCCAAAAGTCTTGCTGCCTGGGCCTTACCCCAAAACTCCAGAGGAACGGGCAGCTGCGGCAAAAAAGTACAACATGAGACTGGAGGACTATGAACCTTATCCAGATGATGGCATGGGGTGAGGTATACTTGACTCAAAGATTGGGTGATGTGGGGAGCTGGGATTGTGAAAAGCATATGCCTCTCTTGTTGTTGTTTGCAGACACTTGGGTAAAATAAACATAATGCTTCTTGACTCTTCTCTGCCTACCCCCCCCCCAGCTATATAGATGGTTTTCATGAAGTTCAGTCAGTGGGGATCTAACCACACCATCTTGGGAACTTCTTGGACTTTGCAAGGCCAACCACAAAGGAAGGGACAATTTTAAGCACATATTCGGGTCAATATTATCTTGACCCACATTGAGATATTTGTTCATCTTCATACCAACTCATTGACTTGGGTTATTGGTCCGGTTTTTACCAGGGAGTAATGAAAGCTAGGGAAATGAACCTGCATTAGCAGCAGGATTCAGGACAGTGCCTTGGGGTTTTAAAATGGGGGAAATTCCTACCCTATCCAAACCCACTTAGGAATGTGAGTAGTAGCCAAAATATTGTTCTGTAAACTACTCCTTTAGAAGTACAGTCTACACTGTGAGGAATCCATAACTGATAGGGGAGCTTAGATTTGAAGTGAAGGCAGGAATCCAAATGCAACAGGGGTCCTCAACCAGTTTGGGCCAATGGATATATTGGGTAATTTTGAGCAAAACCTGGGGTGCCAGTTGCAGAATGGATGCTCTGGGGGTGCGGGTGACAGAACACCAAATGTTTGCCATATCTAGAAAGAGACAGGAACGTGAATTGACGTGCGCATGGCCCCTTCCACCAACAGAAAAAAGGTACCTACGTCAGCCACTTCTGCATTCACTCACAGAGAGCAGTTCTTTGCACGCCTTCTGTGTTCAGAACGGAAGGGAGGGTTGATGTCCAATCATGGCATCCAATGAAATGTGGGCATGTTTAAGGGGACCTGTTTAGTGTAAGAGATGCTGAGCCAATAAGAACAAGCACTGAGCAGGAAGAGCAAATATGCATTGCTGGTTTGGACCTTTTAAACAGACTCCATAAAATACCCAGGGGATCAGGTTGGTGACTGCTGAAATGCAACAACGTTAAGTCTAAAGTTTTGAAATGTAAGCAAACAATTCCATGTTAATGTAGTCCTTCTGTAGTTTGAAGCTGTTCAAGACTCATAATTGGAGAAACATTGGCCTAATTCATGGAGGATCCTCTCCCTTAGCTCACATTTGTAATAAGATTAAAGTGGCACTAGCTGCCACTGTGACATAAACTTCAGTCTACCTCACTCTCCCCTCCTTCAGATTGGAATTTGGATCTTTTCTAACCCTGTGATATATATATATATTTAAATACACAACTCCGAATGGGTTTTGTTTCCATGACTTGCTGGTAATATCACACTATAACCTGCGGAACCTGCAAAATTGGAAAACTGGGAAATGGTAAAATTGCTTTTTACAGGATGGAATGGCTGGGTATTTTTTAATGCATAAACTCAGATCTTTATAGGATGCTTTACCTGCTTTCTCTTCTGCTCTTGTATTATTGTTTTTGTAAGCATTTTTCTGTTTGTCTAGTGCAATGGATTTATGGTGACTTCCTTATATATATTTCATAGTTACGGTGACTATCCCAAGCTTCCTGACCGATCCCAACATGAGAGAGATCCTTATTATGAGTGGGACCAGCCTGAGTTAAGGCGTAACTACGGCGAGACAGTAAGGATGATAGTTTTTTGTGTTCCATTTCTGTGATTTCAGTTTGCAGTCCATATTTGTCTGGGTTAGGGAGAGTATCACCGAGTTGAGACTTTTTACTGAATCACATTCTGATGCTTCCAAGCTCAAAAGATCTTCCTGTTCTTGAATTTACTTACTGTACACACATTGACATTTTAGAATCCAAGTTTGAGTATAAAAATGATAATTGTATGTGTTTTAAGAATAGATCCTGACCTTGCAGATGTTTTGCTTTCTGATTGTGGTGTATGAAGTCACACAGTGTCATCAATACTTGTGGTGCTTTGCAACGTAACACAAACTAAGCAGGTCCTTTTCTTAAGAACTTAGTCTTAAGGGAGGGGTCAGAAAGGTGTGGGTAGTAAGGGCTAGGCAGGAGCAACTGAAGTTATAGGCACATAGGATGTGTTTTCACCTGGAAACACAGATTTAACAAGGGAGGGCAAATATTAGAGAGAGATCTTTATCAGTGGCTTGAAGACTAATAAGAGAAGGTGCATGCATTCCGGGGGGATGATGTCACCTAGACATCATCCAGACTTCCTGCATTGCAAGGGGTTGGGCTAGATGATCCTTGGGTCCCTTCCAGCTCTGATTCTATGACGTAAACAGCATCAAGGATGAATGGATGGCTCTGTTTCAGGGACCAGGAGGTCTCTAAGCAGATTAGGGCAACAGAGTTGGAGGAGTGAAGATCACGGGCGAGAGTATATTAAGATACAAGATAGGAAAAGTCATCATGGGATGATGTCTCATCACAGCAGAGTCCCTTATTTGCAGAAAAATTCTGTGGTGTGGGAAGCAAAACAAGTATGGAAGGGGAGCATGCAAGGAAACTGGGTGCCCCCCCTTCCTGGTTTTTTACTGGGTCTTCACAACTAACTTTGTTTGCTTGTCACATCAGTTGAAGGGGAAGATTTATTCCTGCGATGTGAAATATTTCACATCTAAGCTTCCCCATAGACAACCACTGTTTCATAGTATTAGCAGTAAACATGTGTGAAGCCCTCTCTTATCTCCATAATAACCCCAAGATAACTCACAGGTGGTGTTGGCCATATATAACCATGCCTCCCCTTTGTCTTGACCAGTTGCATTGGGATTTTGATATGTTCATCCGGACCCGGGTCGACACATCTCCCACTCTCGTGCCCCGGAACACAATGCTTAAATACCTCTTCGGCTTCATTGGCTTCATGGGCTTCATGTTGTTTCTTGGCGAGATATATCCGTCCTACCAGCCTGTGGTGAGTTACAAGTCAGCCTTTAAGAGAGGGTCTTGAATATCTGGCTGTGAGAGCCCTCTAAAGCTCATACCTAGACTCCAGTGCCCCATACCATCCAGGGAGGAAACCACTTTCTGTCTTTTGTTAAAACATTTGGGGAAGCTCAGGCTAGGGAGTCATCTGCGCTCCTCAGGACTCTCCCTGGGCCATGCCCCCCTCTCCAAACCACACTTTCTGTTGCCCAGCTGGAATGTGTCATTAAACTGTGATCGTGCCTCTGGCTTGCCTGCATGGAAGAGGGGTGGGGTGTAACCCTTGAGTTTCATTATTATTATTTATTAAATTTGTATATTGCCCTATACCCACAGGTGTATTCCAGCGTGTGGCTGGAATGTAATCTGGTGTAGCAGAGTTGCAGCCCTGGATGGATCCCCATAAAGAAATGGCTGCCCTGGGGTGGGGGGTGGGGAACCCTATCCTTGAACCCTGATGGGATGGGGTTCTTACTGCTCACAATAGATCATTCAGCAGGTGATAATCATCTGTCTTAAGTGAGAAGTGCCACATGCAGATGGCCTTGTGAGCAAATGAAAAGTGGGGGGGGGGCATGGTCAGATTCAGCATGTTGGTTGGCAGGTATTTTGTTACTTTGAAAGGGCTCACTTGGGCCTCTTCGTGTGAGGTTCTGTACTCTATAAACATGTAGTGTGATGAGTTAATTCTCGCTGTCTCCTGTTCTCCACAGGGCCCAAAGCAATATCCATACGGCGACCTGCATGTGGAACGAGGGGGGGATCCCAGCGAAACACCTGTGGTGAAACATTATGAGATATAAGAATGGCCAGAACTGCAACTCCTCTTTTATCCTTCTGATCAGGATTATCTATAAAACAAACTATACACCACACTTCTCAAGATCCTGGTGTGGATTTTTTTTGGGGGGGGCGGGCGGGATTTGTATGAGTATGTTGTACAGTGAGCCATGTGGACTTAGCATGCGTCACTCTAAAACCTAAAGAGAGTTCTTTTATGTGTAACCTTGTTTCCTGCAGAACCTTTTGCGTCATGTGAGAATCGGCACATGAAGTATGATCAATACAGCATGACTCAGGAATGTTGTAAAGTAAAAACAAATGAGCGCCAATGTTCTGACAAACATCCAGGTTATTCAGTAAGTACAACTGGACCAGCTTATTTTGAATGAGAGGCAAACAGCAAAAGAAAACAAGCCAACCTCAGCTACTCTGTGGTTGGCTTGTCAGGATAAGGCCTGGGTTCAGGTGCCCATTCCAACATAAAATTAACTCTGCCAGTCACAGCATGAGCTATGTGTCTGGGCTTCTGTGAAAGATGAGGAGGAGGACAGTTATATATGCAGCTTTGAGCAGCGTGATATAAATGTGATAATAGATTAAAATAATCTGTCTTTAAAAATCCATTGATCCACAGTAAAGAAACATTTCTCATTATTATTGTTTATTAAATTTGTATATTGCCCTGTAACCTCAGGTCTCAGGGCGGTTCACAAGATAAAATCAGAATATAAAACCACTAAATACCTAATAAAAAACAACCCAATAACCTCCCCTCCACCAACACTTGTACAGCACCAGCAAACAGTACCAAACTGCAATGACAGAAAATCGAAAAAGGTGGCTTCAAAAAGAAAACATTTCCTTGCCCTCCATCAAAACCTAGCTATCAACTCGCAAGGAATCGTCACAGAAATCTATAGATCACAAGTTACTACCAAAAAAATATCCCCTCAGGCCTGAAACAAGCAGAACCAAATGAGAACTCTCATCATGGAGGCCATACAATGCAATACAATTGGGTGAAGGGAAATGCTAATTTTGTTTCTCTGGGTTACTTGACACCAAGCCAAAGAAAATGATCCTTCACATAGTGATATGTGTTCAGTCCGAGTGCATTTTAAATATCACTTTATAAAGATGTCTCGCCCCAGCGGCATGAGCAGGTCAGTTCAACGACAAAGCTTGCTGTAATAACGAAACAGCATTCCACCAACATTGCTGCAGTGCTGCTGAACAACAGACTGGTGATGTAGTCCTATGCTTGATGCGAATGAGCACTTGGACTAAGTTTATCCCACGGCATATGGAGGGGTGATGGGAGCAGCCATGTGAGGGTCAGAGAGAATGCTCCCACTTCCCCCCACATAATTAAAAGGGGGAAGCGGGTGGACAATACAGGACCTTGCCAGAAAAGGCAGCGACTGCTAAGACTGCAGAGGATCAGGCCGCTCAGATACAGATAGCACTGGGATCTTCCTGAGAGTAAGCACCAGCGGATACAATGGGACATGCAAAGCATTTGTAGGCTGAGATGCACCGGGAGAGGTGCAGAGGGAATCCGGGTGCAAGAAAGTTACAGAACGAGCAGAGTGGGAAGGTAGATGGGTCCAACTCTCTCCTTTGCTTCCTCCCCAGCCAAATCAAGCAGTCGGTTACGAAGCCGTGTGGTCCATTGGCTTGCATGCAGACTGGTTGCACTTTTAAAAGTTCACAAACACAAAACCCGGTGTTCTGGTGCTAATTTGTTTTTCAACCCGGGATAACCGCATGGGAGCACCCCGCAACATTTAGCGGCTGGCCCTGCTTGCCTCGTGCTCTGTTTCTGCTCTTCAGAGACGAGAGCTGCCTCTTACGTAGCCAAGGCAGCAACAGTCGGACATAAGAGGGAGGTAACCAGGGTAACCCCGATGTTTCCAGGAGTGCAAAAAATGGGGTGGGGGGTGGGAAGGGAAACTGTAAGAAGCACCCAGAACAGCCCAATGAATATGCTTATGGGGCGGGGGGTATGAAAGCCAGTTGGTGGGAATGGAATAGAGTGGCTTGGGAAGAACAATAAATGAAGAGACGCATAAATATAAGCACAGGCAACTTATTCGTCACCACCCAGCAGGGCAGTAGGAGAAAATACTCCAGTTCCTGCATTGCTAATAGCAATCTGAGGACAGCTGTCTGGGATATTGGGAGTGTGTGCTTTTCACATACACACACTCAAGCCACCCCCTCCTGTCAGGTGTCGCTCCCTGAAAATAGGCTCTATTCTGCCAAGGGGTAGGGCAGCTTCCGTCAAACACTGCCCTTGTGCACTGGCTAAGCCACCATGAGCTGCGCTACTGTTAGGAAAAGAAGCAGCCGCAAAACCCTGATGCCCCAACTTTCTCCAGCTCAGTAGTGTTGGAAACTGGAGAAACAACACAGCTACACATTTTCCCGGTCTTGGTGGTACTGCCTGTTCCTGGGAAAGAAAATGGGGTGTGAAACGCAACCACAAAGCTATTTAGGACCAGCAAAGCAGTACTCTTGCTGCTGAGAACTTAAAACCGAGGGCTGCTGTGATGTGAGTGAAACGACGATTGCAATATCTCAATTTAGGTGAGCACCGCAACCACTGCAATAGTTTTAGCCTGCTCCCAGACCCTCCCTATTTTCCAGGGACAGTCCTGGATTTACAGAAGCCATCCCAGTTTCTGATTTGATCCCGGAATATCCTGCTTTTCCTTAGGGTGTTCCTATTTTCATCAGGGAAATGTTGGAGGGCATGAAGTTATGCGACCCCACTGAGCCAAGGCGATAAGTAGCTAAACAATCTTTAGAAGACATCTGAAGGTAGCCCTGTATAGGGAAGCTTTAAAACGTTTGTTGTTGTTTAGTCGTTTAGTCGTGTCCGACTCTTCGTGACCCCATGGACCATAGCACGCCAGGCACTCCTGTCTTCCACTGCCTCCCGCAGTTTGGTCAAACTCATGTTCGTAGCTTCGAGAACACTGTCCAACCATCTCGTCCTCTGTCGTCCCCTTCTAGTGCCCTCAATCTTTCCCAACGTTAGGGTCTTTTCCAGGGAGTCTTCTCTTCTCATGAGGTGGCCAAAGTATTAGAGCCTCAGCTTCACGATCTGTCCTAAAATGTTTAAGGGTTTATTATGTTTTTATAGATGTCGGAAGCTGCCCAGAGTGGCTGCAACAACCCAGTCGCAGATGGGTGGGGGAGAATAATAATTAGAAGAAGAATGGAATAGAATGTCTCTATTCTCATGGGAGAAATGTTGGAGGGCAGCATAGAATCGTAAGGCTGGAAGGGACCGCGGGGGTCATCGAGTCCAACCCCCTACAGCGCAGGAATCTTTCACCCAACCGTGGGGTTCAAACCCACAACCCTGAGATTAAGAGTCTCATGCTCTGCCCAACTGAGCTATCACCGCTGATGACAAGAGAAGTTGCCAACTAACTCAAGGGTTTGACTATGCGCCAGCTACTTTGGGTAGTCCCAGCATGCCTTGCTTGCAAAGCCCTCTATCCTAAGAGCACTCAGCCTTGCTCCTATATCCGAGTGGTGGCAACTTTGAGCATGCCCTGTTTGCTAAGGTGTGCCATTCCCATGCAGCCAAACACACACACACACACACACCCCTAGCATGTCACTTCCCCTCTAGAGGGCAAAATGCCTCAAGGAGAACATGGCTCCCGAAGCCTCGATTGCTGTGGGTACATTTGATGGAGGCAGAGGGGGCTCGATTGTTTAGCGGGATGGGGTTTGTAAAGGCACTTGCTTTGAGTATAATACTTGCACTAACTTCTATTGAGGGAACAGTGTGAGTCCCGGCAAAGTCCTTTCTCCGAGTGTCTTTGAAGCCAAGAACCCATTGAAAGGAAGAAAGCCCTGAAGAGGGGATTAGTTTGTTCAGCAGCTGTGAATTTCAGTGGGAGGTTGATGAACTCCAAAGTCTTTGTTTAATTTCTTCCCGCTTGTAAATGGCCCTGCTGGAGGGAAGAGACCCACAGGACTAAAACAAGGAAGAATCCGAGCAGCGGGGCGCTGTGTACCCGCCACAAGGACTTTTCCCAAACACTTTCGGGGAAAGGTGTTGTTGAAGAGAGCCAGTGGGGATTAGCATGTGAAATGGACTTTCCATTGACTCCGCCGTGGGGAGGGAGAAAGGCAGTTGGGTGTCTCGGTTATTGGACTTTTGTTCCCGCGCGTCACCCTCCTCTTGAGGCCCGCTAAAGAGGTTTTGATTGGGAGGCAGCTGGGTCTGTGTTGTCTCGCTCGAGACGCGGCCACCTGGGAAGCCCAATGTAAATATTTCTCCTCTCAGGAATGCACCTTCATTAAGGAGAAATGAATATGTGGAAGCATCCAATATGCGAGGACAATGGCCCGCTGCCTCGGCCGCTGGGAAGCCTCTTGCTCCGTCCGACCCCGGGCTGGCCCTGCACCGCTGTGAGGGGTCAACGCGCTCTGCAGCTGTGTTGCGCCAGCATATGTGGCAGAGAAAGGAGCCTTCGGCCGAGTTCCCAGAGCCCCGTCTGCTTGGGCAACCCGCCTGGAGGGAACCGTCCTGCGCCTCGCCAACAGGTGTCACTCTGCTGAATGGCACGGCTTGGAAGGCCGCAGCCCCCAAGCGCCAATTGTGTGGGGAAGAATGCCGGCCGTGAAAGACGGGGCCCCCGTGGACCGGGCCGAGCTGGGCCTTTCTGCTTCCCAACGCGGGTGGAAGGGCAGCGTCGGAGAGCTGCTCTCCCAGGTCTCCCCCCACTCTCCTCGCGCCACTCCCTCCCCGCTTTTGCCCGTCGACTAATTGGCACCGAGACAAGGAAAGGGGAAGAAAATGAGCTTTGCAAGAAGGGGAGGGTGGTGCAGAAAAGTGATCTTTATTTCTCTGGCTCCGCACTCAACGTGCAGCCCCACTGAGCTTCTCAGGCGTGCTCTTTCTGAGGGGCAAAACAGAATGGAGAAGGCCTTGCTTGGAGAGGAAGCACGCAAGTCTACAAAAAAAAAAAAAAAAACAGGCCCAGCTTTGCAATGCTACAGTGCTTCCTCAGATAATTTGGGAACATTCTCCACAAAAATGACAGGGCCTGTGCACTTCAAGTTCCCCTGTTCCCGCCCTGGAATTGCTGCTTTACTCCCGCTGCAGGAAAAATTACAGGGGCAAGGGGTGATTCATGGCTTATCTGGGTCTCTCGACTCTTCCGGGCTGAACTCTTCAGTGGCCACAAGCCACTCGCAAACCTGGTTTGGTGGTGTTGTTTTTAGCAGAACTCGTAATGCTAATTGTGCAGGACATCGCTCTTAAAATATGGCAGGACGGGCTCACCCGCAGGAGTAGTTCTCGCCAGTTTGCAATTTCCCAGCAGTTCTTTTCTGCTGACCTGCGCTTAGCAGATGGATATCTCAGTCTGCAGCAAACACTTAAAATAAAATAAAATAAAATAACTTTGTTTAAAAAGGGGCCTCCTTTGTGGCCAAATGCTAAAGCTGGTTTGCATGGTTTTTTGCACTCTGGTTTGCCTGGGGTTTGCATGCCCTTTGTTTCTGCAATGAAAATAGGAGCATGAAAAAAGGGACCGAACTACATAAATGGTATACAAACTTATTTAGGTACAGCAGCTAGAATGTTGCTTGCCCCAAAGTGGAAAGAGGAGGCAACACGTTGACCAGTTCTTGGGCAAAAAGTAACTGTTTTAATATGTAGTTAACAATAAATTAGACAGTGATCCAGGGTAATCATCTGTTTCGGTTAATGCTTCTTCAGTTTTATAACTAGTACTTGCGTGTACTCTGCGGAACAGGGGTCATACTCATATGTAACCCCTGAAGAAGCATTAACCGAAACAGATGATTACCCTGGATCACTGTCTAATTTATGGTTAATATTAAAACAGTTACTTTTTGCCCAAGAACTGGTCAATGTGTTGCCTCCTTTTCTCAGCATTATAACTTTAATTTGCAACACAGGGGTTGTTTTATCACCAAAGTGGAAAGAAGCAGAAGTCCTACTAAAGAGAAGAATGGATACAAAAACTTATGGAATATGCAGAAATGGCGAAACTTACCAGAAGAGTAAGAAATCAACATAACAAACTTTTTATTAAAAAAAGTAGAAACGGTTTATTGAATATTTGAAGATAAATTGTAAACAGATTAAAATATTGGCAGGATTAATGTAATAACCTTCAGTTTTATAAGAGTATATATTTACAGTAGATAAATAAATGAGCAAGTTAAATGAACTACTTGGATATGCAGAAGAGCTGAAAAAATAAATTTAAGGAACCGCAGAAAGAGGGGGGAGGAAGTCAAATTTTGAAATGTTTAATTGATTGCAAAACTAATGAAATGTATAAAATTGAAAAATATAAATAAAAACTAAAAAAAGAAAAGACAATAGGAGCATCCTCTGCTACGTCAGGAAGCTTCTCCTGCATTGGATCTTGCTGCACACCTATTCGCATCTACATTGATCACCATGTGCCAATTGCAACCTCTCCTCCTATCCTAGCCCCAGAGCCAAAATTAAGGCATCTGGCACTTGACTTCAAAGGAGCCTGCCTTGTAGAATTTTAAGCATAACCTTGCTAGCGTGTGAAATGAGCGCAATTTGGCGTTTCGTTGAAGCAATAAGATCTATTATTTGATAATTGATGTAAACCTCCGAAATGTATTTTGTATAGTTAGGTTTTCACCTCTATCTTCAGTACATTTTATTATTATTTTTATCGCTACGGCCAGTGGCTGATGCAAATAAAGATTCTTCTTCTACTAGGGTACTTATGAAAGACTTGTGCTAGCCAATTGCCACCGCCAGAGGGAGCATAAGAGATTTCCTGTGAAACCCTTCCCTTTCTAAGGATGATTCCAGATATTGGCTTAATCGTACAAAGGCTGCTGCAGAAACTTGTGAGATTTTCTGCAGAAAGGATAAAATCAGATTACATTACCTGGCTTGTTTATCCCACAACCAAATGAGGATTTATACCTGCTTGTCTTCCCATTAATGTTGTGGCATCCATATCACATCCTCTCCTTCCCAGTGTCATTCCTGGAGGTTTCCTCTCTTTTAAGGCAGGGGTTTCCCCTCCAATCCTGGCCATCTTAGACTTTCCAAGGATTGCAAAACACCCCTATAGTAATGGGGAGTCAGGCCAGTGCAAATCCACATTTTGCCCTGCCTCGGCAACCCCACATTTTGATACCCACAACATCAGATCTAGGGAAGTAATAGTACCACTGTATTCTGCTCTGGTCAGACCTCACCTGGAGTACTGTGGGCACCACAGTTCAAGAAGGATACTGACAAGCTGGAACGTGTCCAGAAGAGGGCAACCAAAATGGTCAAAGGCCTGGAAACGATGCCTTATGAGGAACGGCTTAGGGAGCTGGGTATGTTTAGCCTTGAGAAGAGAAGGTTAAGGGATGATATGATAGCCATGTTCAAATACAGTGGTACCTCAGTTTATGAACACAATTGGTTCCGGAAGTCTGTTCATAAACTGAAGCGTTCATAAACTGAAGCGAACTTTCCCATTGAAAGTAATGGAAAGTGAATTAATCCATTCCAGATGGTCCGCGGAGTAAGCGTTCATAAACTGAAGCAAACTTTCCCATTGAAAGTAATGGAAAGTGGATTAATCCGTTCCAGACGGGTCCGCGGAGTACTTAAACTGAAGCGTTCATAAACTGAAGCATGGGTGTAATTGGTTCCGGAAGTCTGTTCATAAACTGAAGCGTTCATAAACTGAAGCAAACTTTCCCATTGAAAGTAATGGAAAATGAATTAATCCGTTCCAGATGGGTCCGCGGCGTTCATAAACCGAAAATTCATAAACCGAGGTGTTCATAAACCGAGGTTCCACTGTATATGAAAGGATGCCATATGGAGGAGGGAGAAAGATTGTTTTCTGCTACTCCAGAGAAGCGGACACGGAGCAATGGATTCAAACTTCAAGAAAGAAGATTCCACCTAAACATTAGGAAGAACTTCCTGACAGTAAGAGATGTTCGGCAGTGGAATTTGCTACCAAGGAGTGTGGTGGAGTCTCCTTCTTTGGAGGTCTTTAAGCAGAGGCTTGACAGCCATATGTCAAGAATGCATTGATGGTGTTTCCTGCTTGGCAGGGGGTTGGACTGGATGGCCCTTGTGGTCTCTTCCAACTCTATGATTCTATGTGGATGCTGCGAAAAACTCGCATGTGTAAGGGAGGACCAAGACTGCAATGAGCACCCACCTGACTTAACATATAGAAGAAGAGAAGAAAAAGAACTCTAAGACTACAGAGTCTTCCACTGCATCTCTCAGTGTTTCTTCCCCAATTTATTACAGACAAAGATCTGATTCCTGGGAGTCCCATGGCACTAACAACAGTAAGAGCTCATTTGGGGGGGGACGACGACGACAAAGAGCTCCTTTTCCATCCCTTCCTCTTTCTCTTGTAATCATGAAATCCCAAGCAGGAAGCAGGCAGGTTGGAATTTTATTTCAAAAGGATGACTTCCAAAAGCCAAAAAGATAATTGAGAACATTGTCGAGCAAAGAGCAAGTCCAGGCTGTCACTATTTTGCAGGTGGGGATTCTAGCTTGTAGCGGCTAGGCCAGGTTGCACGATTATCGTGGATTTGGCACTCAACAAATCCTCTTATTTGGGGGATTTTTGCAGTCAGGAAAGTGTTGGGTAAAGTGGTTCGCTGGGAAGTGTGAAATAACAATTGTGATGTCGTGTAACACCCACCAGAAACAAATAAGAATGAATGCTTAATAAACCTACGACATTGTGCAGCGGGCTGAAAAAATATAAATAAAAAAATACCACACGGACATCTCAGGGTTTAGCAAGCACTTAGCTTTCAATTTATTTATTATAACCTAGGCAGAGGTCTATTGACCAGTAATAGGTAGCTAGACTGGCTTTAATACTGGAAATTAACAGCAAAAGCTGAAACAACATCGATAAATTAATGCCTTGGGGATTAATCTCAGCATGTCACATCCCAAAGTCCCATGAAAAAAGTTGTGTTGTGTAACCCATGCACAGCAAGGAGGGGGGAAAACAAGCAAACCAGTTTTCTATCCAGAGTTATAAAGCTTTCACTAGGCCTAAAGGAGATACGCAATCTAGACGGATAAACAGTTATGCATACGTATATCACAGTTAACTGTGCAATAAATAAAACTTCAAAAGTGCTTAACTCTCCTATTTACAACATAATTAAATACCTTACTGGTGTTATCCATACCATCTACTAAAGGGAAGGGTTTCATGATGAATAATAAGAAAGAGGGTTTTAATAATTTCATCCTGTGATTGGTTTTTTTTTTTCAACCTAAGAAGCAGTCTCCCTGTGGCAGCAGCAGTTAGCTCTCAGATCAGGCCCGTGTTTGCTCTCCTTTAATGCTTGGCAGTACAGACTTGTGGAGAACAACTCTCCTGCGATCAGTTCCTGGGAAGAAGCAGAGAGGGTTTGCTCCGCAGCGTCGCTCGGAGAGATAAAGGGAGGAGAGAGTTGGCGAGGATCTTAACAGGGACAAAGAGAATGGGTACTCCAGAGATGGAGTGCCAAAAAACATGAGAGGAGTCATGGGATCTCAAAACCAGGACGTTTGAGACAGCAGCTGATTAAGAAGGTCAAATGGCACCCTGAAATTTTCCACCCAGAGCCTCTAAAACGCTTATTCACACTGCACTGCACTGTTGAGGGCTGCAGAGATTATTAAAGAGGCAGAGGATTCTCCCCGTGGCACAGAAGGTACGCCAGCCCAGAAGTGCTCGGAGAAAAATCCTTCTAATTCTCCGGATAATAAAACTCCAAATATGAAGGAAGAATTGAAAATAACGCTCCCCTGTATTGAGATTTAGTTTATATTTCTGGATCAAAATTTCCTTCTTGCAATATTACATGTTTTCCATGGTGAAGATGTGCAATGATTTCCATCGTTCATTTTTTTGCCGAGGGCTTTCCAGAGGAGCAAATGTTGTTGTTGTTTTTAAAGTCAGAGCTACACTTTTGCTACCTTCAATCTAGCACCAGTCGTAGTATAAACACTGATAACTGGGAAACACTGCCCTGTGAGTGCTCCAATCGGGGAACAGCCTTTACCAAAGGTGTCATGGACTTCGAAGACGCTCAAACTCTGGACAATAGGGAGAAATGTGCTTAGAGGAAGGCACGCTTGGCAAACCTTCACCATGGTCAATTACCACCTGGAAACCTATGTGCCCACTGTGGAAGGACTTGTGGATCCAGAACTGGCCTCCACAGTCACTTACAGACTGACTGTTAAAACCGTGTTCATGGAAGACAAATCCTACTCGGCTACGAGTGATCGCCGAAGAAGAAGTTGTGAAATATCTTATCCCCACATTGTAATGGATAGGTGTGGGGGAAGTCTTGGAGGAAGGGAGCTCTCAACTTTTCTTTGTAAATGGGCATGGGCGAGTCTAGTTGGGGAAATGGCCAGCCCAGACAATTTGGCACCTAAAGAGAACCACAGAATGATGCCCCCACCAGGGAAGAAAGTGGGAATGAAGATCTACATGAGGAACCAAGGGGGCGATCTACACTGGGCTCTGCTTTCCCTGTGGATCCTGCCGCCCGAGGTCGTCTCCCCATCTTGTCCTATGGGTGGGCCGGCCCTGGATGAGGAGCCTGCAGACAGCAAGCAAAGGAATTATAAGAATAGCCTTTCCCAAGCTAGTGCTCTCCAGATGTTTGGGAGTACAACTCCCAACGTTCATGACCATGGGCTATGCTGACAGGATATGATGGGAGTTGTAGTGCAGAATATATGGAAGGCACTAGTTTGGGGAAAGTTGGATGCTAATGGAATAGCATTACTACTTTTCAGATTTTTTTTTTAAGCACTAGACGAACAATGCAGCATGCACAGGGAGCCTGTGTGCATAGGATCTAAGAGCATAAAAGTTCACAAAATGCCCTGTTCTCTTTGTCTGTTTCGGTGTCCTTTGTCATAAATGAAGCCACTATCCAAATTTGGCTCCCACTACAGTTGCAAAAGGCTACAATGCACTACTGGTAAAAGAACGGCATTTTCCAAGTACAAAAGCCTCGATCACTCGAGCGCCGTGAAAAATGTGATATCCTCACCCCAGAAGAACTATACTGAGAAGAAGACTGAGCAATGAATGTAAAATTATCGTGCCAAAAAACATCACAGAACAAACTCTCATCACCTGGTAAGGCCATGAGATTGGGATTATTTTGTCTGATTCTAAGGAACAGGGTGTCCAAACTTTTGTTTCTTTTCGGCACATTATAGCAAATCTGTGAGTGATGGAAATGTATTTCCATTAGAGTGCACTCAAAACAGAAGCTGCATCCCTCCTTTCTCACTCATGTGTGCGTTTGTCTCTCTCTTCACCTTCCACTTCAGAACTGCAACTGCGGCTAGTTCCTGGTTCCTATTCCCTCCCTGAATGTGCAACATAGTCTGCCACTCATATTTCCTGTTCCTCCTGGCCCTTCAAGGTTTGTTTCAGCGTTCAGGAATCCCTAACAGCCCCCTCTTCCCGAGAAGCCTCTCAACACAATCGGGTTCCCTGAAATAAAACTCTTTTCAACTCACTTCACTCCTCCCTGATTCAGCTCTCACAGTAAAAGGGCTAATCGGGTTCTGCAACAGAGGTCAGAGAGAGAGAGAAAGACCCCCTACTTAAAGTGGGTTTAGCTGTGCTTTTCTCCCACCTGTAGACAGAAACATGGTCCTGGTCCCAGGCATGTACTGGAATGTGACGTTCAAAGCAAAGGACACAGAGGGAAGCTATCCTTGAAGGCAGCAAATAGAGCCATGTGGCTCAAACACACTTGGAATTCCCTGCCTATGCAAGCAAGCTCTGCAGATGTGGAGTTGCTACCTTGGAATCTCGGGTAAAAAAAAGTCCACATTGGCTGGATGTTTTGTAGCTTCTGTTAAGGGTAGGATGGCCTCTGAGGTGGCAGCAAAGGACACCATGTGTTTCCTTACTTGGAAAAGAAACCCAATTCTTGGGTCTAATATACAAATCCACTCCAGTGGTATGCAGTCAGTGGACTAGGCTAGTCCCCTAAATGTTCCTGGTAAATCACAGTATTAAAGGCTGCTGCCTCCTTCCCAAAGCCCAGGAAGCCTTTGCTTGGCTCAGCGAGGGAGATGTGATACTCCTACAGGGTCCAAGCACCCTTCCCCCACCTCCCCAAAGCCCACCCAGCTTTGGGTAAGGAGGCAGAAGGTTTCAGCATCCTGGCAGATGCCTAGCACCTCCTTCACAAAGCCCAGGAAGCTTCTGCCCAGCTTAGGGAGGCAGGGTACTCATGTGCGGGACATTGAAATAATGTATGTGCAGTCTCTCCTCTCCCCCCCCCCCCGGTCAGCCTTACAAACTGGTGCCTCTGGCCCTTACTGTTCCCCTGCGGAAAAAAATTCACCGCACACCACAACAGTCTGTGGGGGTTCCTGGAAATTTCATATTTGCTGGAATGCCTGCAAGCTTCCTCCCTCTGGGCTTCCCCAACTACAGTGGTACCTTGGTTCTCGAACTTAATCCATTCCGGGAGTCCATCCGACTCCCGAAACCGTTTGAAAACCAAGGCGCGGCTTCCGATTGGTTGCAGGAGCTTCCCGCGTCGGACGTTCGGCTTCCGAAAAAGTCCGCGAACCGGAACACTTACTTCCAGCTTTGCGGAGTTGGGGAGCCGATTTGTTCGACAACTAAGCCGTTCGGGAACCAAGGTACCACTGTACAGGGTCGTTGGTTCTAACTTAAATACTATTCAGAAGTGAAGAAAAAAATCAGAGGGGGAGGCGGATGGCAGGCGGCTGGTTTTAGGACTGCTTCCTCTTGAGTTTGCGGGAGGCCGCGCTGCCCCCACCACGTTCCCGCTTCTCCTTGCGCACGCAGTAATATTTGGTGACGCGCTTGCGGCACTGCTCACACCGGACGGCGCAGCACCAGTGGAACTTGCAGTTGCAGCTGGACACCATCTCGGCTCGCCGCTCCTCCACGGCCAGCCCACAGTCCCCGCACAAACGCTGGCAGCTACGCTTCTCCCACTTACTCAAGGCCTTGCCCCTCTTCAGGCACTCCCGGCCCTCCGTCCCCAGCAAGCCCAGAGTCTTGTTCTCCAGGCAGTAGTCGGGGGAGTCCTCCAGATGGACCAGCTCCTTCTTGGAGATGGAGCTGAAGGTTTCCGCAATTGCCCCCCGGCTGGCGGCACTGTTGCCTGCCCCTTGGAGCAAGTCGACCTTCAGCCCTTTGTGGTATTTCTCCTTCAGGTAGGTCCCTACTTCTCGAAACTCGGGCAGCTGCAGCCAGCAGGTCTGCGTGGTGCAGCTGCCGGATACTCCATGGCATTTGCAGGTCCTCTTCATGGTCCCTTTCACGGCCTAGAGAGGAAGGAAAAGACAAGAGGGAATGCCTTGCAAGAAGCCCAGGTGGACCGGAACCCACTCCCAGGGCCAGATTTAGGTTTGATGGGGCCCTAAGCTACTGGCACCCTTTATATGTCCAGCTGTCCTTTGTCAACAAATTGTCACTGTTTTTTGTGTTGAAAATATGATATACAGTATAGTCATTTCTGGACCTAATAGGTATCTAAAACCATTTGCACATAACAAAACACATACCGGTATTTTATCAAAGCAATTGTTTTTATCTTACATTTTGGAAATGTACATCCAGGTTTTTTTTCCTTTAATTTTTTTTGGGGCCCCCAAGAGAGAGGGCCCCTAGGCTGTAGTTTGTTTAGCTTATATGTAAATCCGGCACTGGCCACTTCCCCACCCCCCCAGCCCAAGTTCAGTAAAAAGGTAAGGTAAAGGACCCCTGGACGGTTAAGTTCAGTCAAAGGCGACTGTGGGGTTGCGGCGCTCATCTCGCTTTCAGGCCAAGGGAGCCGGCGTTCGTCCACAGACAGCTTTCCAGGTCATGTGGCCAGCAGGACTAAACTACTTCTGGTGCAACAGAACACCGGGACGGAAACCAGAACACACTGAAACGCCGTTTGCCTTCCTGCCACAACGGTACCTATTTATCTACTTGCACTGGCGTACTTTCAAACTGCTAGGTTGGCAGGAGCTGGGACAGTGCAATAGGAGCTCACTCCATCGCACGCATTCGAACTGCCGACCTTCTGATCGGCAAGCCCAAGAGGCTCAGGGGTTTAGACCACAGTGCCCCCTGTGTCCTGCGAGTTCAGTATCTAGAACTAGAAGACTTTTGACTGAAATGTATCATAATTTTCTATCTGAAAGGGTAGAAATACTTTCCAACTATTTTAGAAAACTGTTCCATCGGTGGTCAGAGTCTTCCTTCCAATTTAAACAGAAATTTATGAATGGCAAACCTGCTGACATTAAATTCTGGAGCCTTCAGGAAACCATAGCTGCCAAGTCTCCCGTATTCCCCGGGAAACCCCTGTTTTTCCAGCTGCCCCCAGCCGAAAAAAATGGATTTTTTTGTTTTCCCCGGTTTATTCTGGTGCAGCGGCCATTTTGGAACTGGGCGGAGCATGCTCAGAAGCGACTTTTGATGCTGCCTTGCCCAGTTCCAAAATGGCTGCAGCGCGACTTCTGGTGCGGTGGCCATTTTGGAACAGGGCAGAGCAGCATCAAAAGTCACTTCTGAGCATGCTCCACCCAGTTCCAAAATGGCGGCAGCGCTACTTCCGGTCTGCTACTTCCGGTCCAGTCCCTTATTTCTCAGGCTGGAACTTGGCAGGTGTGCAGGAAACTTGCCAAAGTGTTTCTCTGTATCAAGCTGTATGTGCCAGAGAAGGCTACCCCATCAGGTAGCAAGCTAAAGGATACCCATCTCCTGCTTCAAACTTTTTCATTTGCCATAGGTGGAAAATGTGTTGTTACCTTTCTGCCTGCCTCATTGTTATGCAGGTTCATCGCTGCTCTGGCGTCCTGCCCTGTCTCAAGTGCGTCCACAAACTGCTTTGAAATGGCCTCCCCAAAGCCCACATTGTCACTGCAGCCTCCCCACAGCCATCCTTGTCCTCCTGTTGGAGAGAGAGAGAGAGAGAGAGAGATGTCACCAGACAGCTATATGGAGTCAAGAGGCAGA